>NC_053392.1:48391166-48759916 GCF_905171765.1 Bufo bufo
AGAGCCCCTCGAAATGAACGGAGCGGCAGGTCGGCCATGTGAACTGCCGCTGTATTCATCTCTATGGGAGTTCCAGGAATAACGGAGCACTGTGCTGCTGTAGAGACAGAGGATTGGCAGTACAAGGGGCCTGCGAGGGGCCTACGAGGGGTACGGTTCTACCCACCAACATGGATGCAATAGTATCAATAAAGTTTTTTTTTTTTTTCAACAAGCCCCTTCGATAGCACGGCGGGGGGGCCCCCCGCCGTGCTATCGAAGGGGCTTGTTAAAAAAAAAAAAAAAGCATTGCTGGAGATATGGTGTACCATAAAAACAAGTACCGCTATAACACTTTCCTCACAATAGGAGCCAACACGACCCTGAAGGGCTGATTCTGGACACTGACGGGGCGGGGTTCGGGGTCGGTGTGTTAGATCCGTCTGGAGAGGGGGGGGGGCGTCTGCAGCAGCTCTCAGTGAAACCACACACTTCCTTACATTCCATAGCTATGTAATGTCATATGGGCATATAAAGAAGCATGTTCTCTCAAAGAGAAGAGCGCCACCCTTGGCAGTGTAAGGCGTAAAATGACACAAACAATACATAATATGCGGGTGTAATAGATTGTAGCCTCTATGTCCTGGGGGGGAGCAGATGGAGCATTGTAAGTACACAGTGGTAGGGAGGTGTTATTACAGTTTGGGACCTGTAGAGGGAGATGGCGAGCACTTTTTTATCGACGGGAAGCGCTTTACGACACGCTGGAAAGTCACCTTCACAAAAAAAAAGCTAATCTTTTCACTCCTTGGAGATAAGGGGCGCCATAGATACCTGGCGAATACTCATCTCCATCTAAAAGATGCGCATTTCTCACAACTGGAAATGCGTGGGAGGTGATGGCAGCTGGTCGGCATAGTGCCGGCCATGTTGGTGAATACCAGCTTGGGTTATCTGAGATTTTTTGGGGGACTTTTAGAGAATCCATTGAAAAGCATGATCATGGCCCGATTTTGTGATTAAGGCCTCTTGCACGCGAAAGTTTTTTTTTAATTCCGTTTACGTTCCGTTTTTTTGCGTTCCGTATACGGAAGCATTCATTTAAATGGGTCCGTAAAAAAAAAAAAACTCTGCATGCATTCCGTTTCCGCATTTCCGTTCAAAGAGAGAACATGCCCTATTATTGCCCGCAAATCACGTTCCGTGGCTCCATTCAAGTTAACGGGGCTGTAAAAAAAAAAAAAACGGAACGGATACGGAATGCATTCGTATGTCTTCCGTATCCGTTCCATTTTTGCGATCCGTCTATTGAAAATGTTATGCCCAGCCCAATATTTTCCATGTAATTACTGTATACTGTAGTTGCCATGCTTCCGTTTCCGTTTGCGATACGCAAAAAAAAAAACGGAAACCAAATGGAAAAACGAAACAGCAAAACGGAACAGAAACACTACTGTAACAAAAAAACGGAAAAAAGGATCCGTTTAAAACAGACCGCAAAACACTGAAAAAGCCGCACGGTCGTGTGCAGGAGGCCTAGGGGGGTTAATTAGGGAAAAAAACAAAAATATCTGATAATAGGAAGCAAATCAAATAGGATTTTTTTTCACTTCCCCATAGGAAAGCATGAGGAAGGATCACCAGCAGGGGGCGCTGATATCTGGCTGACTGTTTATGGCTGGTTGCTCTTGGTTACGGCAGTGCTACAATGTATCAATTTAAACTAGCCTATCCTTATAATTGATGCTTTGTCATTATTTTTTAAATATTTTTTATATTTTCTAACATGGCAAAGAAATGTTACCCAGGGCATCAGATTCCAAAAATTTATAGAATTATCACTAGATTAAAGGAATTCAGCATGTGGCGTTTATCCTGTAGAGAAAGTGAATACAAGGTACTTACTAATATATTGTGATTGTCCATATTGCTTGTTTCCATGGTTATGACCACCCTGCAATCCAGCAGTGGTGGTCGTGCTTGGAAACTATAGAATGTGTCGGCAGATAAGAACCATTGGGCCCATCTAGTCTGCCCAATAACTATGGGAAAAGGCGCTCGCAAGGTCCCGGCCACCAGAGAGGTCGGCGCTTTTTTCCTGTAGTGTCCAAGCACGACCACCGCTGCTGGATTGCAGGGTGGTCGTAACCATGGAAACGAGCAATTGGAAAAATGAATCCAGCCAGAACAGGAAGCAATATGGACAATCACAATACATTAGTAAGTGGCTTGTATTAACTTCCTCTACATGATAAGTGCCATTGGCTGAAGCGAGAGGACCCCTTTAAGCATCAGCTTTAGGGCTCATGCACACGAACCGCGTCCAATCCGCATTTTTTTTTTTGCGGATTGCACGCGGCCCCTTTCATTCCTACGGGTTTCTGCAGATGTCGTCCGTGTGCTGTCTGCAACCATCTATCACAGAACACGTCCATATAGTCAGTTCTAGAACTAAGAGCGAGTAAAATGCGGATTACACGCGGAGGACGTCCGTATTTTGCAGATCCGCGGTTTGCGGACCACAGCCTTAACCTATGTCTCTACAGGCAAATACCCTGCGTGGAAAGTAGTCGACTAAAAAGCAAACGGTACGTTGTAACAACGCGACCTTCTAAACACAAACAAGACATAAAATGTAAAAAATAAAAAAACAGGAAAAATTAAAAAAAAAAACGGGTAGAAATTGACAGCGCGGATAATTACCTTCAGCACCCGGTGTCTGCGTCCTCCTCTCACCCAGTTTCGACAGGCTGACGCTTGTAGGGTGGCAGCGCGCCGTGCGGATATTCTCTAGCATGAGCCCCTGTCATATTTTCTTACCTAGCTGCTGTCTAAAAATAAAAATAAAAAAATTCTCAAAAACAGCAAAAAAAAAGAAAAAACAACAACTAAGAAGAGTAGAATTGTAACTGGTTCCCACTCTTGCTGTCTACGACAGTAACACCTAACGCTGGCACTAGGCTGAGGAGCGTCCCCCTCCCTGGCTCGCCCTGTGCTGGAGTCCTGGGTTATGCCCCTCTAAGGCCTGCATCCTCCCTTTTGTATTACCAGCCCCCCCCCCCGACCCCCCAGCCTGGCCTCACACCTGTCTGTGTCACTTACGGTCTCAGGCCATTCTTGCGCCTCCTGTCTATCTCAATCAGGGGCCTGACAAGCCAGCGAGTGCTGCTGTAAAATGACACCCCCTCAGCTGTCTCCCCGTATGACGGAATAGCTCTGCCTTTTGCAGAGGGTGAGGGACAGCCGAGCTTTTGCCATTTATAGGAATAAAAAAAAAAAAGGGGCAACGGAGGAGAGATTATAGAAAAAAGCGCAAAAAGCGCAAATATCGCGTCGTGTCCGATAGGATTCCAGAACACGAGACGATAGAAACACAGAATTTTTTTTTTTTTTTTTATATTTTTATATTATTGGATTTATTATTTTACAACACTATTGGGTTGATATGAGACTTTTTGATAATTTGCATAGATTTTTTCCCATGATGCATTGTCTGCAAATAGGTCTCCATGTATTTCTGGATCTCTTCAATGAGAATCAGTACCGCTGAGAGACAGACCACATTACGGCCGTTCTGTGCTTGCGATTGCGGTTCCCAATGCGCGGGCAACATCCGTGCAGTGGGCCGGACCCCTTCAACTTGATTGGGTCCGTGGTCTGTCCGCACCGCAAAAAAAAAATATGACGTCATATTTATTCGCGGTGTGGGACAACGGAAAGAAACACCACGGAAGCACTCCGTAGTGCGTTCCGTGACTCCGTTCCGCATCTCCGGAATTGCGGACCCATTCAAGTGAATGGGTCCGCCTCCGTGATGCGGGGTGCACACGGCCACCCAACGGCTGTGTGCATGAGGCCTAAGGCTACATGCACACGAATGTTGTTTGTTTCCAGATCCGTTCTGTTTTTTTTGCGGATAGGATGCGGACCCATTAATTTTTAATGTCCGCATCAATATGTCCGTTAAGTAGCCCTGCAAAAAAAAAATAGAACATGTCCTATTCTTGTCCGTTTTAGGCATTGTTATAATGGATCAGCATAAAAAAAAAAACGGGTGGCATCCGTTTTTTTTTTTTGCGGATCCGCAATTTGCGGACCGCAAAACACATACGGTCGTGTGCATGTAGGCTAAAGGAGTAGTACACTCGTTAGGTCCCTATACATTTGGTCACATGGGTCAGGGCCCCCATCTAGAAGCTAGAAACTGAGAGCCACTTGAATAAAGAAAAGGCTACAGATGGTCTTCAACTGGGCGTCACGTGGCAAATCGATCTGGCAAACTGGGCGATTTTCAAGGGCTCCGTTTTCCTAATATAATTGGACATCAAATGTCAATGTTTTGTGGAAAACTGTTATGTGAGCACTATTGTTTGGGCACTGGATGACAGTATTGTATGGGTACTGTATGGAAGTATTATTTTAGTATTGTATTATTTATTTATGGCTCTGTTATGTGAGCACTATATGGTAGTATTATTTGAATAATATGGGGGATAGTATTTAGCATTGTGTATCAGTACTGTATCATAAATGTATGATTCTGTTATATGAGCGCTATATTGGAGTATTATTTAGCATCGTAGAGCATTACTGTATGATTCGTTTTAGGAGCACTATATTGGAGTATCATTTGGATACTGTATGGAGGCATTTTTTAGCATTGTATATCAGTACTGTATGATGAATGTATGATTTTGTTACAGGACCACTATATTGCAGTCTTATTTGGCTACTGTATGGAGGTATTATTTAGGCATTGCATTGTGGTGTTATTCAGTCACTGAATGGCAGTATTGTATGAGTAAAATATGGAGGTATTGTACAGTACTGTATGAGAGTATTTATAGTAGTGTTATGTGAGTATTTAGATACGTACTCTGTAGAAGTACTGTATTACTTAGCCATCGCATTGTAGTATTATTTCGGCAATGAATGGCGGTATTGTGTGTAAGTATTATTTAGCACTACATGACAGTATTGTGTGAGAAATGTATGGCTGTATGTGAGCTCTCTGTGGTAGCATTATTTAGATTCTCTATAGAGGTACTGTATTATTTAGTCATCACATTGTAGTAATATTTGTTGGGCAATGAATGGCAGTATTGTGTGTATACTGTATGAAAGTATTATTTAGAACTACACGGCAGTATCATGTGAGAAATGTATGACTGTGGTACTATTAGAGCTATTATTTAGGCATCATATTGTGGTATTATTTTGTAGCCAATACATGGTCAGGAAGACCTCAAACTACATACAGGCAACAGTATCTGGTCACTAGGAAGAGCTGTTGTAATTACAGACAAAATGGCGGCACACTCATGACATGTAGGCAGCGAATGGCGCTGTCAGGAGGTAGGCACCTAATGGCGCTGTCAGGAGGTAGGCACCTAGTGGCGCTGTCAGAAGGTAGGTACCTAATGGCGCTGTCAGGAGGTAGGCACCTAGTGGCGCTATCAGGAAGTAGGCACCTAATGGCGCTGTCAGGAGGTAGGCACCTAATTGCGCTGTCAGGAGGTAGGCACCTAGTGGCGCTGTCAGGAGGTAGGCACCTAATGGCGCTGTCAGGAGGTAGGCACCTAATGGCGCTGTCAGGAGGTAGGCACCTAATGGCGCTGTCAGGAGGTAGGCACCTAGTGGCGCTGTCAGGAGGTAGGCACCTAATGGCGCTGTCAGGAGGTAGGCACCTAATGGCGCTATCAGGAGGTAGGCACCTAATGGCGCTGTCAGAAGGTAGGCACCTAGTGGCGCTGTCAGGAGGTAGGCACCTAATGGCGCTGTCAGGAGGTAGGCACCTAATGGCGCTGTCAGGGGGTAGGCACCTAGTGGCGCTATCAGGAGGTAGGCACCTAATGGTGCTGTCAGGAGGTAGGCACCTAATGGCGCTGTCAGGAGGTAGGCACCTAATGGCGCTGTCAGGAGGTAGGCACCTAATGGCGCTATCAGGAGGTAGGCACCTAATGGCGCTGTCAGGAGGTAGGCACCTAGTAGCGCTGTCAGGAGGTAGGCACCTAGTAGCGCTGTCAGGAGGTAGGCACCTAGTAGCGCTGTCAGGAGGTAGGCACCTAATGGCGCTGTCAGGAGGTAGGCACAGCAGATATATATATTTTTTTCTTGATACTGCCCTCCTTGATACTCAAATTACCCCAGCTCTTAAAGTTAAAGCCAATGGATGATTTGTACCAGTGCTGCCCTCTTGTGTGGGCCATTTGAGCCCCTCAAGAACTAGCGTCTGGCCACCAATGCCATATAGTCTGCTAAAGAGTGCACTACAGGTGCCAGCATAAGACTTAATTGACCGTCAACCCCAAACAGCCACCCTATCCCATCACACAGACGTCTGTCATGGCCGTGTCCAATGATCTCTCGCTTCACCTTGTGAAAAAAACGTGACTGCTATAAATACGGGCGCCCTGTTCCTTCCACTGGGCTTCGGTCATGCCGCTCTAAAAATAGAGTCCCAAAAAAAAGTGAGTGGAGCGGAGGGCGGAGGGCTCGCCCTCGGTTAAATATAGTTATGTTGGATCATGTCCAAACAACTTCTTAGCTGTTCAGGGACAAGTCAAACCTGGAGGCCCCAAAGGTTAGGAAGCAAAGGGTTAAAGCAAATATTGAGCCAGAATGTGCACTAAATGTTGGCACTGGGTGCAGCATACACCCCCAAGAAGCAGGGCATCTGCGATGGCATCATCCCTATGGTAGGCACCACTCATCAACTCCATGAGCTGCATCATTGTAGACTACGTTGTGTCTTCTTTCCATGGTCAGGAGATGTTTGCATACATGGTCTCATTGGGTCAGTCTATGGTCTTCATTGGAGGGTATCTACCAACACATCAATGGAGGAATCTTCTAAATTCAAGGGAAAAGGAGCATTGGATAAGCTCAGGAGTGGAGCTGGGGTGAAGGGGGCAGGTGGGGTACTTGACCTGGTCAATTAGGTAGAGATGTGGAGGGGGTGCAGGATGATGGTGTCTAGGAATCCAGCATCTCCCTACATCTCCTGCGTGTATTCTTTGACATTACAGCAGCCAGAGCTACTGACCAGCTGTTGTAACCTGCTCCAGGCAGAGGTTCTGGATAAACAGAAGAAGGAGGGAGGGAGAACCCTGTCCTGGGATGTGGAGTTATGGGGGCACAAACTGATTCCAAGTGAAGAGAAGGGGTCCATGTAGGGTTCAGCTGATCTCATCAACTCCCTTTATTACAATCTGACACTTCCTGTGTATTCATGTGATGTCCTTACTGTGAGAGTCACATGAGATGTCACTGCAGCCTGGGTTGACCTACCTTCTGTTCGTGGTAGCACTGCAATCATTTAGAGAGAAGATGTGAAGTGTGGTACAGTCATGTCAGTCCTTACAGTGATTTTTAGGATTTCATGTTGCAGATTTCCGTGCAGAAGTACAAAAAAAAACAAAAAACACCAAAGTCTTCAAAGGAATTCTGTATCCAAAATCTGGGGCCCTTTAAATGTATGTGAAGCTCTGCTGTATATGAGCCGTATATATATCTTCTGCTTCAGGAGGCTTTACAAGGAGAAGGCTCAGTCCACCCCATTTGTTGTCTGCAGGAATGTGAGGCGGCTCATTCCATACATGATACATGTGTGCAGTTGTAGGTGACACACATCCTGTCACTCACTGCAACAGACACACAACTCACACAATGCTATAGCCCCCCCTACACATAGGGCCTCCTCTATTGTTACAGCTCACTGTCCAGGCAGGGGGTGAAGCAGTGGCATCATACCTGGGGGCTGGGGGTATCAGAGACCCTTCTACCACAGAGGAAAAACCCATTATTATTAGGCCTCCGTCTATGTGCAGTCTACTGCAAGTGTCACAGATTGTAGGTGCTACATAAATCTACAATGTGTAAAAGGATCCAGTTTCCCCCATAACAGAGCCATCCACAGTGACCCCAGAACAGAGCCAGTCACAGTGACTCCATAACAGAGCCATCCACAGTGACTCTATAACAGAGCCATCCACAGTGACCCCATAACAGAGCCATCCACAGTGACCCCATAACAGAGCCAGCCACAGTGACCCCATAACAGAGCCGGCCACAGTGACCCCATAACAGAGCCATCCACAGTGACCCCATAACAGAGCCAGCCACAGTGACCCCATAACAGAGCCATCCACAGTGACCCCATAACAGAGCCATCCACAGTGACCCCATAACAGAGCCAGCCACAGTGACCCCATAACAGAGCCATCCAGTGACCCCATAACAGAGCCATCCACAGTGACCCCATAACAGAGCCATCCACAGTGACTCTATAACAGAGCCAGCCACAGTGACCCTATAGTAGAGCCATCCACAGTAACCCCATAACAGAGCCAGCCACAGTGACCCTATAATAGAGCCATCCACAGTGACCCCATAACAGAGCCATTAACAGTGACTCTATAACAGAGCCAGCCACAGTAACCCCATAATAGAGCCAGCCACAGTAACCCCATAACAGAGCCAGCCACAGTGACCCCATAACAGAGCCAGCCACAGTGATCCCAGAACAGAGCCAGCCACAGTGACCCCATAACAGAGCCAGCCACAGTGATCCCAGAACAGAGCCATCCACAGTGACCCCATAACAGAGCCAGCCACAGTGTCCCCATAAATGAGCTAGCCAGTGTCCCCATAACAGAGCCAGCTACAGTGCCCCATAAGACAGCCAACTAGAGTGTCCACATAACAGATTCAGCCACAGTGACCCCATAAGAGAACCAGCCAGAGTGTCCCCAGAACAGAGCCAGGCACAATCTCCCCATAACAGAGTACGCCACATTGTCCCCACAACAGAGCCAGCCACAATGTCCCCATAACAGAGCCAGCCACAGTGTCCCCATAAATGAGCTAGCCAGTGTCCCCATAACAGAGCCAACTAGAGTGTCCACATAACAGATTCAGCCACAGTGACCCCATAAGAGAACCAGCCAGAGTGTCCCCAGAACAGAGCCAGCCACAATGTCCCCACAACAGAGCCAGCCACAGTGTCCCTATAAAAAAGCCAGCCACACGTGTCCCCAGAACAGAACCAGCTACAGTGCTCCCATAACAGTTCTTCCTTGCACTTCCTTCCTCAGCCCATAGGTGACAGCATCACAATCACTTCTATGAGGTGACATTTCGGCAGGATATCTTTTTGCTGCTCCCAGTTGTTCCTCTAGAGGTTTAGACAGCTGCTGGTGAGTCAGGAACACGTCGAGGGGAGGGGGTGTTATGGAGACACTGCACATCCCTCAGAATCCAATCTCTTGGGACTCAGCACAGGGGTCGGAGGTCACTCTAGGCGCAAAACAGGTGCACAGGAAGACAAAAAGGAACAGTAACGCTTTCTGTGGGGTAGCTTTGGTCTTGTCCTGGCTTAAGCAAAAAGTTTATAACATCTGTACTCCACGGCTCATGGAAAGCAGAATATTATATCTAATTCTCCTGTAACGTCTGGGAAGGTAAATCTCCTGGGCACCGCAGAAGCCTCCCGACATCTCCCCAAAAAAGAAGCCTTAATTGTGTGTGGCACCATCAGTTTCATCCTTACCTCCAAACAAACATTTAGGAATGAAAGCTAAGTTACAAAAAACGGGATGTGACCCATAATAGAAGGGCATGAGAAAATGGGTGTGCCATGCCCACGGGTCTCCCAGTTGCCACATAATGATGTAAGAGTCAAATATGGCTCCTTTGTGATCTTATTATAAGGTAGCTAGTGATGCAGATAATCCTCGTGCGCAGTGCTCCTCCTCCATGGTGCTCAATTCTTTTCTAAGGCTCCTGGTATAGTTTCGGCAGACTGTTCCGGCAGAGAGCTCTCTGACAGCCTGCCACTGAGCTCCAGAACAGAACTATATCACAAGTATAAAAGTAGCCTAATGGGAACATGTACTGTATATCAGCAGCCAATCAGCAGTCTCCTCCATGTACTCATCACTTCCTGCGCCAGTGTCGTCGGCAGTCAGAGATCTACACTGGAGAAGTCAAGTCTTGCAGAAAGTATGTGCCATGTGCCAGGACTATGAGAACAATTCTCCACAGGATATGGCGTAATTGATAAGAGGGGACCCCCCAAGATGGGGCCTTCTCCATTCAAGATAATTAAAGTTAAAGAAACATCTCAAACAAGTGCGAAGAGCATGGCCACTCCACATAGATTCAACCATGTCCAGCCTGCTTAACAAAATTGCTATCAGTGGACTTCTGTGCTCTCCAAAGTTAGGAGATTGAGAAATTGGACTCATAGCATATCTTGTGCTTATGCCTTTTAAGAGGTTGTCCATTCCTTGATGGCCTATCCTATTGAAGAGTATCGGAGCAGTGCTGCCGTTACCAGCTCCATCCACTGTACAGTGTAAGGAGCAGTGTAGTTCTGGTGCCAGAGCTATTGCAGAATAGCTAATTGGTGGGGATGCAGGGTGTTTGACCGCTGCTGATAAGATATTGACTGCCTATCCTGAGGATAGGCCATCACTTGTGAAGAAGTGGACAACCCTTTTAAGGCAGAACCTTCTCCCCTAGCCAGTACCCTCATAGTAAAAATAATCACAATACAGTGCGGTGAGAGGAAAAATGAGTTCTGTTTGTCAGTTTTACAGTTTACATATGTTTTAGCTATGTTTCTTGGCAAGGGCCAATAATGAAAGTCAATTATCAGTGGTGACAAAGATTCAGTTTTGGGACTATATTGCTCAACTTTCACAAAAATTCATCCGCCAAACTAATCCAAAGTTTTTGCAATGCTTCTGATGAATTGCGCCATTTTACTGTGAATATTGGTGAGGAAAACATGAGGGAAGAAGAAGATGGAGGATCAGGTGACAATGGTAGGATGTGGTGGGAGGACTTGCCCTGAAGGTCCTTATTCTGAGACAGAAGAATCACCATTCTGTGTTCAGCTTGTGACCTGGAAGGATGTCTTCTGGTTGTGTCTGACAAAAAGCTATTAGAGACACAAGGAACTAATGTAGTGTGATACGAACACTATAAGGGTACTTTCACACTTGCAGCAGGACGGATACGACAGACTGTTCACCCTGTCGGATCCGTCCTTCCGCTATTTCGCCGTGCCGCCAGACCGCCGCTCCGTCCCCGGTCGGGGACGGAGCTCCGGCGCAGCACGGCAGTGCACGGCGAAAGGCCGCCGGACTAAAAGTCCTGCATGTCCGACTTTTTAGTCTGGCGGCCTCTCACCGCGAACTGACGTACTGCGCCGGAGCTCCGCCCCGCCCCTATTATAGTCAATAGGGACGGAGCGGCGGTCCGGCGAAATAGCGTAAGGACGGATCCAACAGGGTGAACAGCTTGTCGGATCCATCCTGCCGCAAGTGTGAAAGTACCCTTAGGCGATATAGGGAGAAGATAATGAGATTGGGTATATTTTAGGAAAGTTTATTAGGGAAAGTATATAGAGGGAATGAGGGGTAGAGTTGTGTGTTTAAAGGCTTACTGACACGACAATTTTCCATTTTTGCGTTTTAGTTTTTTTACTCCCTGCCTTCCAAGAGCCATAACTTTTAAATTTTTTCATTCACAAAACTGTATGAGGGCTTGTTTTTTTGCAGAACAAGTTGTACTTGGGAAGCTGAGCCAATGTACAGGCATAACCTCTGAAAAGCTGCCAGGACCAGATCTGTTTCTATTATGGTTAGCCCGGGAATAGAGATGTCGAGAACATAAAATTTTCCGTTCGCGGACGGCGAACACGAACTTCCGCGAATGTTCGCGAACAGGCGAACCGGGCGAACAGCCATAGACTTCAATAGACAGGCGAATTTTAAAACCCACAGGGACTCTTTCTGGCCACAATAGTGATGGAAAAGTTGTTTCAAGGGGACTAACACCTGGACTGTGGCATGCCGGAGGGGGATCCATGGCAAAACTCCCATGGAAAATTACGTAGTTGACGCAGAGTGTGGTAAGTTAAATTCGCAATGCGATTAATATAACCTGTATTAATCGCATTGCGAATTCAACTTAGATCTGAGATCCTAATGGTTGTATTGCTAGAATTGATGAATATAACGGATATAGCACTATATTCTCAATCTTCGTTATATTCTAGCAATACAACCATTAGGAACCAGTGGCGTACATACAGGGGTCGCAGTTGCGACCGGGCCCGGCACTCCAGGGGGCCCGGCCGCCTGTGGACCCTCCCCCAGGCCGCTGGCAGGGGCTCCGCTGTACTCACATGTCATGGAGCGCTCTGATGGGGCCCGGCATGAAGTACAGTGTCAATTTCGGGCCCCATCAGAGCGCTCTATGCCTCAATTACATGTATAATATGGGGGTGGGGGGGCCGGAGAGTCAAGTAAGAGGGGGGGGAGGGGGGGGGAGCGCACTCATTCACACCCGGCCAGGCAGTTCCGTTTCTATAGTGAAGCAGGGAAACCTCTCTGCTCCCTGCTTCACTGATCTTCAGAGCGCAGGAGCGCCCCCTGTTGGCCCGAGATCGCGCTGCTGGCTGTGGGAGGAGAGCTGAAAAGCCCGGCAATCTGCCTCCTGTCATCAGGGAAGAAGGTAAGTATGTGTTTTTTTTTTTTAACGCTGCACACTGGGGGCAGTGGGGGTGTTTGATGGGCACAACTAGAGTGAGAGGGAACAAAAGTTGGCATCTCTACTAAGGGGCACCTAATCTGCCATAACTAATTTGAGGGGGCACCTAATCTGGCATAACTACTGTGAGGGAGGGGGGCACATATGAAGGCATAACTATGAGGGGGCACATATGAAGGCATAACTATGAGGGGGCACATACAGGGAGTGCAGAATTATTAGGCAAGTTGTATTTTTGAGGATTAATTTTATTATTGAACAACAACCATGTTCTCAATGAACCCAAAAAACTCATTAATATCAAAGCTGAATATTTTTGGAATTGTTTTTAGTTTGTTTTTAGTTTTAGCTATTTTAGGGGGATATCTGTGTGTGCAGGTGACTATTACTGTGCATAATTATTAGGCAACTTAACAAAAAACAAATATATACCCATTTCAATTATTTATTTTTACCAGAGAAACCAATATTAACATCTCAACATTCACAAATATACATTTCTGACATTCAAAAACAAAACAAAAACAAATCAGTGACCAATATAGCCACCTTTCTTTGCAAGGATACTCAAAAGCCTGCCATCCATGGATTCTGTCAGTGTTTTGATCTATTCACCATCAACATTGCGTGCAGCAGCAACCACAGCCTCCCAGAGACTGTTCAGAGAGGTGTACTGTTTTCCCTCCTTGTAAATCTCACATTTGATGATGGACCACAGGTTCTCAATGGGGTTCAGATCAGGTGAACAAGGAGGCCATGTCATTAGATTTTCTTCTTTTATACCCTTTCTTGCCAGCCACGCTGTGGAGCACTTGGACGCGTGTGATGGAGCATTGTCCTGCATGAAAATCATGTTTTTCTTGAAGGATGCAGACTTCTTCCTGTACCACTGCTTGAAGAAGGTGTCTTCCAGAAACTGGCAGTAGGACTGGGAGTTGAGCTTGACTCCATCCTCAACCCGAAAAGGCCCCACAAGCTCATCTTTGATGATACCAGCCCAAACCAGTACTCCACCTCCACCTTGCTGGCGTCTGAGTCGGACTGGAGCTCTCTGCCCTTTACCAATCCAGCCACGGGCCCATCCATCTGGCCCATCAAGACTCACTCTCATTTCATCAGTCCATAAAACCTTAGAAAAATCAGTCTTGAGATATTTCTTGGCCCAGTCTTGACGTTTCAGCTTGTGTGTCTTGTTCAGTGGTGGTCGTCTTTCAGCCTTTCTTACCTTGGCCATGTCTCTGAGTATTGCACACCTTGTGCTTTTGGGCACTCCAGTGATGTTGCAGCTCTGAAATATGGCCAAACTGGTGGCAAGTGGCATCTTGGCAGCTGCACGCTTGACTTTTCTCAGTTCATGGGCAGTTATTTTGCGCCTTGGTTTTTCCACACGCTTCTTGCGACCCTGTTGACTATTTTGAATGAAACGCTTGATTGTTCGATGATCACGCTTCAGAAGCTTTGCAATTTTAAGAGTGCTGCATCCCTCTGCAAGATATCTCACTATTTTTGACTTTTCTGAGCCTGTCAAGTCCTTCTTTTAACCCATTTTGCCAAAGGAAATGAAGTTGCCTAATAATTATGCACACCTAATATAGGGTGTTGATGTCATTAGACCACACCCCTTCTCATTACAGAGATGCACATCACCTAATATGCTTAATTGGTAGTAGGCTCTCGAGCCTATACAGCTTGGAGTAAGACAACATGCATAAAGAGGATGATGTGGTCAAAATACTCATTTGCCTAATAATTCTGCACGCAGTGTATGGAGGCATAACTACTGTGACGGGGCACGTAATCTGGCATAACCACTGTGAGGGGCACATATGTGGGCATATCTAATGTGAGGTGCACATAATCTGGCATAACCACTCTGAGGGGGCACATATATCTGGGCATATCTACTTTGAGGGGGCACATAACTGGGCATAAATACTGTGAATGGGCACATAATCTGCCATAACTACTGTGAGGGGCACATAATCTGGCATTACTGATGTGAGGGGCACATAATCTGGCATTACTACTGTGAGGGGACACATAATCTGGCATTACTACTATGAGGGGACACATAATCTGGCATTACTACTGTGAGGGGACACATAATCTGGCATAACCACTCTGAGGGGGCACATATCTGGGCCTAACTACTGTAAGGGGACACATAGTTGGCATAACTACTATGAGGGGGCACATATCTGGGCATAACTACTGTGACAGGAACAAAGGTGGGCATAACTACTGTGAAGGGCCAGAAGGTGGGCATTAGTACTGTGTGGTTGCACTTAGGGGAAATTATTACCCTGCTATACATTGGCATGGCTCAGTCTTACAGGCCAGCACAGCGCCCCCTGCTGGTGATTTCACCGGGGCAGTCAGCATCCCTTCCTTATGTGATTATTCTTTTTTTCTCACCACAGGGACCTTGTTCTGGATCCAGCGGACATCACGCCGATGCCAGCGACACCCTGGATGAGGTAGGACCAGATTTTATTAAGACTGGGTGAGTGTAGCCATGCATTGGGCTTAGGGCTCTTTAACACGAGCGGATCCCTTGCGGGTAATCCGCTGCGTGAAAGAGAGCCAAGCCCCGTTCCGGACAGCAGAGACACGGAGCATTAACATGATTGGTAATGCTCTGTGCCTCTCTGTGATCTTTTTACTACAAAATCACAGTGAGATAAAGTTGTCACCGTGCTTTTGTAGTAAAAAGATCACAGTCAATCATGTTACTGCTCCGTGTCTCTGCTGTCCAGAATGGGGCTTGGCACTCAGTCACGCAGCGGATTAGCCGCACGGAAAGAGCCCTTAGTAAGAAAATCTGCCGATTCTTTGTAAAAATGTTTGCACTGTGGCCCATAACACTATAGTTACAACACTAGTAGGGGGGGCTTGGAGGCAGGTTGGGGGAGAGCGACGGGGAGGGGGCCCCATAGATCAGTTTCGCACCGGGGCCCCATGGATTGTGTGTTCGCCACTGTTAGGAACCCAGCTCTAAGTTGAATTCGCAATGCGATTACAACTTAGTCAAATTTGTGACACTGCAGCTTCAGAATGAATCTAAGATGGATGCTGTCCTTGCTTTTTGATAGGAGGTAGGAGGGTCTGGGAGGGAGGGTCTGCTGATTGGCTGGAATGTGTCTGTTGACTGTGAGGTACAGGGTCAAAGTTTGCTCAATGATGATGTATAGGGGGCGGACCGAACATCGCATATGTTCGCCCGCCGCGGCGAACGCGAACAAGCTATGTTCGCCGGCGAATAGTTCGGGACATCTCTACCCGGGAACTGGTGACACTGCTGAGACTGTTGGTGCAGGCTCAAAATGTGCCAGCCCTAGGCCAAGCTTGAATGCTGCTAGCTCTGTCTGAGTATCTCCCAACTGGCAGTTTTTCTCCGCAGTACCGGAAGACAAAAGCATTGTCCTGTGCAATATCTGCAGGATTAAAATGATCCATGGGCACTGAAACACAAACATAGGCAACACGGCTCTGCTGCAGCACATGAAGCAGCATCGCAAGTTATTGTGGGAAAATAGAAATGGCCATCAGCTAGCACAACAAGAGTATCCTCTTCCTCCTAGTCTCCTTTGCGGCACCCAGGCAGCATCCATGTGCAGTACAGTGTCCTTATCATCGTCATCATCAGTTACTGCTTCTTCCACTCAGACTACTCCTCCTACTCTGCTCCATTTTCAGCCATTGATAACAGAGTGTCGGGCCAAGAAACAACTCTACATACCCATCAATCCACTGGTGTGGAGACTTAACTCCCCACTGGCCAAGTTGCTGGCGGTGCAGTTGCTGCTGTACCATTTAGTCAAGTATGCTGCCTTTAGGGAGCTGATGGGTACAGCCTTGCTGGAAGATACCTAGCCACCATTATTTCTTCAAAAAAGCCATCCCTCTCTTGTATTGTCAAGTGGTGGTGAATGTGGCTCCTTGCAATTCTCACTGTGCGGCAAAGTGCAGGCCACTGTGGACACTTGGAGTCACTGTTACAGGCAGGGACAATACATGTCAATACATGGCCCGCTGGGACAATGTTTTTGGCTGCAATGATGAGGAAGCACCCCAGCAGCAAGGCCAGGTCCTATTGACACATTTACGTTTGTATTGGTCTAGTTCTGATGGGAGGATGTCTATGGAGGTGGAAGAGGGGGATGTGGAGCTACCACTGGAGGAAAAGAATGAGGAGCAGATGGAGGAGTTGCTTGGGCAGGCTGAGGTCAAGGCAGGCAGTGTATGTGTGATCCGAGCTGAGGTTCAGGCAGGCATCTCAGGGTTCTTACAGAGAACAAGCAGAGGTCAGGTACATGAAACAGGTTCTAGTTCACTAGTTTCCTGCTAAGGTGTGCCATGTTCAGGCACACCTTAGCAGGAAACTAGTGAACTAGAACCTATTACTCAGGCACCGTCCCACTGGGAAAGATGCCTAAAGTACCCCAGGTAACCAGCCATTGGCTGGGGAAAATTAGGGTGTGTATTGGCCATTAAAGAGCTGGAGGGAGCAAATGTACGCTCCCTGTGGGCAGAGAGTGGCATTGCCGGATGAAAGCTGGCTTCCTTCTGCATGGAAGGAGCACAACGACTCGGAAGAGATAGACGTCAACAGGACCAAACTGCCAGAACCCTGTAGCTCTGAAACGGGTGAGCAAGGCAGAGGTCATATCCACCAGCAAGAGAGGAATAGTGGTGGGCACATATCAGTGCTATAGCATTCCCAGTGAACCAAGTCAACCTTCTGATAAGAAAATAATGGAAAAACAAAAGATTTTAATAAATCACAGCTTATTAATCACTGTAATCTCCCCTTCTATTTTTCACTTTGTGCCCAAGACTGAATGGGGTTGTTTCGGAACCCATTACGGTACCACATTCTCACTTATAGTCATTTTTGTTATTTTTTTTAAGAAAGTATTTATAGCATGAGGTTTACAGATCATGTGATTTCAAAAACTCATTTATCAATGTCATATAATTGACCAAAAATTATGTTTCTTGTTCCAGGCTAAATATGAGACGGGAATGATCTGAGACCTCCTTGTGATTAATAATGACAGGTTTCAGACTTTATGCTGTAGTGTAAATTAGAACACAGGAGGTGAATAATTAGCTGACAGCAATCAGACGATCCACCTGTTGCATTGTTTGGGTAGATGGGGGAAGGAGGATGGATGTCAGCACATGTGGTTATACCATAGCACAATGCAGAGATCTTTTTGGAGCTAATGATTAATGATTTTATACTTTCTATCCAAATTGTGTCCAGATAATTAAAAATATTGAATTGGTGGCTGTTTTTTTTTTTGGGAGTAAAAGACTCTGGGAGGGAAAAAAATGCATCTAGAGGTGAAGTAGTGAGTAATATGTATTAGGCTTGTGACGGCTTACCTTTTTGGCCACCTGTTTCTAGACAGCAGGGGGCATCACACGTCTCACGCAATGAGATTAGACCATTGCTGCTTTGGTGGTCACCAAAAGTTGCAATTGACTGCAAATTTTCACTCAACCCAGCTGATCACAGGGGTCCGATTTTACATTTCAGTAAGTAATCCAGCATGGGTGCTGATGGGTGCTGGATTGGCAAATATTCTTAATTAGTGGATGGTCATAGAAAAGCATATGCAATCGATTTACAATAATTTGGGGGAGGGGATAAGTGATGGGGGTAGGGGTAGCTTGGAGTATCTAGTAATGATATGACTCTTGTTTCCCAAATTGACTATAATTGCCAGTGGATTATAATATAATCCCCCCCCCCCCCATAAGGGCAGTTTGATACAAATGATAAGACTCAGTTTATTATTATTACAGAGGAAATCTCACCCTGACTAAATGTTCTGAACTAAAAGCATCAGACATCGAAAAATGCCCCCTCATTAGACGGTGTGAAATCGACCCATCTACAGTTATTTTCATCATCAATATCTAAAGGGTAGCCATATTGGTTGTCACTAGTGTTTAGCGATTCGAAGCATCCAAAGTGGACTTTGATCCGAATTTCAAGAAAAATTAGAATTGCCACGAAGGCGAATTTCATTGCGCTTTGTGGTAACAAATCAATTTTTCCTAACATGGTGGCTAAAAGTAAAAAGAATTATACTCACCTCAAGCACGCCGAATTTTTACAAAAAAAAGTCATTCGTCACGAAGTGCATGTCTTTGTAAGTAATAGGTACAAGGACAGGGAGCGACGATTGCGCCGCTCCCCTTCAGTGTACCCCTTAGATGCCAAGTTGATACATAGCAATAATCTGGTGTCAATTTTTTAAAATAAAATCATACTTACCTGATCCATTTGCTCGCAATGGGCCAGACGTCGCCATCTTGATTGAAGATCTGGTGCAAACTCTCGCTCGGCCCCCGATGACATCATCACGTCTGCAGATGTGGTGACGTCATACATCACCATGCACAGGATTTCATGCGGCATCTTCGAACAACATGGCAACCAGCCCGTTGCGAGCAAATAGATGAGGTAAGTATAATTTATTTATTTTTTTATACACCATTTCAGGGAAAATCGATTTGATACCAGGAAACACGAGGAAATTCGGCTTTGTGGCGAATCGAATTTTCCCTGAAATTCACTCAACACTAGTCATCACACTGGCCGTAGGTCCTTTCGCGGGTTTTCTTCAATCAAGACGAGATTGGTTGGCTTCACCACGATCAAGTGGATGAGGTGAGTATAATTTTTTTTTAACCCCTGATTATCCCCTTAGCAGCTGAATGTGAGTCACAGATGCCGCGATCAGCATTGAATGTGGCATCTGAGGGGGTTGAATAATGGGAGGCGGCACAATCGCCGTTCCCCGTCATTGTGCCCACTCCATACAATGGAGAGTGATTTGTAACAAAGTAATTAGTAACAAATTGAATTTTTTGTCAAATTTGGCGAAGCTGCCAAATCGAAACTTCGCTCATCTTAGTTGTCACTCAAAACTGGTGGAAATGCTCTTCAAAATCCCCTCTATTGTATGGGACATATAAAAAATATTCTGGTTACTTCCAAATCATGGCCCACTCATCTTGCCCTGACTTCTGGACATGTGGGTGGCTGGAGAAGCTCAGCAGGCAGCGTGGGGAACGTCGTCACAGGACATCCCGGCCATTAAGTGGCCTCACTCCTGTAACCCAATCACCCTGCAACCTGTTGAAAGCAGCTGGGATCTGCAATAAATGTGACAATTAAGCAAATCTATTTACTGTGCGAAAGAGAAGACAAGTAGTCAGGCAGTGATATCTAACGCTGGGGTGCAGTGATACTCATTGCTGGGGTGTATTGATACACGTTCCTAGGGAGCAGTGATACTCGGTGCTGAGGTGGAGTGGTACCCAGTCCTGGGGTGCAGGAATATCAGGTGCTGGGGTGCAGTGATAACTTGATGTAGGGTCAACTGATTTTGGGGTACCGTGATAACTTGATGCAGGGATACAGTGATATATTGTGCGGTGATACCTGGTGCTAGGGTGTAGGCAGGGGCGGACTGACCGGTCGGGCACTTCGGGCATGGTCCGAGGGCCCGGCCGGGATGGGGGCCCGCCGCAGAATAACATTATGAAGCTGAACTATCATGTTCTTATCAGCAGCGCAGTGGAAGAGTCTCTCCCTCCCCCTGTGCTGCTGCCGCGGCCAATAAGAAGAGGGACAGGGGGAGGGGCTGTGGCCACTGCGCCACCATTGAAGATAACTGAGCTGTTAATACAAATACAGGAGGCGGGTGCCGGAATCAAATAGCGGCACCCGACCTCTATGACAGGGAGCGGCACCTGAGGGGTTAACTGCCGCTGATTGCAGCTCCCTGTCATAGAGGTCGGGTCCCGGCTATTTGATTCCGGCACCCGCCTCCTGTATTTGTATTAACAGCTCAGTTATCTTCATTGGTGGCGCCCCCCCCAGTATAATAAACATTGAGTGCGCCCCCCCAGTATAATAAACATTGAGTGCGCAGCCCCAGTATAATAAACATTGAGTGCGGCGCCCCCCACCGGTATAATAAACATTGAGTGCGGCGCCCCCCCCAGTATAATAAACATTGGTGGCACAGTGCGCCCCCCCCCAGTATAATAAACATTGGTGGCGCAGTGGGAAGTGCCAATGAGGGTTAAAATAAATAAATAAAAATTAACTCACCTCCTCCAATTGATCGCGCAGCTGCCGGTCTCCTGTTCTCTCTTCAGGACCTGTGGTGACGTCACTGAGCTCCATCACATGGTCCATTACCATGGTGATGGATCATGTGATGTATCATGTGATGAGCAGTAATGTCACCACAGGTCCTTTGACAGGTCCTGAAGAAAGAACAGGAGACCGGCTGCTACGCAATCAATTGGAGGAGGTGAGTTCATTTTTATTTATTTTTTTAACCCTCATTGGCACTGCCCACCAATGTTTATATATTTATTATAATAGGGAGGGGGGCGCACTGCGCCACCAATGTTTATTATACTGGGGTGTTGGGGGGGCGCACTGCGCCACCAATGTTTATTATACTGGGGGGGGGGCGCACTGCGCCACCAATGTTTATATGTTTATTATACTACGGAGGGGGGGGCGCACTGCGCCTCCAATGTTTATTATGATGGGGGGGGACGCACTGCGCCACCAATGTTTATTATATTGACCTTCTACTACGCATTCTGCATTAAAGAATGCTATTATTTTCCCTTATAACCATGTTGTTATAAGGGAAAGTAATACAGTGAATAGACTTTCATCCTAGCAACCATGCGTGAAAATCGCACGGTTCAACCGGAAGGATGGATCCGGCATTCCGGTATTTTGAATGCCGGATACGGCACTAATACATTCCTATAGGGAAAAATGCTGAATCCGGCATTCAGGCAAATCTTCAGTTTTTTTCGCCAGAGATAAAACCGTAGAATGCTGCGGTTTTATCTTTTGCCTGATCAGTGTGAAAGTGCCCTAAAATATTAAGTTTAAATCCCCCCTTTCCCAATTTTACATATAAAATATATAAACAATAAATAAACATATTACATAGCGCTGCGTCTGAAAAGTCCAAACTATTAAATTATTAAAAAATATCTCCTATGGGGTGAGCATTCGCCATTTTTAGTCACCTTGTCACCCCAAAAAATAGGATAGGACTGTTTTATTATGGGCCGAACGTTTCATAAAATGCAAAATGCACGCGGCTTTTTTTGGTGTTTTTTTTTTGCGCGGTATTGAGTATCGCAATACTTTTTTATGGTGACGAAAGCGAATCAAAACTTTGGTATCGAAACAACCCTACGCCAATCTGATCGGCGTAGCGTTGTCACGATACCAAAATTTTGATTCAGTTTTGATTTGCCGACTAAAAATGTAATTTGGCTCCTACATTTTTCAGTTCAGGAGCCAATGGCTACTAGGTATTTTTTTTAGTCTGGAGCACTGTGCCCAGCACCCCGATTCCGAATGTTATGCTGGCCTGGTAATGGCAGCGGGGCCCGGTGCAGTCACTGTATTCTATTACAACGGGCCCCGCTCACTGTAATACTAATATTCATATGTGAACAACTTGAAATCCCCTGCGATCCTCTCCCTCTCTGTACTCACAAACTCAGTAGCAGGCCGGGCGGCAGCGCAACTCACTGACGTCACGCGCCTGCTCCTCCCACTTTATGAATGAAGTAGGAGGAGCAGGCGCGTGACGTCAGTGAGTTGCGCTGCCGCCCGGCCTGCTACTGAGTTTGTGAGTACAGAGATGGAGAGGATCGCAGAGGATTTCAAGTTGTTCACATATGAATATTAGTATTACAGTGAGCGGGGCCCGGTGTAATAGAATACAGTGACTGCACCGGGCCCCGCTGCCATTACAACACCAGATGCCGGCCCCCAGACCCTGTATTGGGGATCATTCACTCACAGGGACACTGTTATGGGGGGATCTGTGGATGACACATATATAGCATAAGGTGCTATATATGTGTCACCCACAGATCCCCCCCACAACAGTGCCATCCACAGAGCCCCCATAACACCTTTTGGTTCAAAATATTTTTTAATTTGGCTATTCCCCACCCCTCTTGTAATTGTTGCGCTACTTGTGGGCTGCGCGGGAATGAGTTCAGTCACTTCGGTGCGCAATCCCGTCCTGCAGCGCGTGATCCCGCAAGACCCGCCGCTGTAGGTCACGGGTCTCGCGGGATCACGCGCCGCAGGATGGGATTGCGCACCGAAGTGACTGAACTCATGCCCATGTAGCCCGCAAGTAGCGGATCAGTGGAATAAGTACAAGGTGGGGGGGGGATGATCTGTGGGGTTGCCCAGACGGCTAGGCCCTTCACAGTAGTTTTTAACCCCTTTCAGTAGTCCCCCATTCACTGAAGGGGGGACTGCTGAAAGGGATTAATA
This sequence comes from Bufo bufo, assembly GCF_905171765.1. Lineage (NCBI taxonomy): Eukaryota > Metazoa > Chordata > Amphibia > Anura > Bufonidae > Bufo > Bufo bufo. The sequence continues at coordinate 48,414,070 of NC_053392.1, forward strand.
ACTACTGTGAAGGGCCTCCCCCCCTTTCACAGTAGTTATGCCCAGATATGTGCCCCCTTCACAGTAGTTATGCCCACACTGCTTCTAACAGAGGCTCACTAATGGACGCTGAGATTAGATCACCCCATATGAGAGCATTGAATCAATGCTTTCCTATGGGGAAAAATCTGACCCTGGAGGTCATCATGCAGGGTGTGAGGACGTCCAGCGTCAGATACCAGACCAAAGGTCTGTTTTACTCCAGGAAGCCCTCAGGTGGCTGCCAGCGACTAGAGGCTGACTTATTGCTGGAACGTAAACAATGCAGTTTCTCTAGAACATTGCAGCTCGATTTGCAAAAGGGACACTGTACCCAGACCACTGCAATGAGCTGAAGTGGTCTGGGTGCCTTTTGTGTCGCTTTAACTTTGAAATCTTATTAAAGATTGTGTAGGGTGTGGCTGGAGGCGGGGCATGGAGGCGGGACAAGGGTGGGGCTTGCAGCAGAACATGGGTGGGGCCTGTAAGGGGGCCCTTGATTTATATTGCCCGGGGGCCCTGAGGGTTCTCAGTCCGCCCCTGGCTGGGCTGCAATGATATCTAGTACCGGGTGCAGGGATACCTGATATTGGGGTACAGTAATACCTTGATGCAGGGGTGCAGTGATACATGTTCCTGGGGTGCCATGCAGGGGCATAACTACCATAGCGGCAGACCATGCGACTGCTATGGGGCGCAGGGCAAGAGGGGGCCCAGTCTTAGTTGGGATTATCTCCTCTTCTACTGGAGGTGAAAACTTGGTCAGGACTCTACCCTCTAAAGCAGGGATGGCCAACCTGAGGCTCTCCAGCTGTTGCAAAACTACAACTCCCATCATGCCCAGACAGTCTACCGATATCAGCCTACAGCAGGAAATGGTGGGAGTTGTAGTTTTACAACAGCTGGAGAGCCACAGGTTGGCCATGCCTGCTCTAAAGGAACAACTTTTAGCAAATGAGGCAGTGGAGAAATGGCCCAAGGGTCATTGAAAAGGGGTTCAGGCAAAAACCCTTCTGTCCTATGTGAGGGGCCTGGTTAGATCCTTGCTATAGGGCCCTTACTTCTCTATGTACACCACTGGTGCCATGATATCTGATGCTATGGTGCAGTGATTCTTGGGGCTGGGTGTAGTTATACCCAGTGCTGGGGGTGCAGGATAACTGATTTTGGGGTACTGTGATACCTTGATGAAGGGGGGCAGGGTTATCTGAGTTTGGATTACAGTGATACCTTCATGCTTGGATGAAGCCATACAATCATATCTAGTGCTGAGGTGCAGGGATTCCTGTCAAATGGGTGTAGTGATACCTCAATCCTGGGGTGCAGGGATTCCTTATATTGGGGTGTAGTGATACCTCAATCCTGGGGTGCAGGGATTCCTGTCAAATGGGTGTAGTGATACCTCAATCCTGGGGTGCAGGGATTCCTTATATTGGGGTGTAGTGATACCTCAATCCTGGGGTGCAGGGATTCCTTATATTGGGGTGCAGTGATACCTCAATCCTGGGGTGCAGGGATTCTTTATATTTGGGTGCAGTGATACCTCAATCCTGGGGTGCAGGGATTCCTTATATTTGGGTGCAGTGATACCTCAATCCTGGGGTGCAGGGATTCTTTATATTTGGGTGCAGTGATACCTCAATCCTGGGGTGCAGGGATTCTTTATATTGGGGTATAGTGATACCTCAATCCTGGGGTGCAGGGATTTCTTATATTGGTGTGCAGTGATACCTCAATCCTGGGGTGCAGGGATTCCTTATATTGGGGTATAGTTATACCTCAATCCTGGGGTGCAGGGATTCCTGATATTGGGGTGCAGTGATACCTCAATCCTGGGGTGCAGGGATTCCTGATATTGGGGTGCAGTGATACCTCAATCCTGGGGTGCAGGGATTCCTTATATTTGGGTGCAGTGATACCTCAATCCTGGGGTGCAGGGATTCCTTATATTTGGGTGCAGTGATACCTCAATTATAGCTGGCGCCCATATACTAAGGAAAGAGCCTCAGATCTGCTTTACGTCGTCTTTGAGGACTCCTCATGTGTTTTACAAAAATATGTTGTGTGAAATGAGGCAGAAAATGAACCTTCATGTGACAATAGCAGTACAGTATTGGATTTACATGTCAGGAGTCTATAGGTATAAAATGCTGGGGGACGGCAGCGGCACAGTTGATGGATCTTATCTAAAGGGGTGGAGCTTAGACTACACAAAATACAATGGAGGAGGGGCTACTGTTGCAGCAAGCTGTCTCCCAGCCAGAGATACAGGAGCTTTAGCCCAGACGTCCTGCTCATATGCATTAGCACTGGAACGGAAAAAAGAAGGATGTCTTTCAATACACATATAGAGGATTCTTTTTTTGCACCACTTATATTGTAATATGGAACAAGATATTATTAGTTTCCCACTGTCCCTTTAAATCCACCATATGTTTCCATGAAGCCGAAATAATGTGGGCGTTTGTCTATATGGCTTTAAGTATTTTGCTGTGGTCGATGGTGGGAAAATCTCAGAGGGGTCTCTCTAGAATTCCATGTATTAGATGAATGAAATCCTTTGCATTCCACGCGTCCTTCTGCTCCATCACCTTCCCCGTCCTTTCAACTCTCGACCTACTCAAAAACTTCTATGGTCGCTGGGCGGCATCTAGGAATCTAAGTTGGATGTAACAGTTGTTAATACTTCCATAAAAGACAGAAATGAGATATCCCGACCTGGATTATTGTACTCGGCAGGAATGTTACTCCTGTACGTAGGGTACAATGGATCATCATGGAAAAGAGCTATGTCCACCTGTCTTCTACTCACAGGTGGAAGCAAGAAAGTTCAGCTCTCAACTAATGAATACTGGTTTTACACTCAAGTGGTCTCCTCCATTGAGTAACCAATGTGTCATGCATATTTATACTGGGGTATAATGGTATTTTTGGCCAGGGTCAGTTTTAGATGGTGGCAAACTGGGTAACTGCCCAAGACCTATATTTCAAAGGATGAAGGGCCTAATATACTGTAAGCTGCCCCTCCCTTTTTGTTGGACCCCATCACTCCTGCCTATGTGAAATATGTGCCCCATTGACACCTTCAACTGTTCAAACTAGTTCATTATTTATGCTCATCTTCCCCAACCAAACTAATTCCTAAAAAATTGTGGTTGACACTTTAGGGGTACATGTCTTCAAAAATAAAAAATACAGCCACAAAATGTGATATTTTTAAAACCATCCTAAAATCTAATTGTGAGAGGTACATACCTTATGGGAATAAAATGTTAAGGAACAAGGAAAAAAACAATGTGGATAAATAGAACGGTAAAGAAAGCAATAAATGACAAAAAGAAAGCATTTAAATCACTAAAACAGGAGGGTAGCGAGGAAGCACTGAAAAAATATATGGAAAAAAATAGAATATGTAAAAGACAAATAAAAGCGGCCAAACTAAAGATCGAGAGATTAATTGCCAAAGAGAGTAAAACTAACCATAAAATGTTCTTCAATTACTGTATTTTTCGCCCTTTAAGATGCACTGGGCCATAAGACGCACCTAGGTTTTAGAGGAGGGCAATAAGAAAAAAATATTTTTCATTAGACCTCAGATCAGATCTGCAATCAGACCCCCAATGTTAATCAGACCTCAGCTCACAGCCCCAATCAGACCCCCAATGTTAATAAGACCCCAATCAGACCTCAGATCAGAGCCCAATATAAAGAAGACCCCCCGATTCAGACTTCAGATGAGACCCCATGCCTCATATCAGCCCCCTGCTATATCTCATAACCCCCAGCCATATTTTTTTGCCCCCAGCCATGGTTGATCAGCCCCAGCCATGTTTGATCAGCCCCCAACCATGTTTCAGCAGCCCCCAACCATGTTTGATCAGCCCCTTGCCATGTTCAGCAGCCGCCAACCATGTTTGATCAGACCCCAGCCATGTTTCAGCAGCCCCAACCACGTTTTAGCAGCCCCCAACCACGTTTTAGCAGCCCCCAACCACGTTTTAGCAGCCCCCAACCATGTTTGATCAGCCCCCAGCCATGTTTCAGCAGCCCCCAGCCTCAGATCACAAAATAAATAAACTTCTTACCGCTCCTGCTCCTGGACGCGGCCGCTCCTCACTGCCTGCGCTCTGTCTTCCTCATCCGTCGGCTGTGCTGTGAACCGGCGAGCACAGCATGAGGTCACAGAGCGCCCTCACGTTGTGCGCAGCCACTGCACAGCTGACAGCCGAGGACCAGAAAGCGATGAGTACAGAGCCTTCAGCGCTTCCTGGTCCTCCGGTACTAATGAGCGCTTCCATAATGGAAGCGCTCATTAGTATTCATCCAATAAGAAGCAGGAGCATTTCCCCCCACTTTGGGGGGAAAAAATGCGTCTTATGGGGCGAAAAATACGGTATATAAATGGTAAAAAGTATAAATCTGAAGGTGTCGGCCCTATAATGAGGGGGGAGTTGAAGAGAGTGATGAGGAGAAAGCAAAGCTATAAAATATTTTTTTCTCCACTGTATTCACTGAAGAAAATAAACTGTCAGATGAAATGCTGAATGTAAAAGTAAATTCCCCATTAAAAGTGCCCTGTCTGACCCAGGAAGAAGTACAGCCCCATTTTAAAAAGATTAAAATAGACAAATCGTCGGACCAGATGGCATACACCCCCCTATCCTAAGAGAATTAAGTAATGTCATAGCCAGACCCTTATTTCTGATATTTGCAGACTCTATACTGACAGGGAATGTCCCACAGGATTGGCACATGGCAAATGTGGTGCCAATATTCAAAAAGGGTCCAAAAACAGAGCCTGGAAACTATAGGCCGGTAAGTTTAACATCCCGCGTGGGTAAACTGTTTGAAGGTATTCGAAGAGATGTTATCTTGGAGTACCTCAATGAAAATAAGCAAATAACGCCATATCAGCATGGCTTCATGAGGGATCGGTCATGTCAAACTAATTTAATCAGTTTCTATGAGGAGGTAAGTTCTAGACTTGACAGCGGCGAATCAATGGATGTCGTGTATCTGGACTTCTCCAAAGCATTTGACACTGTACCACATAAAAGGTTAGTATATAAAATGAGAATGCTCGGACTCGGAGAAAATGTATGTGGGTAAGTAACTGGCTCAATGATAGAAAACAGAGGGTGGTTATTAACGGTGCATACTCAGATTGGGTCACCGTCACTAGTGGAGTACCTCAGGGGTCAGTATTGGGCCCTATTCTCTTCAATATATTTATTAATGATCTTGTAGAAGGCTTGCACAGTAAAATATAAATTTTCGCAGATGACACTAAACTGTGTAAAGTAATTAACACTGAAGAGGACAGTATACTACTACAGAGGGATCTGGATAGACTGGGAGCTTGGGCAGATAAGTGGCAGATGAGGTTTAACACTGACAAATGTAAGGTTATGCACATGGGAAGGAATAATGCAAGTCACCCGTACATACTAAATGGTAAAAGACTCGGTAACACTGACATGGAAAAGGATCTAGGAATTTTGGTGAACAGCAAACTAAGCTGCAAAAACCAGTGTCAGGCAGCTGCTGCCAAGGCCAATAGGATAATGGGTTGCATCAAAAGGGGCATAGATGCCCGTGATAAGAACATAGTCCTACCACTTTACAAATCACTAGTCAGACCACACATGGAGTACTGTGTACAGTTCTGGGCTCCTGTGAACAAGGCAGACATAGCAGAGCTGGAGAGGGTTCAGAGGAGGGCAACTAAAGTAATAACTGGAATGGGGCATCTACAGTACCCTGAAAGATTATCAAAATTAGGGTTATTCACTTTAGAAAAAAGACGACTGAGGGGAGATCTAATTACTATGTATAAATATATCAGGGGTCAGTACAGAGATCTCTCCCATCATCTATTTATCCCCAGGACTGTGACTGTGACGAGGGGACATCCTCTGCGTCTGGAGGAAAGAAGGTTTGTACACAAACATAGAAGAGGATTCTTTACGGTAAGAGCAGTGAGACTATGGAGCTCTCTGCCTGAGGAGGTGGTGATGGTGAGTACAATAAAGGAATTCAAGAGGGGCCTGGATGTATTTCTGGAGTGTAATAATATTACAGGCTATAGCTACTAGAGAGGGGTCGTTGATCCAGGGAGTTATTCTGATTGCCTGATTGGAGTCGGGAAGGAATTTTTTATTCCCCTAAAGTGAGGAAAATTCAGCTTGGGCCTCTTTCCTCAGTGCTTTGTGGCCAGGGGGCAGGGAACCACATAGCTTTTGTGCTGCCTGATGCAAAAATTGAAACGCCACCCCCCCATGCCAAATTCTTGACTTAACCCCTTCCCTCCAGCCAGAGGTGTAACTTGACCAGCATGCACTTTCTATAATACAGATGTTCTTATGCGGCACAAGGGTCTTTAGGCCCCCTCAGGCTCCTGGGCCCGGAAGTGACTGCTACCTCTGCACCCCCTATAGCTACGCCCCTGGTTGTCTCTATGGGTGACATTCTAGGGTGGCTTTTGTGGATGGCATTCTGTAGGGATTCTGGGATTGGCACCCTAGATTGTACCAGTGGGTGGCAATCTGGGGCATCTGTGGCTGACACTCTAGTGGGAAACTGTGGGTGGTAGTCTGACTGCATCTCTAACTGGCCCTCTAGGTTGCACTTGACATTGGCACTGTATGAGCATTTCTTACTTGTACTGTTAAGAAATATGTGGCTGCCACTCAGGAGAGGTCTAATGGAGGTCTGATTGGGGGTCTAGAGGTCTAATGGGGGTCTGATTGGGGGTCTGGAGGTCTGACTGTTGGGGTCTAAAGTAATGGGGGTCTGATTGGGGGTCTGGAGGTCTGACTGGGGAGGTCTAGAGGTCTAATGGGGTCTGATTGGGGGTCTGGAGGTTTGACTGGGAGGGTCTAGAGGTCTAATGGGGGTCTGATTGCAGGTTTGGAGGTCTGACTGGGGGGTCTGATTAGGAGTCTGGAGGTCTAATGGGGGTCTTATCTGAGGTCTGATATTGGGTCAGGGTCTTACATGGAGGTCTAATGGGGGTCTGATCTGAGGTTTAAAACTCAGGGTCTGACATAGAGGTCTAAAAGGGGTTTGGTCTGAGATTGGGGGATCTCATTTAGGGTTTTATATGGGGGTCTGATCTGAAAGGAAGGTGTTTTTTTTTAATTACTAGTGCACAATATAAAGAGGTGTTTTTGTACTGACGCACTATCTGTGTGGTACCAGTATTTTCAGGGGGACTATTTCTGCAGGAAAATATTGGGGGTCTGGAGGTCTGACTGGGGGGTCTGATTAGGGGTCTGGAGGTCTAATGGGGGTCTGGAGGTCTAATGGGGGTCTGATTAGGGGTTTGGAGGTCTAATGGGGGTCTGATTGGGGGGTCTGGAGGTCTAATGGGGGGTGTGATTGGGGGTCTGGAGGTCTAATGGGGGTGTGATTGGGGGTCTGGAGGTCTAATGGGGGTCTGGAGGTCTTACTGGGGGGGTCTAGAGGTCTAATGGGGGTCCGAAGGTCTGACTGGGGGTCTAGAAGACTATTAGGGGTCTGACTGGGGGGTCTGATTAGGGGTCTGGAGGTCTAATAGGGGTCTGATTGGGAGTCTGGAGGTCTGACTGGGGGTCAAGAGGTCTAATGGGGGTCTGATTGGGGGTCTGGAGGTCTAATGGGGGTCAGATATGGGGGTCTGGAGGTCTAGTGTGAGTCTGGAGGTCTAATGGGGGTCTGGAGGTCTGATATGGGGGTCTGGTCGGAGGTCTGATATGTGGGTCTGGAGGTCTAATGAGGGTCTTATATGGGGGTCTTATCTGAGGTCTTATATTTGGTCAGGGTCTTACATGGAGGTCTAACGGGGGTCTGATCTGAGGTTTAAAACTGGGGTCTTATATGGGGTCTGACATAGAGGTCTAAATGGGGTTTGGTCTGAGATTTAGGGTTTTATATGGGGTTCTGATCTGAAAGGAAGGTGTTTTTTTTTTTTACTAGCGCACAATATAAAGGGGTGTTTTTGTACTGACGCACTATCTGTGTGGTACCAGTATTTTCAGGGGGACTATTTCTGCAAGAAAGCATTGGGGAGCACAGTGGACACAGTATTGGGGGTGGCAGGGTGGGCTGTTGAGAAGGTGAGGAGGATGATGGAAAAGTAGGAAAATAAGATGTCTGTTTGTTAAACTCTGCAGAGATGAGGCGCGGCTGAAAGAAGTCACCATGGCGGTCTGGTCTAACAGGAGAAGAAGAGGAAAGAGAATATCTACATCAGAGAAGAGAAGTCACTGGATGTAAGAGGTACATATGTGGCGCTGTAGGACCCTGTATGTTCTGTAGCGCTGTATCTAATGTTTTCCAAGTATGTCTTTAAAGGGGTTGTCCGCTTTTTTTTTTTGTATGAGCGCTGCCTTCTCTGCTCTGTTTACCTGCTCATCACTGCAAATGCTACAGCGAGCGGGTGAACAGAACAGAGAAAGCAGCTCTCTTATGAGCGCTGCCCTCTCTTCAAAAAGCTAGGGGCACAGAGGGCATTACTACTATGGAGGGGGCACAGAGGGCATTACTAATGTGAAGGGGGCACAATGGGCATTTCAACTATGGAGGGGGCACGGAGCCAGAGGGCATTACTACAATTGAGGGGGCACAGTGGGCAATATGACTGTAAAGGGGGCACATTTGGCATTATTACTGTGAAGGGGGCACAATGGGGATTTCTACTATGGAGGGGGCACAGAGGGCAATACTAGCACAGTGGGCATTATTACTGTGAAGGGGGCACAATGGGGGATTTCTACTACTATGGACGGGGCACAGAGGGCATTACTAGCACAATGTGCATTATTACTGTGAAGGGGGCACAATGGGCATTATTACTGTGAAGGGGCACAATGGGGATTATTACTGTGAAGGGGGCATAGTGGGCATTATTACTGTGAAGGGGGCACAATGGGCATTATTACTGTGAAGGGGGCACAATGGGGATTATTACTATAAAGGGGACACAATGGGCATTATTACTGTGAAGGGGGCACAATGGGGATTATTACTGTGAAGGGGCACAAAGAGGGCATTACAACTGTGAAAGGGGCACAGAGAGGGCATAACTACTCTGAGAGGGCACAATGTGGGCATAACTACTGTGAATGGGCACACATCTGTACAAAACTACTGTGAAGGTTGTACAATGAGGGCAATACTACTGTGAGGGGGTACAATTTTTTTTAAAGTATTTGGGGGGGGGGGGGGGTGGTGCCAGAGAAAGGACCCGCCCCTGGTGCCAAACACCCTAGGCACGCCACTGTGGGGGGATTCTGTGGTTGGCAGACTAAAGTGCATCAGTGAGTGGCAGACTGGGATATCTGTGGTTGGCACCCTAATGGGCAACTGTGATTGGTTCATATCATACTGGCAGGAATTCTTGGAGGTACCTGTGGCTGGATGCATCTCTTGTTCGGATGTTTGAGGAATTTGTGGCTACTATTACTTGGGGCACGTGTGGTATCTGTGAGTGGCCCTTCGGGGGGCTTCTGTGGGTGGCATTCTAATGGTCCCTTATAGATCTATGACACTGACTATTTTGCTTTTCACCCAGCTTGCTCAGACAGTGAATGGAAATAAATCCTCTCCTTCCTACATAGCTGCATTACTAGCCAGATTAACCATTCCAAATTTTTGCAAATTTTTTTTGTTTTTGGTTGAACCAAAAATGAGAAGACACATATACTATACAGTCTATATATAATATACAGTACAGGGGGCCGTAATCGAGGTGACCTTTCTCCCAGTGTGAAGGAATCTAGTGTAAGTCCATCCTGCCGGACAGTTGTTCTGCACTTCTCAGGCGACGTTTAATTGTCAATCTTAGGAAGTGATTGTGAGGTCGAGCAGATGCTCTCTCCTTCCACCGCAGTCCATGCATCTTGGATCAGCTGTTCTGCACCTCTCTGTTTTACGCCCGCTGTAACCCATCCGTAGCCTTAAAGAACAAATCTGAGATGTGCTATAAATAAACGCCCTCCGGCTCAATGTACAGTCCATGGCTTTAAATGGAGACGACCTCTGGATACATAAGTGTAAAGAGGAAATGCATGCTATTTATAAAGGCTGGGAGCACGACCTCCAGTGGGTAAAGACAATCGCTGCAATCTCCAGCCATCGGGGGCACGGCCATAAAAACCTGTCTTTAACCAACACAATGCAAAGAAAAACCCCATATGGACCAGGAGACGGGTGCACATAGAAGAAAGCAGGCCACATCCCATCTCATATTTGTATGCCCTCCATTCCTTGATGTTATAGAAGGTCCCATAACAGATGGTCCCTGCCATAGTCAAGTATCCATAAGTGCCTCAGACTAAAATACCTCCATAAGCTTCACCATCAGATGCACTCATGAATAGTTGCCTCAAAAAGCTTTGTTCACATGGGCATGTTCATAATAGAAGATGCAAAATTGTCACAATACAACCTCTGACAGACCCCAATGACTTATGGTAGGGTCTGTAGGAGTTCTGTGATGGCTTCCATCTGTTTGACAACAAGAAATAATAATTGTCATCAAATCTGCCTCCAAGTATGAATGTAGCTGAAGTGCCTTCCTCAGGTGTCCTCATAAGAACCTGCCTAGGATGCTCTCAAAAGTCCTAACTTCAGATGATACCATAAGCACTTGCCTCGGATGCCCTCTAGGATCTTGCAATAGATGCCACATTGGGGCCTGCCTAAAGTACCCCCACAAGTGCCTGATTCAGGGGTGTCAATGCAACATCTGACAGAACCCAGCGAATTATACTGGGGTCCATAGGCGTTCTGTCATAGTTTTCAGCTAATTGACAACAAGAAACAATTGCCATCAAATCTGCCTTCAAGTGTGAACATAGCTGGATGCTCCATAGCTACTGCACTAGAGCCTGACTAAAATGCCCCCATAAGCGCCTGCCTCAGATGTCCCCATAAGGAAGCCTCTACATAACTCCGGCGGATCCACCACCAGCTTTAGGGCATATTAAGACCGTCGTCTAAAACCCTGGTCTTAATAAATGGCCCCCAAAATATTCAACATATCTCAATCTATAAAGTATTGAGTAGAAGCGCCACATGCAGAAATACACACACTTAAAACGCCTTGGCACACTATCAGTGAGGTTATTAATGGTTATCTGAGGGATGTTCTGCCACACTGAATGCACTTGGGCACGCAGATCATCAAGATTTGCAATTTGCAATGACGTCCCAGATGTGCTTGATGGGAGACAAGTCTGGAGATGCTGCAGGCCATAGTAGCATGTGTAGGCCACACAGGCTGCTCACAGTAGCACGAGCAACATGCGACCTGATGTTGTCCTGTTGAAAAACAGCTCCTGGGACACTTTGTAGAAATGGCCGTACCACAGGTTCCACGACCAAATCAATGTAACACTTAGCTTTTAATGTACCTGAAATGAAGACTAGAGGGGTCCAGCTACTGTACATTATACCACCCAATACCATGATTCTGGGAGCAGGACCGGTGTGGCGTCCTCTTGTGAACAGGGCCGGTTTTAGACAAAATATGGCCCTGGGCAAAATCAAAAGAGGGGGCCCACATCTTGTAATAATGTGTCTGACGTCCGACACCCCCGCCGACCAGCTGTTTGAGGAGACGGAGCGTGCTGTTCGCTGCTGCTGTCCCATAGACAAACAGCAGCAGAGCAGGAAGAGAGAAGGAAGATGGCACGAGCGCACAGCGTCTCCTCAAACAGCTGATCGTCATGAGTGCCAGGTGTCAGACCCCCGCCGATCTAATATTGATGACCTATTCTAAGGATAGGTCATCAATATGAAGAAACCCGGAAAACCTCTTGAAGCTACACCCAATACTGTGCCTGTTCTGCTCCCCCCCATGTCCACAAACACTATACTATACTATACACCCAGACTGCCCTTATTAGTAATGGTGCCCCCAATAGTGATAATACTCCCCAAGATAGCCCCCATTAGTAGGAATGCCCTCCATATTGCGTCAATTAATAATAATGCCCCTACAGTACTCTAGTAGTAATAATATAACCATAATGCTCCCAGTGGCTCTAATGTCCCCCTGTAGTGCCCCCCACTAGTTCCAATATATAATGCTCCCCCCAATATATAATGTTCCACCCTAGTGCCAGTATGTATATAATGCTCCTCCATTCCTCCCCAGTAGTGCCAAGTATATATAATGATCTCCTTTCCCCCATCCCTGGTGCCCCCAGCAGTGTGGACACAGTATAAAAAAAAAAAAAATCCTCCCTCCCGTCCCCCCGCCGCTGTCTGCGATGCAGACCACAGTTTTATCTGTAGCTTGTGTTGCTGCGTCCTGATGCATGCGGTTCCAATGACACCACGCGAGACCCTGCGCAGGAGGTTGCAGTGATGTCATTTCGGCTTCTTGCTCTATTCTAACGCCTCACATGCTTGAGGCCTAGCGACCTGAGGCTTGTGAAGTTGGACCGCCATGAGTGCGCCCCCCTTTATGGGTAGCGAAGTGGCGCCTTAGGCGGATGACTACCCTCCCCTATCCATCGTCTCGGCCCTAATTCAGAGCACATTACTGCAGGAAGTATAACAGGAGAGGACTATAACTCCCAGCATGTCTAAGCCATTATTATTTAATATCAGAGCACATTACAGGGCGACGTATAAGAGGATGGGACTACAACTCCCAGCATGTCCAAGCCATTATTATTTAATATCAGAGTACATTACAAGAGGAGGTATAAGAGAAGACTACAACTCCCAGCATGTCCAAGCAGTTATTATGTAATATCAGAGTATATTATAAGATGAGGTATACAACTCCCAGCATATCCAGGCTGTTGTAATGTACCCTGATATTATATAATAATGGCCTGGACATGCTGAGAGTTGTAGTCCTCTCCTCTTATACCTCCTCTTGTAATGTGCTCTGATATTACATAACAAGCTGGACATGCTGGGAGTTGTAGTCATCTCCTCATACCTCCTCTTGTAATGTACTCTGATATTACATAACAGGAGGTAAAAGAGAAGAGGACTACAACTCCCAGCATTTCCCTGAAACATACATTGAATCCATACTTCTTCACATGCATGGTTGGTCTTCTTCTTCTCCATTACTTTACTGCACTGCTGAGCTCCGCCTCATGTTCTGGTCACATGATGGTGAGGTCATCGCAGGTCCTTCATCCCCTCTTCTCTGCTGAGCTCCGCCTCCTGCATCTGACATTATCGCAGGTCCTGTCAGCACTGTGGTAATGATTTCTCTTACATGTGAGTGAGGGGGACTTACACTGTATTGTAAAGTGCAGCTGTTCAGCTGTCCGCCCGTTTGCTTTCTCGGATGTTCAGCTGAACAGCAGCACTAAAGCGGGGGGCCCCTTAGACAATGGAGGCCCTGGGCAATTGCCCAGTTTGCCCCCCCCCCCCCCAATGCCGGCCCTGCTTGTGAAGGCCTCTTCATGTCGTTGCCCACGTGGTCTCCAAACCAATCTCCAGCTATCACTGAGCGGGATAGACTGCTGCAGAGGATAGACTCCAGTTTCAGCCTCCATTGCCGTGTTTCTGTGCACCGAGATCGGTGGTGTGAGGTCTGGCTCGTTGCCCAGTGTTGTGCAATTACCTTCTGATGGTTTGTGTAGACACTTTTTGCTGCCCTAGGCTTGGGATGTGATGTCCAGCTTCACTTGCAGTACAGAATGGAGCATTTTTTCTAATCAGACGATCTGTCCATGCAGAGGTTCACCTATGTGAACTTCTTCTTGTCATTCCAGTTCATCATTCTTCTCCCAACCACCGGGGCACACAACATTGAACAGTGCCGGCATCTCAGTCCAGTGATAAACCAAGGTCTCTCAGTTCAAGGATTCTGTCCCTCTCAGTTTGTGACAAGAGTTGATAACTGACACGTCGACGAACAGGAGGCATCGCACAGTCATCCCACACAAACTGATCCGAGTTTGGAGCTTTCTTGTGGCTAAAAAACTTTTCTTTCAATCTGGCTTTTATGTCCCTCTCACATGCCACAGATTGGAGCTAGGTGCTTGAAAATGTCATCATCTGCAGATCTTAGTGCAGTATGCCAGACCAACAGGGGAAAAGTCTCTGTGAGGTCACGGTGTGAGTGTAAATAGGCCGACGGTGAAAATACAGTTTTTGGTTTGCTCACAGTTTAGTCGTCCCTGGGCAGGGCTGCATGCATAGAGTGAAGAGGAAAACAGCACTGGATTCTCCGGGGTACACTCTGATATGAGGGACACAGGCCAGATGGTGGCTGAGGTGCCCTTGGTGGTAACTTGGCTTTATGTGCTTATGGCTAGGTCCCTTTAGTCATGACGCCAGTACCGTTGTGGCACAACAATGGTGAGAGTAGTAGTTGAATTAAGGAGTAAGACAGCAGTTGAATCCAACTCACAACTTTTACTGTTTAGCTGGTTCTCAGTAGCAATGACATTCACAGATAACAGAGTCTCTCTTGTATGCAGAGGTAATAAATTGTAATCCCAGGTAACAGGCTTCTTGTAGATAAAAACTTCTGATTAGAGTTCAGTTACGTTAGTGAAAATCCAACTTGGCTCCTCTGGACCGTAGGGCCTCAGAGAGGGAGCTAAGAGGAGGGGGGCCTCTGTCCTTCCCCCTGCTCCTCACTCCAGCTACTCCATGTCTCCTTTCCTCTCTCCTAACTTCTTATTTCCTAACACTAGGCCTGAACTTCATTATATAACCTATGGTGCTATCCCCATCTAATGGTGGATGTGATGTAGTGCACCCTACCAGCCTGTTAACAGGGATTAAGAAGCAAATATATAAAACTCAGCATAACATGTAATGCAAAATACAATACAACAATTTGGCAGTGCCCACGATCACTTGTGGAACGCTGCATACCCCCCTAGTTTAACCTGTGTCGCCCTCGACACATTCAGGGCATGATGAAGTCTCCTGAAAAATACAAAAGAGCAGGCAGACATATATGTATACTGACATAACTATGAAATATGCAAAACAGTATAAAAATATAAATCAATCACAACATTATATATATTATTGCACATAATTCACGACGCGGTAAAGAGGGTATTGGGAAGTTGTACCTTCGGTGCTTGATGGTGACAAAAGGGCGTTGATCACAAGTAAGGGTAATAAAGTCCATAACCCATTGGCTTTGCTAAAGAAAGTCCCAATAGATAATGGCAGATATAAAACTTTTTTTTTTTTTATAGTGCAAATGTTCAGTAACATATAAAACTGTTACTTCCTTGATTTGCATAACCTTACAGCTTGTCCTTCTTAGTGTTGTTGAGGAATGTATATGATGGTCTGATTTTTAAAAAGGTCACAGCAGATAAGTGAGATGTTCTTTGTGTTTTTCTTTTTATTTTGTTTCAAAATAAAGTATAGTGGCATACGGCAGTACATGTGTAAACGTTTTCGGCTATGCAAAGCCTTCCTCAGACACTAAAAGATTACAAAAAAAATGACAATCAAGCCCTATGTAGATACTATATTTGGTTAACAGCATATAGTTCTAGCAAATAATATATAAATAATATATAAATAATATACGAAAATAGAATATGAAAATAATACAAATGATAATAATAATATAAGATACAAGATACAGGAAGGCTTTGCATAGCCGAAAACGTTTACACACGTACTGCCGTATGTCACTATACATTATTTTGAAACAAAAGAAAAAGAAAAACACAAAGAACATCTCACTTATCTGCTGTGATCTTTGTAAAAATATTACCTGGGGTGGGAACCCTATGCACAGCAGCAACCGACTGTTTGCGAAACAAATTTTTGTACGATGGTCTGATGTCACATTTTATTGCAATCCAAAACAACAGAAGTACATTACCTCCGATAACCAGTAATCAACCCTTGTCTTACTGGACGGTGTTGTGTTAAGCATGTGTCCCTCTTAGGTAGAGGAGAACCAGATCCTGAAGTTACATTTTGCATTTAGTAAAAAGACTGTTCTACTTTTACTTCAGGCCTCTTCCAAACTACCTTTTCACTGCACCGATCCCGAGGGAGCAATGGCCTGAGGGAGTACACCATGACACAACACTTCATCAGTGCCACTACCACTCCCATCCTCTGCACCACTTTTTCAGGGGCTCACTGCAGGTAAACTGACCATTAGGCCTCACCAGTGTTCTGCAACTGTTCGAGAGACTGTGCCCATGCAGCGTCCCACTACGTGTATGTGGGCAATGCTTAAAAGTAATTTTTTGATCATAACAATAGCATTGTTTGGTATAACTTTGCATTTATGTATCTGCAAAATCCCTGTTAACAGGCCTATTAGGTGTAATTTATACATCCCACCACTAGATGGGGATAAAGTTCAGGTCCTATATATACTCAGGTCAGGCCTAGTGAGTGGGGATCAGATCAGTTCTGGTTAGTGGAGTTCAGTTGAGACCACAGGTCAGTGTGAAGATCAGAGAGTGAAAAGGTGCAGATCTAGCACTTCAGCTCTAAAAAGAAGTTTTAGTCCAAAGAGGAACAAGAGAAAGTCTAGAGTCAAATTTATCCAAAGGATAAAAGCCGTGAACCAGGCATAAAGGACCTTTGGGATATTTTAGGTGAAGGATACGATAGCCTCCGGCCACCTCACCAAGATTCCACTGACATTGAAGTAACCCACTGCTCCAAAAAAAAAAAAAAAGAAACCTGACAAGCCTAAAACAGTGGATTTGCACAATTAACTCTGAACCATCTAGAGACTGCATAATTGTACTGCTGCAACCAAAAGACATCCAAAGTAAAAGTAGCGAGTTACATCTTACCACTGTCTACCTCATTATTACTACCTATGGTTGTACCACCATTAACGGTACTGGCGTCACGACAAAAACCATCAAGGGACTCAGCCGCAACAAGCACCCTAAGCACTCCTAACATCAAGGGCACCTCAACCACCATCTTGGCTGATGCTTCCTACCACAGAGCGTGCCCCGGAGGATTTCGTGCTGTCCTCCTCAACACTGTGCTGCCAGCCCAGGGAGGCTTTCTGCTAACCGTGAGTAAACTGATGAACTGTGTGTTATACTATTTGGCCCCTCATCGGTCCACCGTGCACCTCACGTGTTGCCCTTGCGACTGGATGGCTGCATAACTTTTTATTGGCGTCACGAACAGGATATTAACCCTTGCGCCATATTTGAGAGACTGTCGCATGTGAATAAGCCCCTTTATCTGATTGAGAGACTTTTGCTTATTGTGCGCTGTTTTGGGGTCCTGAACTGTTCAAACTGATTGCAAAGTATATGGAGGTGCTATAATAGTCCTTAGCATTAAAATCACAGTGTTGAAAGTGAGAAAATCCAACATTTGTGTGTCACTATAACTGCTTGCTGTCAGTGAACAGACTGTTACTGTTCAACTAATATGGCCGCCGGAGCTCCGATTTAAAAAAATAATACTGCGCCATCACTGTGCAACTTGGCGACACCCCCTGCAGAGCGGGAAAAACAGTGTGCCGCCCTTTATGCAAAGTTGCCTGGTCCAAGCCCATCCTACCTGTACTGTGTGGGTTCTGAGAGGCCAGCCCTGTATGCCAGCGCAGCGCCGCCTCCTCTGCTTGTGGCCACATCAAAGGGAGATGCCGCGCACGGGAGGACGGTGTGACGTGCGTGCATCCCCAAAGGTATCGAGAGATTTACACCGGCAAGCTGCCGGATCGCATCGCATTGCCTGTCTGCCCCCAAGTAACCACCGCAGACTGTAAGTTACTCTCGGCATTTCAAAGTGAAGCATCGCTAGCCAGGAGCGCTATTAGGAATGCAAATAAGCGCTGCCTGAGTATTGTACTTAGCCGGCATCGAACATTTAAAGGGCCATACACCGCAAGGTAGCGGTCGCCCATAGTAACGTTAAGTGAAGAGTATTGCAAGCCACAATTAACCTATCTGACTGTAATTAAACTATTGTCAGCATGTCTGTGCAAGAGGATAACGTGCAGGCTGACCTCTGCGGACCCCCTGCGGCAGCCGGTCCTAGCGCAATGCCAACTGCTGCAGCACCAAGTTTAATGCCTTTAACTATGCCTTATTATTTTGGAGCCCCCTGGTTCCCACGTTATTCTGGTGAAATTCACACTTTAAGTGTCTTTAAAGAAAAAATGCTTGCTGTGTTCAGATTGTACCCTGTATCCCCAGAACAGCAGATGGAGATTCTCCTTGCGCAATTGGAAGGAGCTGCTCTCAGAGAAGTGAAGTCCTGGCCAAGCTCAGAAAGGAGGACACTGGAGCAGATATTTGAACGTCTCTTCACTACCTTTGAACCCAGGACCGTGTCCGAGGTCAAGATAAGGTTCTTCAGTAAATAACAGCAAACGGGTGAGTCACTCAGAGACTTTGCATTATCTTTACAAGAAGCCCTTAGAGCTGTTGTACAAGTAGACCCCCGTGAGGCAGAGAATCAGGACAAAACCCTGAAAGAACAGTTTATTGAAGGTGTTAATACAGACAATTTAAAGAGTCAACTAAGAATGTTAGCCGCCCAGCATTCAAGTGCTGCTTTCCTAGATTTTAAAGAACTAGCTATCAGTATACTGGGGAAAAATTCACCAACAGAACCAGTTGGATCCGCTGTAGAGCCAGTAACACAGCCGGTCACCCCTGTCAAACCTTTACCTGTCGTCAGTCAGGCAACTTAAGCCCCAATTCCTGGTGCCGTTGCTGCCCTTACTGAGCAAGTCCAATTCCTAACTAAAAGTCTGGAGAAAGTTCATAAAAAATTGGAACAATGGGAAAAGCCACTATTGCTCGAGGATGAGAAACCAGTATCCAGAAAGCTCTTCTCTCCTGATTACAAGGGGACTTATTCCAGAAATTCAGGGGGACGCCCACCTGACCGCACTAGTACCCCCAGACGGCCTATCTGTACCTACTATCACAAACCAGGTCATACTGAAGCCACCTGCTGGCAGTTAAACGGGCGACCCCCGAGGTCAGGGACCACCCCTCGGGAGGTAGATCAATAGGTCCAGAAGATCCTTATTGGATGCCAAGATATGTAGGATCCCGTCCAGAAGTGACTCTTCAGATAAATGGAGTTCCTTTTGTTGCCCTAGTTGACACAGGATCCCAAGTCACTACCATACAACAAACAGCATTTGAGAAGTACTGGGACCAAAATCAACTTACCCAGCCACCAGAATCCTGGCTGAGTCTCATAGCCAGTAATGGCAAACCTGTACCAATACTGGGTTACTGGGAACCTACCATTCAAATAGGAAGAACCATCCTATCCCAAAAAGGCATTATTGTAGTGCAAGTGAAGGAGAATAACAACAACAACCCTCCTATAGTCCTAGGTATGAATGTCCTTAGGAATTGCTATGTTGAAATGTTGGAAGCTTTACACCAATCCGTGCCTACTGCTTCTTTTGCTTCTAAGAAGGTAATCCACCAAACCATCCGTGTACTGAGTGTGCAACAGAAATTCGCCAATGAAAGAGGAGAAATTTGCTGTGTCTGCATCCGAGACAATCAACCAGTGATTCTCAAGCCCAACACTGAAACTCTCCTATGGTGCCGAGCTGTAGTCGGAGTTCAAGGTCAAGACTACCAAGCCTTGATGGGAACCAGTCGTTTTGGAAGACTATCCTTTAGTCAGAGCTGCAAGAAGCCTGGTAACCGTCACTGAAGGTAAAGTGCCTATTCGTCTCCTCAACTTAAGTGATCACAGTGTAACATTAACTAAATACCGTCCCATTGCACAGTTGATCCAAATTACCTTTCAAGACGTCATCAGTGTGACTACAGATCTCAAGAAAAAACACCCACAGGGCCAAAACTTAGACACCCCCTGGTGGAAAAAACTTCATGCGGGAGATGCTTCCACACCAGAACACCAAGTAGAAGGTGTGTTGCAAGTCGTGAAGGAGCATCACCGTGCCTTCAGTAAACATTCTACAGACTATGGAGAAGTAGACATCATAAAACACTCCATCCCTACAGGTTCACACCCACCGATCAAGGAAAGGTATCGGCCTATACCACCTACTATGTATCAATCTGTCAAGCAAATGATTCAAGAAATGAAAGACTCAAACATCATTAAAGACAGCCATAGCCCATGGGCTGCACCACTTGTCCTAGTCTGGAAAAAAGACGGCAACATCAGATTCTGTGTGGTTTACAGAAAAATCAACCAAATTACCCACAAAGATGCTTATCCTTTGCCACGCATAGAGGAATCCTTGACAGCTTTAGGATCTTCAGCCTACATCTCTACTCTTGATTTAACCAGTGAATACTTGCAAGTACCAATGGCACCAGAAGATTGTGAGAAGACTGCATTCACCACCCCTATGGGCCTATTTGAGTCCAACTGCATGCCCTTTGGACTTTGCAATGTGCCTGGAACTTTTCAGAGACTCATGGAGCGTTGTCTGGACCACAAAAATTTTGAAACCGTCCTGCTGTACTTAGATGACGTCATCATCTATTCCAAATCTTATGAAGACCATTTCAAACATCTGGCCGAAGTTTTCCAAGTTCTTATTAAGCATGGACTTAAGGTTAAACCATCCAAGTGTCATCTACTGAAGCCAGAAGTTAAATACTTAGGGCATATCGTCAGCTCTGAGGGTGTTAAACCGGATCCAGAGAAGATAGCCGCAGTCCGTAATTGGCCTACTCCCACTACGGTGAAGGAGGTAAGAAGTTTCCTCAGTTTCGCAGGATATTACAGACGTTTCATTCCTCATTTTGCCCAAATTGCAGAGCCAATCTTGTAACTTTTGAGAGGGCATCCTAAAATATACCAGAAGACTCCAATACCAGTGGAATGGAACACTGAAAGATAGATTGCCTTCCAGCTCCTGAAGAAGAAATTAACAGAACCACCAATCTTAGGTTGCCCGGTTATCAACAGCCATTCCATCTTTACACAGACGCAAGTAAGAAAGGCCTGGGAGCTGTTTTGTCACAAGTACAAGAAGGTAAAGAAAGAGTAATTTCCTACGCTAGTAGATCTCTTAGAGGTAGTTAAAAGAACGACCGAAACTACAGTTCCTTCAAGTTGGAATTCCTTGCACTCGTGTGGGCTGTCACAGAAAAATTTAAAGACTATCTTGCCGCAACACCCTTCTTGGCCTTCACTGATAACAATCCACTAGCACATCTTAACACCGCCAAGTTAGGAGCGTTGGAGCAAAGATGGGCCTCACGCCTTGCTAACTATAATTTTACTGTAAAGTACAGAACAGGAAAAGCAAACGAAAATGCGGATGCATTATCCCGTCTACCAACCAAAGAAGACCCTACTTCACAAGAGGACATTTGGGAAGAAGTAGAAATGCCATCCTTCTACCACAACTTTGCCCATCAAGACATCATCTCTGTGAAAGGGAAAAAGGTCTTCAACTCCCAACTGCAAGTGGATCCAAAATCCCAAGTAGACAACGAAAGATGGATCAAGTTACAAAACGAAAGCAGAGTGTTAGAAGAATTGAAAGATTTCTTCACCAGTGGAAGAACCACAGAAAGAATTTGTAGAAAAAATGCAGACTTAGAGTTGTCCAAATTATGGAGACATAGAAAACACCTCTTTCTACAAAAACTCCTACTATTAAGAAGAACTCTAGACCCAGTTACATGGGATCGTCTTTATTAAATTCTAATACCACGCCGTGATGCAAGAATCGTGCTTGAAATGTACCATGATCAATCAGGACACTTTGGCGTGCAGAAAACAGAAGCCACCATCCATAGAAGATTTTATTGGATCGGAATGAGAGGAGATATTGAGAAGTGGTGTCGAGAATGTTCCACCTGTGCTGTTGGAAAAGGTGAGAAGCATGACCAAAGAGCTCCCTTACATTCCATTGTGAGCAGAATACCATTAGAAATAGTAGGAATCGACCATGTAAAGCTGGAACCAAGTCGCTCAGGTTATACCTATGCTATGACCATCATTGACCACTACACAAAATTTTTTGCAGCTGTGCCTGTAAAAGACGTGACCGCACAGATCAGGGATCTGCCTTTGAGTCACAACTCTTTAAAGAACTATGTACTTTTCACAATTGTCAAAAAATCAGGACCACAGCGTATCATCCCCAAGGGAATGGACTTTGTGAGAAGATGAACCAAACTCTTATTGAAATGTTAAGAGCAGTCCCACCTGCTACAAGAATTGATTTGCCTACTTTATTGCCTCAGCTGATGTATACCTACAACAACGCTGTCCATTGTTCTACTGGGTATACCCCCTACTACCTTATGTTTGGCCGACAAGGTACATTACCTGCTGACCACACTTTGGGCGTACAAGTGCCTGATGCAATCAACCCCCTACCAAAGACTAATTGGGTGGCTGAACACCAAAGGCGTTTGATTGACGCGCAAGAGATTGTTCAACAACGCATGGGACATGCCCAAGAAAAACAACAAAAGGACTACAACCAATCTGCCAAGGCAGAACCACTCAAAAATGGTGATCGTGTGTGGTTAAAAAATAACCATAGAACCAGCAAACTTGATAGCAAATGGGAGAGAGAACTTTATACCATTTCTGCTATTCTAAATCCAGGAACTGACACATATGAGATTACCCAAGAGGATAAATCCCGTGTGGTACACAGAAATCGCCAAAAATTGTGCCTTAAAGAGGACACCCCAGAAGAAACTTCTCAAGAAGAAGTCGTTTCAGAGGAAATTCTACCCATTGAGCCAGAACTGGAAAAACCAACTGAGCCAGAGGGAACAATACAGTCCTTGGGAAAAACATTGCTAGCTTCTGACCCTTTGCAATGGTTCTTAACACCATGGCTCAACATTCTAGTGCCTGCTAAAACTAATACCTCAATACTTCAACTAGGAACTGAAGTTAGTACAACTCAGGAAACCCCAAGTTCCCCGGAAGCAAGGTCTGAAGAATCACAGCCACTTCGGAGATCTGAAAGGAGTACCAGAGGACAACCACCAGTCCGTTTTGGAGATTTCCTGCTCCAGCAGCCGAGAAGTTAATACCCATTCATGTTAATTCCACCAAAAAAGGACTAATACGCTGTTATCATATTCTATTTGCCTTAAAGGACTTTTTAAGGGACTATTTGCCTGTTTTTCAACGTTCAAGTCCGCACCCGGAGATAGACTTTCACGTACCTGAGCCTCCGTGCTATTCCATTATTATATTTATTGGTGCCCAGGGAACGGACTCATACACTGTGAGCCTCCTGAGATATTTATTTGTGTTTTCTTCATCGTTATGGACTATTCTAGTTGCCGGTATAACAGCAGTATGCAGAAAAATGTGTTACCCCATTTGGTACATTTCATTGTTGCCTGAGATATACTTGCCTAACCCATTTTATTCATAGGTACAAGAAGTCCAAGAATGTGAGTTATGGCATTATTTCCCTATGCATGCATGCTTCTCCTTTTTTATATCTTTCAGGATGAAACAACATTGAGTCAAGAATGTGTCGAGGTCGACTAACATTTTACCATTGGGGTATGCAGCGTCCCACTACGTGTGTGTGGGCAATGCTTAAAAGTACTTTTTGATCATAACAATAGCATTGTACAGTTTTGTATAACTTTGCATTTATGTATCTGCAAAATCCCTGTTAACAGGCCTATTAGGTGTAATTTATACATCCTACCACTAGATGGGGATAAAGTTCCGGTCCTATATATACTCAGGTCAGGCCTAGTGAGTGGGGATAAAATCAGTTCTGGTTAGTGGAGTTCAGTTGAGACCACAGGTCAGTGTGAAGATCAGAGAGTGAAAAGGTGCAGATCCAGTGCAGTACGCAGGCCTGCAGGGTATAGCGATGTGAGGTCACGGATACTTAGGCAAACGAGGGTTGCTATGGGTTACTCACAGTTAGTAGGATGACCCTGGGCAGTGTACAGCAGTGATGGAGAGGCTGGCACAGAAGTCCTCTGGGGCACTCTCTGTATATGGGGACCAGGCCTGATGGTGGGTGAGGTGCCCTGGATGTTGCAGATGTTTAATGTGCCTAGGGCAAGGTCCCTTTAAGGTTCGTGACGCCAGTGCCGGTAACGGTGGCACACCGATTGGTAGTAGTAATAAGTGAGGAACACGTTGTTGGGGTGACCCAAACTTTCTTTACTAGAAACAGTTAACTTTGGACAGTCTTTTATAAGTTCAGTTCCACACAGCAGTATCACATCACAAGCAGGCTTTACATCAATGGCAGGCAACAATGTTCTTTGCAAGATACTCAGAGGGTTAAACAACACTCACAGACCAGGCAGTACCTTCTCCTCAGAAATACTGTACACTGTTCCTCAGAACTCCTGTCTGTCTTTATCCCAAGGCCCGTATGCCCTAATGAAAGCTTTATCCTTGGTAGCAATCCTCCTCAGGTATATATCCCTTGCTTTAGGTTAATGATCCTTCTGCCCTTCAGCTTACTTGACTTAGCTGGAACACTGGCTCTGCTCTGGTTAGGGAACTGCAGGTTTCTCCCAGGAGGCAAACTCTTCTCTTGGGGTGAATCTTCTGAGCTAACAGGGGCTCGGGAACTTCAGGCAGGCTATAATCCTTTACTAGCCTCCTGGTGGCAACTAGAAGCCTGGGCTGTCTAGCTGCATGTCAGGAGGAGGCCCTCAGCTTGTCTCTGGCTGGTGCCCTCTCACTTCTGTCTCTCCACAGACTCCTGACTACAGACTAACCCCTCCCTGTCTGGGTCTAAGTATATATACTAGGGGCTCCCTAGCTCACTCTAGTGTCTAAGATGTTAAACTACACCATAATAGGCCTGGTGCACATATCACAGGAAAAATACTCATTAAAATGCACTGTGAAATACACTGCCACTGTCCCACAGGAGGTGGAGAACAACGTGGCCCAATTGACCCTTGTGTAGTGCCCACATTTACCTATGGGACACTACACCAGCACTTCAGCTCTAAAAAGAAGTTTTAGTCCAGAGAGGACTATATTTTAGGTGAAGGATACCATAGCCTCCGGTCACCTCACCAAGATTCCACTGACATTGAAGTAACCCACTGCTCCAAAAAAAAAGAAAAAAAGAAACCTAAACAGCCTAAAACTGTGGATTTGCAGAATTAACTCTGTACCATCTAGAGACTGCATAATTGTACTGCTGCAACCAAGAGACATCCAAAGTAAAAGTTGTGAGTTGCATTTCACCACTGTCTATCTCATTATTACCACCTATGGTTGTACCACCATTAACGGTACTGGCGTCACGACAAAATCCATCAAGGGACTCAGCCGCAACAAGCACCCTAAGCACTCCTAACATCAAGGGCACCTCAACCACCATCTTGGCTGATGCTTCCTACCACAGAGCTTTCCCCGGAGGATTTCGTGCTGTCCGCCTCAACACTGTGCTGCTAGCCCAGGGAGGCTTTCTGCTAACCGTGAGTAAACTGATGAACTGTGTGTTATACTATTTGGCCCCTCATCGGTCCACCGTGCACCTTACGTGTTCCCCCTGCGACTGGCTGGCTGCACCCACCCAGCAGGAGAGTAACTGCTAAGCTTTGCACTAAAGCTGGAGACCGTAACAATTTCGCTTGTGTACCACTTCAAAGGAACAGTAACCATCAAGCATAGTGTGTCTCTGAGCAAGAAGATAAATTGTTTCTATGTGCACCAAAAAATCCAGAGGGATACAGTGCACCCTTTCATGTGGAGGGGTTAAAGTGTATGAGAGGGCTGCTAAATACATATTGGGCCTATAGTGTAAAATGGTGGTGCTCAATTGATGAGGGTTCTGTATGAGTAACGTGAAATAAAATGCATATTGTATTACAAAATGCAAAGTATTACTTTACTGAGAGAGTAGTGGATGCATGGAATAGCCTTCCTGCAGAAGTGGTAGCTGCAAATACAGTGAAGGAGTTTAAGCATGCATGGGATAGGCATAAGGCCATCCTTCATATAAGATAGGGCCGGGGGCTATCCATAGTATTCAGATATATTGGGCAGACTAGATGGGCCAAATGGTTCCTATCTGCCGACACATTCTATGTTTCTATGTTTCATTTCACCCCATATCTACAATACAAGCTGGATTTTTCTTGCTGAGTACAAGGATCACATCATTACTGACATTCCTGATGATTAATCATTACTGTGCCGCACACTTGTCGGAGATCTCAGACACACAACTTCTTTGTGTTACGTTCCACCAGCAACAGGTGTGGACAGTGTGTAATGCTGCGGGGGTAATGGGGTGTCACTCACAAGCAATGGTTGTTTCTGCAGCACGTGTCCACTTATGGCCACGTTTTCTGATATCTGTAGACGGGTTACACATGATCCATCTGTAGATGGTCTCATAGATCCCTGCTCCAGCAGAATTAATTTAAAGGGGTCTTTTCACCATCACAACTGATAGCATATTCCTAGGATTGTGGGGGTCTGACTGTGTGATCATGTGATGACGTCTTTACGCTCGCCGCAGGTCCTTTGGTAGGTTTTCTTCAATCAAGACGGGAGCAGACGGCCTCTCCACGATCAAGTGGATGAGGTGAGTATGTTGTTTTTTTATTGTCACAGTAAAGAGATAATACACACAGTGATGTCACAGTACAGGGATAAGAAACACAGTGATGTCACAGTACAGAGATAATAATCACAGTGATGTCACAGTACAGGGATAATAAACACAGTGATGTCACAGTACAGGGATAATAATCACAGTGATGTCACAGTACAGGGATAAGAAACACAGTGATGTCACAGTACAGGGATAATAACCACAGAGATGTCACAGTACAGGGATAATAAACACAGTGATGTCACAGTACAGAGATAATAAACACAGTGATGTCACAGTACAGGGATAAGAAACACAGTGATGTCACAGTACAGGGATAAGAAACACAGTGATGTCACAGTACAGGGATAATAAACACAGTGATATCACAGTACAGGGATAATAACCACAGAGATGTCACAGTACAGAGATAATAAACACAGTGATGTCACAGTACAGAGATAATAAACACAGTGATGTCACAGTACAGAGATAATAAACACAGTGATGTCACAGTACAGGGATAATAAACACAGTGATGTCACAGTACAGGGATAATAAACACAGTGATGTCACAGTACAGAGATGGTAAACACAGTGATGTCACAGTACAGGATAATAAACACAGTGATGTCACAGTACAGAGATAATAAACACAGTGATGTCACAGTACAGAGATAATAAACACAGTGATGTCACAGTATAGGGATAATAAACACAGTGATGTCACAGTACAGAGATAATAAACACAGTGATGTCACAGTACAGAGATAATAAACACAGTGATGTCAGAGTACAGTGATAATAAACACAGTGATGTCACAGTACAGGAATAATAAACACAGTGATGTCACTGTACAGGGATAATAAACACAGTGATGTCACAGTACAGGGACAATAAACACAGTGATGTCACAGTACAGGATAATAAACACAGTGATGTCACAGTACAGAGATAATAACCACAGTGATGTCACAGTACAGAGATAGTAAACACAGTGATGTCAGAGTACAGGGATAATAACCACAGAGATGTCACAGTACAGAGATAATAAACACAGTGATGTCACAGTACAGAGATAAACACAGTGATGTCAGAGTACAGGATAAGAAACACAGTGATGTCACAGTACAGAGATAATAAACACAGTGATGTCACAGTACAGAGATAATAAACACAGTGATGTCACAGTACAGAGATAATAAACACAGTGATGTCACAGTACAGAGATAATAAACACAGTGATGTCACAGTACAGAGATAATAAACACCGTGATGTCACAGTACAGGGATAATAAACACAGTGATGTCACAGTACAGAGATAATAACCACAGAGATTTCACAGTACAGGGACAATAAACACAGTGATGTCACAGTACAGGATAATAAACACAGTGATGTCACAGTACAGAGATAATAACCACAGTGATGTCACAGTACAGAGATAGTAAACACAGTGATGTCAGAGTACAGGGATAATAACCACAGAGATGTCACAGTACAGAGATAATAAACACAGTGATGTCACAGTACAGAGATAAACACAGTGATGTCAGAGTACAGGATAAGAAACACAGTGATGTCACAGTACAGAGATAATAAACACAGTGATGTCACAGTACAGAGATAATAAACACAGTGATGTCACAGTACAGAGATAATAAACACAGTGATGTCACAGTACAGAGATAATAAACACAGTGATGTCACAGTACAGAGATAATAACCACAGTGATGTCACAGTACAGAGATAGTAAACACAGTGATGTTACTGTACAGAGATAATAAACACAGTGATGTCACAGTACAGGATATTAAACACAGTGATGTCACAGCACAGGGATAATAAACACCGTGATGTCACAGTACAGGGATAATAAACACCGTGATGTCACAGTACAGGGATAATAAACACAGTGATGTCACAGTACAGAGATAATAACCACAGAGATTTCACAGTACAGAGATAATAACCACAGAGATGTCACAGTACAGGGATAATAAACACAGTGATGTCACAGTAGAGGGATAATAAACACAGTGATGTCACAGTACAGGGACAATAAACACACTGATGTCACAGTACAGAGATAATAAACACAGTGATGTCACAGTACAGGGATAATAACCACAGTGATGTCACAGTACAGAGATAATAAATAGTGATGTCACAGTACAGAGATAATAAACACAGTGATGTCACAGTACAGAGATAATAAACATAGTGATGTTACAGTACAGGGATAATAAACACAGTGATGTCACAGTACAGGGATAATAAACACAGTGATGTCACAGTAGAGGGATAATAAACACAGTGATGTCACAGTACAGAGATAATAAACACAGTGATGTCACAGTACAGAGATAATAAACACAGTGATGTTACAGTACAGGGATAATAAACACAGTGATGTCACAGTACAGGGATAATAAACACAGTGATGTCACAGTACAGGGATAATAAACACAGTGATGTCACAGTACAGAGATAATAAACACAGTGATGACACAATACAGAGATAATAACCACAGTGATGTCCCAGTACAGGGATAATAACCACAGTGATGTCCCAGTACAGAGATAGTAAACACAGTGATGTTACTGTACAGAGATAATAAACACAATGATGTTACAGTACAGAGATAATAAACACAATGATGTCACAGCACAGGGATAATAAACACAGTGATGTCACAGTACAGGGATAATAAACACAGTGATGTCACAGTACAGGGATAATAAACACAGTGATGTCACAGTATAGGGATAGTAAACACAGTGATGTCACAGTACAGGGATAATAAACACAGTGATGTCACAGTACAGAGATAATAAACACAGTGATGTCACAGTACAGAGATAATAAACACAGTGATGTCACAGTACAGAGATAATAAACACAGTGATGTCACAGTACAGAGATAATAAACACAGTGATGTCACAGTACAGGGATAATAAACACAATGATGTCACAATACAGAGATAATAACCACAGTGATGTCACAGTACAGAGATAGTAAACACAGTGATGTTACTGTACAGTGATAATAAACACAGTGATGCCACAGCACAGGGATAATAAACACAGTGATGTCACAGTACAGGGATAATAAACACAGTGATGTCACAGTACAGGGATAGTAAACACAGTGATGTCACAGTACAGGGATAATAAACACAGTGATGTCACAGTACAGAGATAATAAACACAGTGATGTCACAGTACAGAGATAATAAACACAGTGATGTCACAGTACAGGGATAATAACCACAGTGATGTCACAGTACAGAGATAATAACCACAGAGATGTCACAGTACAGAGATAATAAACACAGTGATGTCACAGTACAGAGATAATAACCACAGAGATGTCACAGTACAGAGATAATAAACACAGTGATGTCACAGTACAGAGATAATAACCACAGAGATGTCACAGTACAGAGATAATAAACACAGTGATGTCACAGTACAGAGATAATAACCACAGAGATGTCACAGTACAGAGATAATAAACACAGTGATGTCACAGTACAGGGATAATAAACACAGTGATGTCACAGTACAGGGATAATAAACACAGTGATGTCACAGTACAGGGATAATAAACACCTTGATGTCACAGTACAGAGATAATAAACACAGTGATGTCACAGTACAGAGATAATAAACACAGTGATGTCACAGTACAGAGATAATAAACACAGTGATGTCACAGTACAGGGATAATAAACACCTTGATGTCACAGTACAGAGATAATAAACACAGTGATGTCACAGTACAGAGATAATAACCACAGAGATGTCACAGTACAGAGATAATAACCACAGAGATGTCACAGTACAGAGATAATAAACACAGTGATGTCACAGTACAGAGATAATAACCACAGAGATGTCACAGTACAGGGATAATAAACACAGTGATGTCACAGTACAGGGATAATAAACACCTTGATGTCACAGTGCAGGGATAATAAACACAGTGATGTCACAGTACAGGGATAATAAACAGTGATGTCACAGTACAGGGATAATAAACACAGTGATGTCACAGTACAGAAATAATAAACACAGTGATGTCACAGTACAGGGATAATAAACACAGTGATATCACAGTACAGAGATAATAAACACAGTGATGTCACAGTACAGGGATAATAAACACAGTGATGTCACAGTACAGGGATAATAAACACAGTGATGTCACAGTACAGGATAATAAACACAGTGATGTCACAGTACAGAGATAATAAACACAGTGATGTTACTGTCCAGATATAATACACACAGTGATGTCACAGTACAGGGATAATAACCACAGTCATCGAGAAACATATAGAGGGCCCTCCCAGGTGTAATACCTTAATGACGAGGGATGAGGGTGATAGCACCTTACCAAATGACTCCACTAGAAGAAAGCAGAATTGCTCCCATACAGGAGATCCCTGCACTTGTGTGCCGGACGGACCTCTCAGGACGCCCGATTAACCATGTGAATGCAGAAATAAAGAAAAGAAAATCGCCCTGCACCGGAGGATTCTACCAAAATTATTTGCTAAAACAATACAAACGGTAAAACATGACAGGCAAAAAGCTCCGTGTTTTGGTGATGGTCCATCACCTTCATCAGGCTCCTACTGAAGGATCTCTGACTGACATGCTATATCATCTATCTGTGCTCATTTATGGAAGATTAGGAGCCTTATACACACTAGGCCTCCAGGGATATTATCTCAAATACTTGTTCACTTGATTTTTGGAAAATGTCTAGAATATTGACTGTTGTCTGTTGTGACTTTTGGGCTCAGTGGGATGTGTCTTGTCATCCATGCTGTCATTGTGTGCGTTGAGCTCTAAGTGTCCAGTAGCACTACACCTGTTCTGAGCAGCTGGCACCCAAAATGTTGTGTTTGTCACAGTGTATTGTGAATGTGGCTGCAATCGTTTGTACAGGAGTTGTCATTGCGGCTTCACCTGCTCACGTGAAGAACAACTGTCTGCATAACACAATCCCCTTGGTATTACTAGAACAATACTCTGCTCTAATGCGGCTGAGGGTTAAGACCTATAAACCCGACTGTATGCAAAATCACATGAATGGGGTTCTTGGCTGTGACAAAGCGTTGTTGTTAGAAAGGGTCTACTAAAAAATTCTGTTAATTGACGCCTTGCAGCTGGAACCACCATCGATCAGCTGAAATCTGCAGAGGAACGTAGCAACAAGGTTCAAATTTCTTCCAACACCCTCAAAGGAGAAATAATAATAGATTGTGTCCTCCTGTTGCATGATCAGCCTCTCCCCAACCTGACAGAGCTGATAACAGTGAACAATAGATTGCATTCCAGTACTCAAGAAAGTAAGGCCGGACTGGAGGCACAGCCATAGAGGGAGGCCGACATGACAGGGATTTGGTTATGTGAGGCCTGGTTTCCTTTGGCTGTTGGGTTTGTAGGTCATGGCAGAGAGTAGAACAGTTGTGGTGGTGGGAGGTCCTCGAAGTTGGTGAAATGGCAGGTTCCGCCCCATGGCTGGGGCTAGACTTCCTTGGTTGGCAGTTTTGTGGTGGTTTGAAAAGTTCCATCAGCCGGTGCCTCCGAGCTGGCGATAATTGCCTGGAGGCAAGATAGAGTGCCTCTGATGGGGCTAAACAAATATTTTGGGCTTTGAGGGCCTTCTTCATCATTAGTTATGTGCTACTGCCCAGCCAAGATGTGGAGGAGATGGTGCACGGGATCACGGAGGAAGCGGCGGTAGCAGTCAGTCAGTGCGTAGTGTTGCGGGTAAAATCACCTACTCGGCGGTTTGGCAGTTTTTGTTAAGCCACCGGAGGAGGCAAATATGGCCATATGTAGGATCTGTGGGCAGAAGGTGACGCGTGGCCAGGGTGCCAATGTTGGCACCACGGCCCTGCGTCAACATATGCAGCGTCACCATAAAGTGGCCTGGGAGAACCGTGGCTCCGATGTGGTGGTCCAGCCTGCTGCAGCAACCGCTGCATCACCCAGTGGCGCACAGCCGATTTCAGGCAGTCAAGGCTTCAAGAGGTAGTCCCCTGAAATGGTTTTCACTTCACAGGTGTGCCCTGTCAGGTTTAATAAGTGGGATTTCTTGCCTTATAAATGGGGTTGGGACCATCAGTTGCGTTGAGGAGAAGTCAGGTGGATACACAGCTGATAGTCCTACTGAATAGACTGTTAGAATTTGTATTATGGCAAGAAAAAAGCAGCTAAGTAAAGAAAAACGAGTGGCCATCATTACTTTAAGAAATGAAGGTCAGTCAGTCAGCCGAAAAATTGGGAAAACTTTGAAAGTAAGGGCTATTTGACCATGAAGGAGAGTGATGGGGTGCTGCGCCAGATGACCTGGCCTCCACAGTCTCGGACCTGAACCCAATCGAGATGGTTTGGGGTGAGCTGGACCGCAGAGTGAAGGCAAAAGGGCCAACAAGTGCTAAGCATCTCTGGGAACTCCTTCAAGACTGTTGGAAGACCATTTCAGGTGACTACCTCTTGAAGCTCATCAAGAGAATGCCAAGAGTGTGCAAAGCAGTAATCAAAGCAAAAGGTGGCTACTTGGAAGAACCTAGAATATGACATATTTTCAGTTGTTTCACACTTGTTTGTTATGTATATA
Organism: Bufo bufo; assembly: GCF_905171765.1. Lineage (NCBI taxonomy): Eukaryota > Metazoa > Chordata > Amphibia > Anura > Bufonidae > Bufo > Bufo bufo. The sequence continues at coordinate 48,447,200 of NC_053392.1, forward strand.
ATTCCACATGTGTTAATTCATAGTTTTGATGCCTTCATAGTCATGAAAATAAAGAAAACTCTTTGACTGAGAAGGTGTGTCCAAACTTTTGGTCTGTACTGTATATATATATATATATATACTAGTAGAAGGACCCGGCTTCGCATGGGTATATTTCATCTATTTAATTTTATGTTTCTGTGTGTCGTAAAAAGATATCAACAGTTTCCCCCATAATGGTGACCTCTACAGTACCTGCCCCTTTAACAATGACCTCCACAGTGCCCGCCCCTTTAACAGTGATCTCCACAGTGCCTGCTCATTTAACAGTGACCTCCATAGTGGCCGCCCCTTTAACAGTGACCTCCACAGTGCCCTCCCCTTTAACAGTGACCGCATCTTTAACAGCGACCTGCACAGTGCATGCCCCTTTAACAGTGACCTCCACAGTGCCCACCCCTTTAACAGTGACCGCCCCTTCAACAGTGACCTCCACAATGTCCTCCCCTTTAACAGTGATCTCCACAGTGCTCGCCCCTTTAAAAGTGGCCTCAACAGCACCCGCTGTTTTAACAGGGACCTCCACAGTGGCCGCCCCTTTAACATTGACCTCCACAGTGGCCGCCCCCTTAACATTGACCTCCACAGTGCCCGTCCCTTTAACATCAACCTCCACTGTGGCCGCCCCTTTAAAATTGAGCTCCACAGTGCCCGCCTCTTTAACAGTGACCTCCGCAGTTTCTGCCCCTTTAACAATGACCTCCACAGTGCCTGCCCCTTTAACAGTGATCATCACAGTGCCCGGTCTTTTAACATTGACCTCCACAGTGCCCGCCCCTTTAACAGTGACTTCCACATTGCCCATCCCTTTAATTGTGCCGCCCCTTTAAAAGTGACCTCCACAGTGCTCGCCTCTTTAACAATGACCTCCACAGTGCCCGCCCCTTTAACAGGGACCTCAAGAGTGCCTGCCCCTTTAACATTGACCACCGATTTAACAGTGACCTTCATAGTGGCCGCCCCTTTAACGGTGACCTTCACAGTGCCCGCCCCTTTAACAGTGACTTCCACAGTGCTCGTCCCTTTAACAGTGACCTCCACAGTGCCCGCCCCTTTAACTTTGACCACACCTTTAACAGTGACCTTCATAGTGGCTGCCCCTTTAGCAGTGACCTCCACAGTACCAGCCCCTTTAACAGTGACCTTCACAGTGCCCGCCCCTTTAACAGTGAACTCCACAGCGCCCATCCGTTTAATAGCGGCCCCTGGCCCCCATGCATCTAGCAGTGTAGTTGTGCCGCCATACGTCGTATGACTGGATATTTAAGGATCTGCGAACTGCTAAAACATGTGATCAGTTGTTATGGCAACCTGGAGTAGGACCTGCGAGCTTCTATTGGCTGATAAGGGACATGTGACCGTGTGTATGGCAGTTTGGATTTAAGTGAAAGGCTTGCTGGCTTCTATTGGCTAATGCAGGTCATTTTTTGGAAATATCTCAGGAATGGTACGTCCTAGAGAGCTGAGATCGTTGAAGATCGGTCCAGTCGTTTGGTCGTGCATAAAGAACGTCTAGACACACAGACCGGCAGAAACTCATTTTTATATATATAAGAGACTAGCAGAAGGACCCGGCTTCGCATGGGTATATTTCATGTATTTCATTTTATGTTTCTGTGTGTCGTAAAAAGATATTGACAGTTTCCCCCGTAACAGTGACCTCTATGTACCCGCCCCTGTAACAATGACCTCCACAGTGCCCGCCCCTTTAACATTGACCTCCACAGTGCCTGCCCCTTTAACAATGACCTTCACAGTGCCCACCCCACTAACAGTGCCTGCCCCTTTAACAGTGACCTCCACAGTGTTCTCCCCTTCAACAGTGACTGCCCATTTGGCATTGACCATCCCTTTAACAGTGACCTTCATAGTGGTAGCCCTTTAACAGTAACCTTCACAGTGCCTGCCCCTTTAACAGAGACTTCCACAGTGCCTGCCCCTTTAACAGAGACCTCCACTGTGCCCGCCCCTTTAAAAGTGACTTTCACAGTGACCGCCCCTTTAACAGTGACTTTCACAGTGACCACCCCTTTAACAGTGACTTTCACAGTAACCGCCCCTTTAACAGTGACCGCCCCTTTAACAGTGACTTTCACAGTAAACGCCCCTTTAACAGTGACCACCCCTTTAACAGTGGCCATCCCAATAACAGTGACTTTCACAGTGATAGCTCCTTTAACAGTGACTTTTACAGTGACCGCCCCTTTAACAGTGACCTCCCCTTTAAAAGTGACTTTCACAGTGACTGCCCCTTTAACATTAACATTCACAGTGACCGCCCCTTTAACAGTTATCGCCCCTTTAACAGTGACTTTCACAGTGACTGCCCCATTAACAGTGACCTCCCCTTTAACAGTGACTTTCACAGTGACCGCCCCTTTAACAGTGACTTTCACAGTGACCACCCCTTTAACCACTTCAGCCCCCAGTGCTTAAACACTCTGAAAGACCAGGCCACTTTTTACACTTCTGACCTACACTACTTTTACCGTTTATTGCTCGGTCATGCAACTTACCACCCAAATGAATTTTACCTCCTTTTCTTCTCACTAATAGAGCTTTCATTTGGTGGTATTTCATTGCTGCTGACATTTTTACTTTTTTTGTTATTAATCGAAATTTAACGATTTTTTTGCAAAAAAATGACATTTTTCACTTTCAGTTGTAAAATTTTGCAAAAAAAACGAGATCCATATAGAAATTTTGCTCTAAATTTATAGTTCTACATGTCTTTGATAAAAAAAAAATGTTTGGGTAAAAAAAAAATGGTTTGGGTAAAAGTTATAGCGTTTACAAACTATGGTACAAAAATGTGAATTTCCGCTTTTTGAAGCAGCTCTGACTTTCTGAGCACCTGTCATGTTTCCTGAGGTTCTACAATGGCCAGACAGTACAAACACCCCACAAATGACCCCATTTCGGAAAGTAGACACCCTAAGGTATTCGCTGATGGGCATAGTGAGTTCATAGAACTTTTTATTTTTTGTCACAAGTTAGCGGAAAATGATGATTTTTTTTTTTTTTTTTTCTTACAAAGTCTCATATTCCACTAACTTGTGACAAAAAATAAAAACTTCTATGAACTCGCCATGCCCATCACGAAATACCTTGGGGTCTCTTCTTTCCAAAATGGGGTCACTTGTGGGGTAGTTATACTGCCCTGGCATTCTAGGGGCCCAAATGTGTGGTAAGGAGTTTGAAATCAAATTCTGTAAAAAATGACCTGTGAAATCCGAAAGGTGCTCTTTGGAATATGGGCCCCTTTGCCCACCTAGGCTGCAAAAAAGTGTCACACATCTGGTATCTCCGTATTCAGGAGAAGTTGGGGAATGTGTTTTGGGGTGTCATTTTACATATACCCATGCTGGGTGAGAGAAATATCTTGGCAAAAGACAACTTTTCCCATTTTTTTATACAAAGTTGGCATTTGACCAAGATATTTATCTCACCCAGCATGGGTATATATAAAATGACACCCCAAAACACATTCCCCACCTTCTCCTGAGTACGGGGATACCAGATGTGTGACACTTTTTTGCAGCCTAGGTGGGCAAAGGGGCCCATATTCCAAAGAGCACCTTTCGGATTTGACAGGTCATTTTTTTCAGAATTTGATTTCAAACTCCTTACCACACATTTGGGCCCCTAGAATGCCAGGGCAGTATAACTACCCCACAAGTGACCCCATTTTGGAAAGAAGACACCCCAAGGTATTCCGTGAGGGGCATGGCGAGTTCCTAGAATTTTTTATTTTTTGTCACAAGTTAGTGGAAAATGATGATTTTTTTTTATATTTTTTTTTTCATACAAAGTCTCATATTCCACTAACTTGTGACAAAAAATAAAAACTTCCATGAACTCACTATGCCCATCAGCGAATACCTTGGGGTCTCTTCTTTCCAAAATGGGGTCACTTGTGGGGTAGTTATACTGCCCTGGCATTCTAGGGGCCCAAATGTGTGGTAAGGAGTTTGAAATCAAATTCAGTAAAAAATGACCTATGAAATCCAAAAGGTGCTCTTTGGAATGTGGGCCCCTTTGCCCACCTAGGCTGCAAAAAAGTGTCACACATCTGGTATCCCCGTACTCAGGAGAAGTTAAGGAATGTGTTTTGGGGTGTCTTTTTACATATACCCATGCTGGGTGAGATAAATATCTTGGTCAAATGCCAACTTTGTATAAAAAAAATGGGAAAAGTTGTCATTTGCCAAGATATTTCTCTCACCCAGCATGGGTATATGTAAAATGACACCCCAAAACACATTCCCCACCTTCTCCTGAGTACGGAGATACCAGATGTGTGACACTTTTTTGCAGCCTAGGTGGGCAAAGGGGCCCATATTCCAAAGAGCACCTTTCGGATTTCACGGGTCAATTTTTACAGAATTTGATTTCAAACTCCTTACCACACATTTGGGCCCCTAGAATGCCAGGGCAGTATAACTACCCCACAAGTGACCCCATTTTGGAAAGAAGAGACCCCAAGGTATTCGCTGATGGGCATAGTGAGTTCATGGAAATTTTTATTTTTTGTCACAAGTTAGTGGAATATGAGACTTTGTATGAAAAAAAAAAAAAAAAAAATCATCATTTTCCACTAACTTGTGACAAAAAATAAAAAATTCTAGGAACTTGCCATGCCCCTCACGGAATACCTTGGGGTGTCTTCTTTCCAAAATGGGGTCACTTGTGGGGTAGTTATACTGCCCTGGCATTTTCCAGGGGCCCTAATGTCTGGTAAGTAGGTAAATGACCTGTGAAATCCGAAAGGTGCTCTTTGGAATGTGGGCCCCTTTGCCCACCTAGGCTGCAAAAAAGTGTCACACATCTGGTATCTCCGTACTCAGGAGAAGGTGGGGAATGTGTTTTGGGGTGTCATTTTACTTATACCCATGCTGGGTGAGAGAAATATCTTGGCAAAAGACAACTTTTCCCATTTTTTTTATACAAAGTTGGCATTTGACCAAGATATTTATCTCACCCAGCATGGGTATATGTAAAATGACACCCCAAAACATATTCCCCAACTTCTGCTGAATACGGAGATACCACATGTGTGACACTTTTTTGCAGCCTAGGTGGGCAAAGGTGCCCAAATTCCTTTTAGGAGGGCATTTTTAGACATTTGGATACCAGACTTCTTCTCACGCTTTGGGGCCCCTAAAATGCCAGGGCAGTATAAATACCCCACATGTGACCCCATTTTGGAAAGAAGACACCCCAAGGTATTCAATGAGGGGCATGGCGAGTTCATTGAAAAACAAAAATTTTGGCACAAGTTAGCGGAAATAGATTTTTTTGATTTTGTTCTCACAAAGTCTCCCTTTCCGCTAACTTGGGACAAAAATTTCAATCTTTCATGGACTCAATAAGCCCCTCAGCGAATACCTTGGGGTGTCTTCTTTCCAAAATGGTGTTATTTGTGGGGTGTTTGTACTGCCCTGGCATTTGAGGGTCTCCGCAATCATTACATGTATGCCCAGCATTAGGAGTTGAATGCCCTGGCATTCTAGGGGCCCAAATGTGTGGTAAGGAGTTTGAAATCAAATTCAGTAAAAAATGACCTATGAAATCCAAAAGGTGCAATTTGGAATGTGGGCCCCTTTGCCCACCTAGGCGGCAAAAAAGTGTCACACATCTGGTATCTCCGTACTCAGGAGAAGTTAAGGAATGTGTTTTGGGGTGTCTTTTTACATATACCCATGCTGGGTGAGATAAATATCTTGGTCAAATGCCAACTTTGTATAAAAAAATGGGAAAAGTTGTCATTTGCCAAGATATTTCTCTCACCCAGCATGGGTATATGTAAAATGACACCCCAAAACACATTCCCCACCTTCTCCTGAGTACGGAGATACCAGATGTGTGACACTTTTTTGCAGCCTAGGTGGGCAAAGGGGCCCATATTCCAAAGAGCACCTTTCGGATTTCACTGGTCATTTTTTACAGAATTTGATTTCAAACTCCTTACCACACATTTGGGCCCCTAGAATGCCAGGGCAGTATAACTACCCCACAAGTGACCCCATTTTGGAAAGAAGAGACCCCAAGGTATTCGCTGATGGGCATAGTGAGTTCATGGAAATTTTTATTTTTTGTCACAAGTTAGTGGAATATGAGACTTTGTATGAAAAAAAAAAAAAAATAAATCATCATTTTCCACTAACTTGTGACAAAAAATAAAAAATTCTAGGAACTTGCCATGCCCCTCACGGAATACCTTGGGGTGTCTTCTTTCCAAAATGGGGTCACTTGTGGGGTAGTTATACTGCCCTGGCATTTTCCAGGGGCCCTAATGTCTGGTAAGTAGGTAAATGACCTGTGAAATCCGAAAGGTGCTCTTTGGAATGTGGGCCCCTTTGCCCACCTAGGCTGCAAAAAAGTGTCACACATCTGGTATCTCCGTACTCAGGAGAAGGTGGGGAATGTGTTTTGGGGTGTCATTTTACTTATACCCATGCTGGGTGAGAGAAATATCTTGGCAAAAGACAACTTTTCCCATTTTTTTTATACAAAGTTGGCATTTGACCAAGATATTTATCTCACCCAGCATGGGTATATGTAAAATGACACCCCAAAACATATTCCCCAACTTCTGCTGAATACGGAGATACCACATGTGTGACACTTTTTTGCAGCCTAGGTGGGCAAAGGTGCCCAAATTCCTTTTAGGAGGGCATTTTTAGACATTTGGATACCAGACTTCTTCTCACGCTTTGGGGCCCCTAAAATGCCAGGGCAGTATAAATACCCCACATGTGACCCCATTTTGGAAAGAAGACACCCCAAGGTATTCAATGAGGGGCATGGCGAGTTCATTGAAAAACAAAAATTTTGGCACAAGTTAGCGGAAATAGATTTTTTTGATTTTGTTCTCACAAAGTCTCCCTTTCCGCTAACTTGGGACAAAAATTTCAATCTTTCATGGACTCAATAAGCCCCTCAGCGAATACCTTGGGGTGTCTTCTTTCCAAAATGGTGTTATTTGTGGGGTGTTTGTACTGCCCTGGCATTTGAGGGTCTCCGCAATCATTACATGTATGCCCAGCATTAGGAGTTTCTGCTATTCTCCTTATATTGAGCATACGGGTAATGAGATTTTTTTTTCCGTTCAGCCTCTGGGCTGAAAGAAAAAAATGAACGGCACAGATTTCTTCATTCGCATCGATCAATGTGGATGAAAAAATCTCTGCCAAAAAAAGAAAAAGGAGGGGAAAGGCGTCTGCCAGGACATAGGAGCTCCGCCCAACATCCATACCCACTTCAGCTCGTATGCCCTGGCAAACCAGATTTCTCCATTCACATCAATCGATGTGTATGAATAAATCATTGCCGGGATTTTTTTTTTTATATATACAAAGTGTTTGCCAAAGTATATGAACACCGCCACCTCCTCAGCTCATATGCCTCGGCAAACATATCTTTTACTGCAGAGGAGAAATCTCGTCTTGCAGCGCCGCATACACCGACTTGCGTGTAATCTGACAGCAGCGCAATGCTTCTGTCCGAATGCACATCAGTGCTGCAGCTGGTCGATCGGTTGGTCCACCTGAAAGGTAAAAAAAACAAAACAAAAAAGAAAAAACCAGGCCGCAAAGCAATAACTTTATTAACTGTTGAACAGAACATAGAAACTTTTTTTAAACTTTTTTAACTGAACATTTAACTTTTTTACTTACCGGTATTTTTTTTTTTGTTTAGTTTTTTTTTACCTTTTATAGAACAAACCTCTCCTTCCCCATGGGACAATGTGCAAAGCGCAAATCGCCCAAAGATGTGGCAAAGTACGTTATGCACTTTATCCCAGGTGAAAGGAGAGGTTTGCAGCAGCTGTGAGTGAATGGGCCCTAATAGCCCTGTATGCCTGTCCTGTGAGATGCAATCCCTATGCTAGGTGTACCTGTGTGTGGTACTTCCGGAAACACTCTCCATAGCATAGGGCAGGGTGGTCAGCACAGTCAGGACAGAAATAGCGGGTGTCACGCCTTATTCCACTCCTGCTACAGACACGACATCTTTTTCGGGGTGACGGTTGGGTTGAGGTACCAGGAACGACACTGGGGAAATGTCGCTCGTGTAGACGGCTAACTACACTGGTGGATGGGGCCACGGAACCTCCTGGGTAAAGGAGGTTCTCGATGATCTCTTCCTGGAATTTGAGGAAAGATCGTGTTCTCCCAGCCTTACTGTAGAGAACAAAACTATTGTAGAGCGCCAATTGAATTAAATATACAGACACCTTCTTATACCAGCGTCTGGTTCTGCGGGAAACTAAATACGGAGACAACATCTGGTCATTGAAGTCCACCCCTCCCATGAGCGCATTATAGTCGTGGACACAGAGGGGCTTTTCAATGACACGGGTTGCTCGCTCAATTTGGATTGTCGTGTCTGCGTGAATGGAGGAGAGCATGTAAACGTCACGCTTGTCTCTCCATTTCACCGCGAGCAGTTCTTCGTTACACAAGGCAGCCCTCTGCCCCCTTGCAAGACGGGTGGTTACAAGCCGTTGGGGGAAGCCCACGCGACTAGTTCGCGCGGTGCCACAGGCGCAAATCCGTTCTAGAAACAAATGCCTAAAGAGGGCCACACTTGTGTAGAAATTGTCCACATAAAGATGGTACCCCTTGCCGAATAAGGGTGACACCAAGTCCCAGACTGTCTTCCCACTGCTCCCCAGGTAGTCAGGGCAACTGACCGGCTCCAGGGTCTGATCTTTTCCCTCATAGATCCGAAATTTGTGTGTATAGCCTGTGGCCCTTTCACAGAGCTTATACAATTTGACCCCATACCGGGCACGCTTGCTTGGGATGTATTGTTTGAAGCCAAGGCGCCCGGTAAAATGTATTAGGGACTCGTCTACGCAGATGTTTTGCTCAGGGGTATACAAATCTGCAAATTTCAGGTTGAAATGGTCTATGAGGGGCCGAATTTTGTGGAGCCGGTCAAAAGCAGGGTGGCCTCTGGGACGGGAGGTGGTATTGTCGCTAAAATGCAGAAAACGTAGGATGGTCTCAAATCGTGTCCTGGACATAGCAGCAGAGAACATGGGCATGTGATGAATTGGGTGCGTTGACCAATATGACCGCAATTCATGCTTTTTTGTCAGGCCCATGTTGAGGAGAAGGCCCAAAAAAATTTTAAGTTCGGAAACTTGGACTGGTTTCCACCGGAAAGGCTGGGCATAATAGCTTCCCGGGTTAGCGGTTATAAATTGTGTGGCATACCGGTTTGTCTCTGCCACGACTAAGTCCAAGAGCTCCGCAGTCAAGAACAGCTCAAAAAATCCCAGGGCCGAACCGATTTGAGCCGTCTCAACCCGAACTCCAGACTGGGCGGTGAAAGGGGGAACTACTGGTGCGGCTGAAGTTGGTGACTGCCAATCAGGGTTTGCCAGCACCTCAGGGACTCTAGGGGCTCTACGGGCCCGTCTTTGCGGTGGCTGCGACGGGGTAACTATTGCACGTGCCACCGTACCAGCTTCAACTGCCCTTCTGGTGCTCGCTACTTCACCAGGTTGTACGGCAGTGCTGGTACTAGGTCCAGGAAGGGCTGCGCTGCTGGTGTATGCCTCACCACGTGATCCGGCAGCGACAGCCCCACTCTGCTGCTCTTGAAGCGGATCCTGCGTAACCTGTGGTCTAGCGACATGGGGCCGGGTACGCCTGGTGCTGCCAGGGACCTCAACCTCCTCGTCCGAACTTTGGGTCAGAGAGCCACTGCTTTCCACAGGTTCATATTCTGACCCGCTAGATTCATCAGATGAGGGTTCCCACTCCTCATCCGACTGGGTCAGAATCCTGTAGGCCTCTTCAGAAGAATACCCCCTGTTTGACATTTTGGACTACTAAATTTAGGGGTATTCCCTGAGACTACCCAAGAAAAAAAGCAAACCTGTCTTACAAAGGGGAGGCTAGCGAAGTACCGGAGGCTGCTGCGGTTGATAAAAAATATCAAAACTGATTTTTTTATCGCCGCAGTGCGTGTAAAATGAATGTGCAGTGATCAAAAAAAATATATTTTTTGTCACTGCGGTGGGGCGGGCGTGGGTGAACGCACGTGTGGGCGACCGATCAGGCCTGATCGGGCAAACACTGCGTTTTGGGTGGAGGGCGAACTAAAGTGACACTAATACTATTATAGATCTGACTGTGATCAGTTTTGATCACTTACAGATACTATAAAAGTACAAATGCTGATTAGCGATACGCTAATCAGCGAATAAAAGTGACTGCGGTGCGGTGGGCTGGGCGCTAACTGACGCTAACTACCTAACCAAGGGGCCTAAACTATCCCTAAAACCTAACAGCCAATACTAGTGAAAAAAAAAAAGTGACAGTTTACACTGATCACTTTTTTTCCTTTCACTAGTGATTGACAGGGGCGATCAAAGGGGTGATCAAAGGGTTAATTGGGGTGCAGGTGGGTGATCTGGGGCTAAGGTGTAGTGTTGGTGTACTCACAGTTCAGTCTGCTCCTGTGCTGGATCCAACCGACGAAAAGGACCAGCACAGGAGCAGACAAGCCATATAACAGATCATATTTACTAATATGATCTGTTATATGACTTTGGATTGGATTTTTTGAAAATCGCCAGCCTGCCAGCCAATGATCGTTGCTGGCAGGCTGGTGACGAAATACTTCTTTTAATTTTGCCGGCCCGCGATGCGCATGCGCGGGCCGGCTTTGAGCGAAATCTCGCGTCTCGCGAGATGACGCGTATATGCGTGACTCTGCGCAGCGCTGCCACCTCCGGAACGCGATCCTACGTTAGGCGGTCCGGAGGTGGTTAATAGTGACCGCCCCTTTAACAGTGACTTTCACAGTGGCCTCGCCTTTAAAAGTGACTTTCACAGTGGCCGCCCCTTTAACATTGACTTTCACAGTGACTGCCGCTTTAACAGTGACTTTCACAGTGACCGTCCTTTTAACAGTGACTTTCACAGTGACCGCCCCTTTAACAGTGACCGCCCCTTTAACAGTGAATTTCACAGTGACTGCCCCTTTAACAGTGGCCGCCCCTTTAACAGTGACTTTCACAAAGACTGCCCCTTTAACAGTGACTTTCACAATGGCCGCCCCTTTAACAGTGACTTTCACAGTGACCACCCCTTTAACAGTGACTTTCACAGTGAACGCCCTTTTAACAGTGACTTTCACAGTGATCCCCCCTTTAACAGTGACCTCCCCTTTAACAGTGACTTTCACAGAGACCGGCCCTTTAACAGTGACTTTCACAGTGAACACCCTTTTAACAGTGACTTTCACAGTGATCCCCCCTTTAACAGTGGCCGCCCTTTAACAGTGACTTTCACAGTGATCCCCCCTTTAACAGTGACCTCCCCTTCAACAGTGACTTTCACAGTGTACGCCCCTTTAACCACCTCAGCCCCCAGTGCTTAAACACCCTTAATGACCAGGCCACTTTTTACACTTCTGACCTACACTACTTTCACCATTTATTGCTCGGTCATGCAACTTACCACCCAAATGAATTTTACCTCCTTTTCTTCTCACTAATAGAGCTTTTATTTGGTGGTATTTCATTGCTGCTGACATTTTTACTTTTTTTGTTATTAATCGAAATTTAACGATTTTTTTGCAAAAGGTGCTCTTTGGAATGTGGGCCCCTTTGCCCACCTAGGCTGCAAAAAAGTGTCACACATGTGGTATCGCCGTATTCAGGAGAAGTTGGGCAATGTGTTTTGGGGTGTCTTTTTACATGATATAACCATGCTGGGTGAGATAAATATCTCGGCAAAAGACAACTTTTCCCATTTTTTATACAAAGTTGGCATTTGACCAAGATATTTATCTCACCCAGCATGGGTATATGTAAAATGACACCCCAAAACACATTGCCCAACTTCTCCTGAGTACGGCGATACCAGATGTGTGACACTTTTTTGCAGCCTAGATGCGCAAAGGGGCCCACATTCCTTTTAGGAGGGCATTTTTAGACATTTGGATCCCAGACTTCTTCTCACGCTTTAGGGCCCCTAAAATGCCAGGGCAGTATAAATACCCCACATGTGACCCCATTTTGGAAAGAAGACACCCCAAGGTATTCAATGAGGGGCATGGCGAGTTCATAGAAATTTTTTTTTTTTTAGCACAAGTTAGCGGAAATTGTTTTTGTTTTTTTCTCACAAAGTCTCCCCTTCCGCTAACTTGGGACAAAAATTTCAATCTTTCATGGACTCAATATGCCCCTCAGCGAATACCTTGGGGTGTCTTCTTTCCAAAATGGGGTCACATGTGGGGTATTTATACTGCCCTGGCATTCTAGGGGCCCTAAAGCGTGAGAAGAAGTCTGGAATATAAATGTCTAAAAATTTTTACGCATTTGGATTCCGTGAGGGGTATGGTGAGTTCATGTGAGATTTTATTTTTTTACACAAGTTAGTGAAATATGAGACTTTGTAAGAAAAAAATTATAATTTCCGCTAACTTGGGCCAAAAAAATGTCTGAATGGAGCCTTACAGGGGGGTGATCAATGACAGTGGGGTGATCAGGGAGTCTATATGGGGTGATCACCCCCCTGTCATTGATCACCCCCCTATAAGGCTCCATTCAGATGTCCGTATGTGTTTTGCGGATCCGATCGATGTATCCGTGGATCTGTAAAAATCATACGGACGTCTGAATGGAGCCTTACAAGGGGGTGATCAATGACAGGGGGGTGATCAGGGAGTCTATATGGGGCGATCACCCCCCTGTCATTGATCACCCCCCTATAAGGCTCCATTCAGATGTTCATATGTGTTTTGCGGATCCGATCCATGTATCCGTGGATCCGTAAAAAACATACGGACATCTGAATGCAGCCTTACAGGGGGGTGATCAATGACAGGGGGGTGATCAATGACAGGGGGGTGATCAGGGAGTCTATATGGGGTGATCACCCCCCTGTCATTGATCACCCCCCTGTAAGGCTCCATTCAGACGTCCGTATGTGTTTTGCGGATCCGATCCATGTAACAGTGGATCCGTAAAAATCATACGGACGTCTGAATGTAGCCTTACAAGGGGGTGATCAATGACAGGGGGGTGATCAGGGAGTCTATATGGGGTGATCACCCCCCTGTAAGGCTCCATTCAGACGTCTGTATGTGTTTTGCGGATCCGATCCATGTATCCGTGGATCCGTAAAAAACATACAGACATCTGAATGCAGCCTTACAGGGGGGTGATCAATGACAGGGGGGTGATCAGGGAGTCTATATGGGGTGATCACCCCCTGTCATTGATCACCCCCTTGTAAGGCTCCATTCAGACGTCCGTATGTGTTTTGCGGATCCGATCCATGTATCAGTGGATCCGTAAAAATCATACGGATGTCTGAATGAACACTTACAGGGGGGTGATCAATGACAGGGGGGTGATCAATGACAGGGGGGTGATCAGGGAGTCTATATGGGGTGATCAGAGGTGAATAAGGGGTTAATAAGTGACGGGGGGGGGGGGTGTAGTGTAGTGTGGTGCTTGGTGCTACATATTACAGAGCTACCTGTGTCCTCTGGTGGTCGATCCAAACAAAGGGGACCACCAGAGGACCAGGTAGCAGGTATATTAGACGCTGTTATCAAAACAGCGTCTAATATACCTGTTAGGGGTTAAAAAAAATCACATCTCCAGCCTGCCAGCGAACGATCGCCGCTGGCAGGCTGGAGATCCACTCGCTTACCTTCCGTTCCTGTGAGCGCGCGCGCCTGTGTGAGCGCGTTCACAGGAAATCTTGCATCTCGCGAGATGACGCGTAGATGCGTGACTCTGCGCAGCGCTGCCACCTCCGGAACGCGAATCTGCGTTAGGCGGTCCGGAGGTGGTTAATAGTGACTTTCACAGTGACCGCCCCTTTAACAGTGACTTTTACAGTGACCGCCCCTTTAACAGTGACTTTCACAGTGACCGCCCCTTTAACGGTGACTTTCTGTGTTTATGGAGGTTGGGATTTGAAGTGAAAGGCTTGCAGGCTTGTATTGGCTAATGCAGGTGTAGTGTCCCACTAGGTAAAGGTGGGCACTCCACAAGGGTCAATTGGGCCACGTTGTTCTCCACCTCCTGTGGAACAGGGCCACTGTATTTGACATGTCATTTTAATGTATAATGTCATTTTTATTCATGTTTATTCATGTGTATTTCCTGGTTACCAGGCCTATTAGGGTGCAGTTCCTCTTCCTAGACACTATAGGGAGCTAGGGGGGCCCCTAGTATATATAGCCAGGTCTAGACCAGAGAGAGGTGAGGTCAGTCAGAGTTGTGGATTCCTGAAGTCAGTGGGCACCCTAGTCAGAGGGTAGCTGGGATCCAGCCTCTGATATGCAGCTAGACAGCCCAGGCTTCTAGTTGCCACCAGGAGAAGAGCCTGCCTCCTGAGAAAAGAGTTCCCATCACAGAGCAAAGCAGAGCCAGTATTCCAGCCAGACAAGAGAGCTGAAGGGCAGAAGGATTTATATTAAAGCAAGGACATATACCTGAGGAAGTTTCCCTAACCAAGGATAAAGCCAACAATAGGGCATACGGGCCTTGGGATTAAGACAGACAGGATTTCTGAGGAAAAGTACGGCCTGATCTGTAAGTGTGTTAACGCTCTTAGTATCTTGCAAGAACATTGTGCCTGTCATTGTGCCATTGTTGGGATCTTGCCACCGGCACATTAAACCTGCAACACCCAGGGCACCTCACCTACCACCGGCCTGGTCCCTATACATTGAGAGTGCCCCAGAGGACTTCTGTGCCAACCTCTCCATCACTGCTGTACGCCTGCCCAGGGTCTTCTCATAAACTGTGAGTAACCAAGAGCAACCCTCGTTTGCCTATTAACCGTGACCTCACCATCGCAATACCCTGCAGGGCTGCGTACTGCACAGGTCCTTTTTGGGGAATATCTCAGGAACGGTAGGAATATCTCAGGAACGGTACGTCCTAGAAAGCTGTGACCCGATCGAAAACCTCCCCGGACACCTGATGTACCTGAGTGCCAAATTTGGTGAAATTTGGATTAATTTCCTTCATACTCAGTTGAGGATATCAGGTTCACCGTGATCACGTGATACATCACGTGACTAGCCAGCACTTCCTGCCGACACATCACGTGACAAGCCAGCACTTCCTGCCGACACATCACGTGACAAGCCAGCACTTCCTGCCGACACATCATGTGACTAGCCAGCACTATCCACCTTCGTTTGGTGTGGCTTTTTGCTTGAGCCCGTAACAGCAGGACATACTAATTGCTTACTAGGAGGATGGTATTTCCATCTGAAGACCTCGGGACAGCTAACAAGTGGTGTTGGTCTCGCACAGCCGTCGGACGCCTTGCCGTGCGGGTCATCATTACCACACCACATTTAACAAACTCTGTTTGGATTTAACTATTGCTGTGGGTCCTCTTGACTGGCAGGTTTTTATCAGAATCTATTTGTTCTGTATGCATCAGCCTGTTTGAGGTTATATTGACTTTATCCATCGTCTTCAGGACGTTTTACTCCTTTAAGAAATACGCTTTTAAGCACAAGCACTTTATATAGAGTTTATCTCCAACTAAGCCCCCCCAACTCAAGTCTTATTATCCAGATATTTATATTTTCATCTTTATTTTTAGTTTTATTTGCATTCTGATGTTTTTACTGTATTGCATTTAGATGTTTATTAAATGTTTTATTAACGATTTTCATTCCATATGCCCGTATGTGAGTGCTCGGACTATATTACATTTATAACTCCTATAATACTGCTACTATGTTCAAGAATATATCTACTATAATACTGGTCCTATGTACAAGAATATAACTACTATAATACTGCTCATCTGTACAAGAATATAACTACTATAACACTGCCTCCTATGTACAAGAATATAACTACTATAACACTGCTCCGATGTGCAAGAATATAACTACTATAATACTGCCTCCTATATACAAGAATATAGCTACTATAATACTGCTCCTATGTACAAGAATATAACTACTATAATACTGCCTTCTATGTACAAGAATATAACTACTATAATACTGCTCCTATGTACAAGAATATAACTACTATAATACTGCTCTTATGTACAAGAATATAACTACTATAATACTGCCTCCTATGTACAAGAATATAACTACTATAATACTGCCTCCTATGTACAAGAATATAACTACTATAATACTGCTCCTATGTACAAGAATATAACTACTATAATACTGCTCCTATGTACAAGAATATAACTACTATAATACTGCTCCTATGTACAAGAATATAACTACTATAATACTGCTCCTATGTACAAGAATATAACTACTATAATACTGCTCCTATGTACAAGAATATAACTACTATAATACTGCCTCCTATGTACAAGAATATAACTACTATAACACTTCAGAGTTGAATAGGATGAATGTGCAGATGACTTTCTTCCCTTTGTTGTATTGCTGTACTGTTGAATCTCTGTATTTCAGTCTTCTATGACAGGGGCGTTTCTCTGGATATTATTGCAGCACTTTTTGTATTCGTGACCAGACGGGGGTCGTGTGAGGTGACAGTGTCACCATCAGGCGTAACACACTTACTTATAGATCATATTACAGGGATTACCATCTTACAAGACATGTGCCGCACACTGGCGGGGGCCTGACACCGAACCTGCTCCGCACTTGAAGACGCTGAATCTACAGCTCCTTATTAATGCCCCCCCCCCCATTTCAGAAAAAGACTTGTGAATTACTCATCACAATACATGGAGAGGAGGAATAAATATCACCCAGAATAATCGAAAATATTGCCCCCCTTTGCATGAGCGTCAATACCTTTTGAGAATGTTTACTAATATCTGTAAAAAAAAGAATCTGTAAAAAATTTAAAAAAATGGTGTATTGCTGCCACCTGGTGGTTAGAATTGAGAATTGCATTTTTTAAAGGGACAGTAACCTAAAAATGTATCTGATCTTGCGTTGTGAAACATAATCTATTGTTCCCGTTATCAGACATTACAGAAACGCTACTTCTGTGGTTATTACCCTAGTTTGGGGGTCTAGTAACACTCCCCTATCTAGTTCTTCAAATGGGTCCAAAATGCATCAGCGTCATACATCACACGTCCTAAAAGGAGATTTTTTTATTGGCTCATTTGTTTTCTTTTCACTAAAGCAAATGTTGCTGAGAGTTTTCTATTGTGACAGAAATCAGTTCAGGATTACACAAAAGGGAAACCATCAGTAGGAAGGTATTAACTGGTGAAATAAATCTGGAACTGACTGCAGATGTGTAGAGCTGTGTCTAGCTTGACTTCAGAGTCCTTTATAGGTCTCCAAAGACATATGGTGCACTCCGGTTCTTTCCATATAAGGGACCTCCATCCTCAAATGTGGTCCGTTGATGAACTAAAAGAAGAAATCCTCCCCATTAGAGAAAGTGAGGAGGACCTTTGATTGGAGCTGGGCCATTTAAGTAAGTGCTCACCGCTTGTGAGGAGACCGAACTGGGTAACGCAAGTGGTTACGAGCCTGGAAACTGTGACCAGTCCAAAGCCTGATACTTGGAAGGTAACCAGAGAATGTGACCCTGCCATCCCACTGTTCCCGCTGAGTGTGTCACACCAACTGGGTGATGGGGTCCTGGCTAGTGAATAGTGAGAATCACGGAAAGTATGGTGACCACTGGGGAGCAAGTTATTAGCACTGCCTGGCATTGTAGAAAGAGTCTGTCCTGGTGGTAGGGGCAACTGCCTTGTGCAAGTGCCCTGTGTGTGGAGTACAGAGACCGGCCTGCCTATAGAGTACAAGGATTGTCAAGCTACCGATACGCAACTCTTGCGGAGACTATAGACTGTCCTACTACCAGTGACCACCTCCTGGGGAGTCTAGAGACTGTCCTACTACCAGTGACCACTCCCTGTGGAGACTATAGACTGTCCTACTACCAGTGACCACCCCCTATGAACTCTAAAGAATGTTCTACTACCAGCGACCACCCCATGTGGAGTCTACAGACCGTTTTACTACCAGTGACCATGCCATGTGGAGTTTAGAGACTGTCCTACTAGCAATGACCACTCCCTGTGGAGTATAGAGACTGTCCTACTGCCAGTGACCACCCTCCGAGTATACTAGAGACTGTCCTACTACCAATGACCACTCCCTGAGGGGTCTAGAGACTGTCCTACTACCAATGACCACCCGCTGTGGAGTCTAGAGACTGTCCTACTACCAGTGACCACACCCCTATGGAGTCTAGAGACTGTCCTACTACAAGTGACCATGCCCCTGTGGAGTCTAGAGACTGTCCTACTACCAGTGACCATGCCATGTGGAGTTTAGAGACTGTCCTACTACAAATGACCACTCCCTGTGGAGTATAGAGACTGTCCTCCTGCCAGTGACCACCCTCCGAGTATACTAGAGACTGTCCTACTACCAATGACCACTCCCTGAGGGGTCTAGAGACTGTCCTACTACCAATGACCACCCGCTGTGGAATCTAGAGACTGTCCTACTACCAGTGACCATACCCTGTGGAGTATAAACTGTCCTACTGGAACTTGTCACTGTGGCCCCATAATGGTACCAGCATGGAACGGTGCCTCACATAATGAAATCAGCGCCTGCTTCATAGACTCTGCTTGCAGTAGTGTCCCCATAACAGGTGAAGCTAGTAACAGGGCCTCCATAACGGCATCAATGCCTGTTTAATAGACTCAGCCTAGAACAGTGCCCCTATCACAGCGTCAGCCTGGAACAGTGGGCATAAAACACAGCTAAACTGTGAAAATGGCCCCCATAATAGTGTCAGCATGGAACAGTGCCTCCATAATGGAATCAGTGTCCATTTAATAGTCACGGCTTGCTATAGTGCCCCCATAACAGGTAAAGCCAGCACCAGGGCATCCATAACGAAATCAATACTTGTGTAATGGACTCAGCTTGCAACACGACCAAACTGTAACAGTGGCCCCATAATGATGTCAGCATGGAACAGTGCCCCCATAATGATGTCAGCATGGAACAGTGCCCCAATAATGATGTCAGCATGGAACAGCGCCCCCATAATGATGTCAGCATAGAACAGTGCCCCCATAATGATGTCAGCATGGAACAGTGGCCCCATAATGATGTCAGCATGGAACAGTGCCCCCATAATGATGTCAGCATGGAACAGTGCCCCCATAATGGAATCAGTCATCCATGACAGATAAAACCTGGAACAGTGACCATGTAACACAGCCAACCGGTGACATTTAAACCCCATAAGGATGTCATCCTGTAACAGTGGCCCATCACAGAGTCAACCTGAAACAGTGCCTCCATAATGGTATCAGTTATCCATAACAGATATAGCCTGTAGCAGTCGCGATATAAAAGAGACAGCCTGCAACGATCAGCCCCATAAGGGCGCCAGCCTGCAACAGTGCCCCCATAACAAAGCCAACCTTCTACAGTACCCTCATTACAGAAGTAGCCCGTAACAGAACAGGCCTGCAACAGTGCCCAACAAAACACATAAATCTGCAACAGCGCCCCTTTATCCACCAAGGCCCCCATGATGGACTCAACCCGCAACTGTGGCCATATAACAGACCGAACCTGTGGAACAGTGGCCCCATAATGATGTCAGCAAGGAACAGCGCCCCCATAATGATGTCAGCATGGAACAGTGCCCCCATAATGATGTCAGCATGGAACAGTGCCCCCATAATGATGTCAGCATGGAACAGTGCCCCCATAATGATGTCAGCATGGAACAGTGCCCCAATAATGATGTCAGCATGGAACAGCGCCCCCATAATGATGTCAGCATGGAACAGTGCCCCCATAATGATGTCAGCATGGAACAGTGGCCCCATAATGATGTCAGCATGGAACAGTGCCCCCATAATGATGTCAGCATGGAACAGTGCCCCCATAATGGAATCAGTCATCCATGACAGATAAAACCTGGAACAGTGACCATGTAACACAGCCAACCAGTGACATTTAAACCCCATAAGGATGTCATCCTGTAACAGTGGCCCATCACAGAGTCAACCTGGAACAGTGCCCCCATAATGGTATCAGTTATCCATAACAGATATAGCCTGTAGCAGTCGCGATATAAAAGAGACAGCCTGCAACGATCACCCCTATAAGGGCGCCAGCCTGCAACAGTGCCCCCATAACAAAACCAACCTTCTACAGTACCCTCATTACAGAAGTAGCCCGTAACAGAACAGGCCTGCAACAGTGCCCCACAAAACACATAAATCTGCAACAGCGCCCCTTTATCCACCAAGGCCCCCATGATGGACTCAACCCGCAACTGTGGCCATATAACAGACCGAACCTGTGGAACAGTGGCCCCATAATGATGTCAGCAAGGAACAGCGCCCCCATAATGATGTCAGCATGGAACAGCGCCCCCATAATGATGTCAGCATGGAACAGCGCCCCCATAATGATGTCAGCATGGAACAGTGCCCCCATAATGATGTCAGCATGAAACAGTGCCCCCATAATGATGTCAGCATGAAACAGTGCCCCCATAATGATGTCAGCATGGAACAGTGCCCCCATAATGGAATCAGTCATCCATGACAGATAAAACCTGGAACAGTGACCATGTAACATAGCCAAGGATGTCATCCTGTAACAGTGGCCCATCACAGAGTCAACCTGGAACAGTGGCCCCATAATGATGTCAGCAAGGAACAGCGCCCCCATAATGATGTCAGCATGGAACAGCGCCCCCATAATGATGTCAGCATGGAACAGTGGCCCCATAATGATGTCAGCATGGAACAGTGCCCCCATAATGATGTCAGCATGGAACAATGCCCCCATAATGGAATCAGTCATCCATGACAGATAAAACCTGGAACAGTGACCATGTAACACAGCCAAGGATGTCATCCTGTAACAGTGGCCCATCACAGAGTCAACCTGGAACAGTGCCTCCATAATGGTATCAGTTATCCATAACAGATATAGCCTGCAGCAGTGGCGATATAAAAGAGACAGCCTGCAACGATCACCCCTATAAGGGCGCCAGCCTGCAACAGTGCCCCCATAACAAAGCCAACCTTCTACAGTACCCTCATTACAGAAGTAGCCCATAACAGAACAGGCCTGCAAGAGTGCCCCACAAAACACATAAATCTGCAACAGCGCCCCTTTATCCGCCAAGGCCCCCATGATGGACTCAACCCGCAACTGTGGCCATATAACAGACCGAACCTGTGATAGTGGCCCCCATAACAGTGCCATCTTACACCAGTGCCCCATAACTCTGGTTCACAGTCCTATCTGAAAATCTAAGCTCAGGATTCTCGGAGTAATCGACTCTCTAATCTGGTGCTCAGCAGCCGCCTGCTCGTGAATGTGTAATCAGCTTCTGCAGGACGGAGTCACCGGCTTCCTGAACAGAACTGACCAGAAAGGTTCAGGTCAATGATTAAGCCCTGGGTGCAGGTGAGAACATAGAAACTGCCACCAGCAGCGAGATCCAGACACAGTGCGCCAGGCTGCCATCATGAGAAGACCCCACCCGGCCTAGAATGAGGACCCACAACACCTCCAGTTCTCCATCTTCTTTGTGCTGTTTCCTGTAAGTATTTATTACAGATGCGTTCTATCCATGAACCAGCAAGGTCAGGATGAGCAGGAGAAGAACAGGTTGGTAAAGCTCTAGCACACAGCCTGTTTTATAATGAGAATGAGGCCGCGGCAAGAAGCAAAGTTGAGCCTTGACCATTTCTACGCTCTTAAATCCAGAGGCTGCCTGTATAAAATAATACCGCCATACAGTATCCGAATAATAGTACTACCATATTGTGCCCTTTTAACTCTTCCATATACAGCCTTACAGTGTAAAAAAATAAAACTGGCATGTATCACCCTAATTAATGATACCAGATAATGCATTTATGTATACCTATTGTTTACTGCCATACACTGCTTTAAATAATATTCCTATATGGAGTCCAATATATTATTCAGTATGGAGCAGGACATGGGGAAGAGCGTCTGGTTTTGAGCATTTATGTTGGCTAAATAAGTGGCTCTAAGGTTGCTTTTTAGGGATCCGTCCTGAGGTGGGCCTTGGAAAAAGAGCCCCCCTGCCAATGCCTAGTTTGCCAACCCCTAAAAATTTGGCCCTTGTAGCAGGACAGTGAAAAATAAACGTTATACTTATAGACTGTTATGTGGCCCCTATAGTATTGTCCATAGGAGATAATAGGGGTCCATGTTACTGCTAAGGCTCTGTTCACACTCACGGAGCGTGCACAGAACGCATCCATAGAGCCTGATACACCTGAGGTACGACCGCCACATACTGTTTGTAGAGGAAATCGTAGTCCATGGCTACTGCCTAAAGTTACTGACATACATGTGCTGGATTTTAGGAGCGCCATTGGAGGACTTTCCCTTTAAATAAACCCATATTGTGCTCATTTATTAAATCATTACAGGCAAAATAAATATGAAAGACCCGGAGAAAGACTCCCTGTGCTCAGGCCTGATGTGCGGGCTCGTCTGCCAGCTGTTATTTGCTCTCAGTAAGTAATATATATATATATGGCCGAGGTGGAGAACAGGACCAGGAGAGCTCAGTGAGATAGATAGATAGATAGATAGATAGATATGAGATAGATAGATAGATAGATAGATAATAGATAGATAGATAGATAGATAGATAGATAGATAGATAATAGATAGATAGATAGATAGATAGATAGATACTAGATAGATAGATAGATAGATAGATAGATAGATAGATAGATAGATAGATAGATAATAGATAATAGATAGATAATAGATAGATAATAGATAGATAATAGATAGATAGATAGATAGATAGATGATAGATAGATAGATAATAGATAGATAGATAATAGATAGATAGATAGATAATAGATAGATAGATAATAGATAGATAATAGATAGATAATAGATAGATAGATAATTGATAGATAATAGATAGATAGATAATAGATAGATAATAGATAGATAGATAATTGATAGATAATAGATAGATAGATAATAGATAGATAATAGATAGATAGATAATAGATAATAGACAGACTGTGCCAGCAGTGCGACCAGGAGCCTGTGGAGAATGAGGCTCATTTCCTGCTGCGGTGCCCCAAATACTCAGCAGTGAGGGAGACTCACTTCAGGAGACTGTCTGATCTCTGCCCAGACTTCACCTCCATGGAGGAGGAAGAGAGACTCTCCATACTGCTGGGGGAAGAGGAGAACACAGCGGCCACAGCAGCACAATATATTACTGCCTGCCATAGACTGAGAGGAGCCTGATATACCATGGACTCCTATACCCCCACCCTGTATATGTCCCCATCCCCCAACCCTACCCAATTATTTCCCATTGCTTTGGCAATGCTAAAATGTAATTAGTCCTGACAATAAAGCTTATTTGATTTGATTTGATTATATATGAGATAGATAGATAGATAATAGATAGATAGATAATAGATAGATAGATAATAGATAGATAGATAGATAGATAGATAGATAATTGATAGATAATAGATAATAGATAGATAGATAGATAATAGATAGATAATAGATAATAGATAGATAGATAGATAGATAGATAGATAGATAATAGATAGATAGATAATAGATAGATAGATAGATAGATAATAGATAGATAGATAGATAGATAGATAGATAATAGATAGATAGATAATAGATAATAGATAGATAATAGATAGATAGATAATAGATAGATAGATAATAAATAGATAGATAATAGATAGATAATAGATAGATAATAGATAGATAGATAGATAATAGATAGATAGATAGATAGATAGATAGATAGATAGATAGATAGATAATAGACAGACTGTGCCAGCAGTGCGACCAGGAGGCCATGGAGGATGAGGCTCATTTCCTGCTGCGGTGCCCCAAATACTTAGCAGTGAGGGAGACTCACTTCAGGAGACTGTCTGATCTCTGCCCAGACTTCACCTCCATGGAGGAGGAAGAGAGACTCTCCATACTGCTGGGGGAAGAGGAGAACACAGCGGCCACAGCAGCACAATATATTACTGCCTGCCATAGACTGAGAGGAGCCTGATATACCATGGACTCCTATACCCCCACCCTGTATATGTCCCCATCCCCCAACCCTACCCAATTATTTCCCATTGCTTTGGCAATGCTAAATGTAATTAGTCCTGACAATAAAGCTGATTTGATTTGATTTGATAATAGATAGATAGATAGATAGATATGAGAGAGAGAGAGAGATATATAGATTATAGATATTAGATAATATAGGTCAATGACCATAAGAGCTTTTATTGATTAGCAACGTATTTCCTGACAAAGGATGGGTTATGTTGAAATCCAACATGTCTGACCCTTCTTTCCCGGACATCTGCTTGAGGTTAGAGTCATTAGCTCCCCTTATGACTGTCCAGTTCCAGCAGAACATGGCGGTTTCATCTGATGTGTGCGGCACATTAGAGAAGAGAGGTGACGCAGGAGACGGCTGATGTGGATCTCTCCCCCGGGGTAGACTCTGTGCAGACTGCAGACTAGATCCGAGTACGGGGGATGGGTGAGACATAGCGGTCAAAGAGACATTCAGATATCATTACGTTATAAATTAATAATAATAGTAATAATGATAAATAATAATTTTACTTTTTATCTTCTGTTTTCTTGAAGCTTCTGGTGTGACCTACACGGCATATCCGCTGGCTGGCAGCACCGCCGGGGGCACATTAATAACCATCCTGTTTAATGGTAAGATGGGGGTTGTAGTTAAATGGGCGACGTTTCCATGATGTGCAGTAGGTATGCTCCCAATAGCCCCAGGGGTAACTGGCGACTCTTGGTACTAATTCAAAATGTAAAACAGGGCCTTGTAGAATACCAGCTATGCCAAGGGCTTTCGCCAACTTTCATTTTCTTAAAGGGTTTGTCCATATTTGTGTAACTAAGGCTCAGTCATGAGTAATGGAAAGTTCTACAATTTGCTAATATACAGGGTGGGCCATTTATATGGATACACCTTAATAAAATGGGAATTGTTGGTGATATTAACTTCCTGTTTGTGGCACATTAGTATATGTGAGGGGGGAAACTTTTCAAGATGGGTGGTGACCATGGCGGCCATTTTGAAGTCGGCCATTTTGAATCCAACTTTTGTTTTTTCAATAGGAAGAGGGTCATTTGACACATCACACTTATTGGGAATTTCACAAGAAAAACAATGGTATGTTTGGTTTTAACGTAACTTTATTCTTTCATGACTTATTGACAAGTTTCTGACCACTTATAAAATGTGTTCAATGTGCTGCCCATTGTGTTGGATTGTCAATGCAACCCTCTTCTCCCACTCTTCACACACTGATAACAACACCGCAGGAGAAATGCTAGCACAGGCTTCCAGTATCCGTAGTTTCAGGTGCTGCACATCTCGTATCTTCACAGCATAGACAATTGCCTTCAGATGACCCCAAAGATAAAAGTCTAAGGAGGTCAGATCGGGAGACCTTGGGGGCCATTCAACTGGCCCACGACGACCAATCCACTTTCCAGGAAACTGTTCATCTAGGAATGCTCGGACCTGACACCCATAATGTGGTGGTGCACCATCTTGCTGGAAAAACTCAGGGAACGTGCCAGCTAGATGAACAGTTTCCTGGAAAGTGGATTGGTCGTCGTGGGCCAGTTGAATGGCCCCCAAGGTCTCCCGATCTGACCCCCTTAGACTTTTATCTTTGGGGTCATCTGAAGGCAATTGTCTATGCTGTGAAGATACGAGATGTGCAGCACCTGAAACTACGGATACTGGAAGCCTGTGCTAGCATTTCTCCTGCGGTGTTGCTATCAGTGTGTGAAGAGTGGGAGAAGAGGGTTGCATTGACAATCCAACACAATGGGCAGCACATTGAACACATTTTATAAGTGGTCAGAAACTTGTAAATAACTCATGAAAGAATAAAGTTACGTTAAAACCAAGCACACCATTGTTTTTCTTGTGAAATTCCCAATAAGTTTGTTGTGTCACATGACCCTCTTCCTATTGAAAAAACTAAAGTTGGATTCAAAATGGCCAACTTCAAAATGGCCGCCATGGTCACCACCCATCTTGAAAAGTTTCCCCCCTCACATATACTAATGTGCCACAAACAGGAAGTTAATATCACCAACCATTCCCATTTTATTAAGGTGTATCCATATAAATGGCCCACCCTGTACTTTGTCTTTCAATTGTGTAGTTTCAAGTCTGTGGCTTGCTTTCGGTGAATGGGACCTTTCTTGCTTATATCCATAGTTAGACAATTGCATGTATCTAATGCTTGTCGGGTGTCACAGCTGAAGGTTTACTACACTTATCCGGTCTAGGCATTCAGAACTCTTTATGTTTGTTACAATGTATCAGCCTGGAATCCAGACTGTTTAGCTAACAGAGGATTGTCCAGTTTGAGTACAATCATAAAAAAACTATTGTGAGACACGAGTATCTATTCACTGACAGCAAACAGGGATCCTGAAAATTGTAGAACTTTTCATTCTAATATTAAAATGAGTGAAACTTTAGTAAAATGGATGCGTTGGACTCATAAAACGTGCCAGGAGTGGTAATTAACTCTGATCCTTCAAAAGCAAGTATTCAAGGTCCACTGCACACTTTACGTCCTTAAAGGGCTTGTCCAGCTTTGGGGGTTCCTACACTGTGCTGTACCTGTTGAAAAGCTCATATTCATCTGCTCTCTGCCAATCCATTCCAGCTCCCTGTATTTTTTCAGGAGTCTACCAGCCCCTGTCCTGTAAACTTCCTGATGGACTGGGTCACATGTCCTGCTGCAGCCAATGACTGGCCTCGGTAGTGACATGCCCCCAAGCAGTACGTCACTGCTCGGTCATGTGTGCTTGGGGACATGTCATCACTGAGGCCAGTCATTGGTTGCAGTGGGGCACAGGATCTTTTCTGTCTGGACTGCTGAAAGGAGCCAGAATGGAGAGGTGGGGAGCAACAGAGTATACGTTTTTCAACAGGCACAGTCCAGGGGTCTGTTAAAAATGTCCCCTTTAACACCACAAGAAGTAAGAAAAATGGCTGCTGTTACTGGACTGTATAGGAAAAGTTGTGAAAATGACGCCCCTTCTGTGACATCACTTCCTGATCTCCAGCTATTGGCCAAGGCTGCATCTCACGGACGAGCAGGAAGTCAGTGAGTTACAGCTTCAGCCAATAGCTGGAGATCAGGAAGTGATGTCACAGAAGGGGCGTCATTTTCACAACTTTTCCTGTACAGTCCAGTAAAAGCAGCCATTTTATTGCTTTCTGTGGTGTAAGAATCTACGGACATGTACAGAGAAGCGCGGAACCTTGTTTTTAGATGACTGGTGTCAGAAAACTTTAGTGGCCCTGGTCAGTTATATGACCCTCATATCTAAATTTTACTAATTAAGAGAATATAAAGCTTCACTTTAAGGTGGATCCGTCCGCAGTTTTTGGGGTGTGATCAGCCTTAGGTTATGATATATTGCATCTTTTGCCTTGTTATTGGCTGACAGATGATCTATCCTCTGGACAAGTCATCAGTATCTCATTGTTGGGGGTCAAACACCCAGGACCCCCGCCGATCAGCTGTATGAGAAGGCACCGGAGCTCCTGTGAGCGCCGCGGCCTTCTCTCTGCTCACCAAACACAGCGCCGTAAATTGTATAGTGGCTGTGCTTGGTATTGCAGCTCAGCCCCATTCAGTTCTATGGGGCTGAGTTGTACCTAGGCCACGTGACTGATGTACCGTGACGTCATATGGCCTAGGGAAAGCTGCGAGATGGTCTCAACGCTACCTGGGTGTCAGACCAGCACCGATCAGACACTGATGACCTAACCTGAGGGTAGGTCATCAGTTCAAAAATCTCGAAAAACCCTTTCAATCTTGCCCATTTTTCTGCTTCCAACAAATCAACTTCTGCGGTGTCTTCTCAAACAACTGATCAGCGGGGGTCGCGGATGTCGGACCTTCAGCGATCAGATACTGATGACCTATCCAGAGAACAGCAATGAAAGATGGTAGTCACAGCAGCATATCCAGTGCGTCTTTTATTGGAAGCCTTGAGTGCACACACGTTTCGCCTACGCAGTCGCCTTTGTCAAGTATACAAAAGGTAAAAACTAGCAATGTTAAATACAGATATGTGACCACTCCCACAACATGTTGGAGCCAATTGTTAGGAGGCTCCGCCCACTCAATGCATCAGCGCAATTAAAAGCAGCCTCTTCAGTAATCAGGCCGTCTGAAACATATAATGAAATCAATGTGTACCTGAAACGTGTAAAACATCGTCCAATAGCGCCAGACATATTCCCATCCACCTCGGCGTCTGGCTCATCGCAGTGCTCATGTCCATGACGTCATCGCGATATCAACGTGACGCGTTGCCGTCCGTCACGTGCACAATTTGTCATCAAGTCACATGATGGTCACGTGTTGGGGCGCAAGGTCCTTTGCACACATGGAAATATAACCACCTGGAAGGTCCTATCAACAGACCTCACCGCTCGGCCTATGTGTGTCAATGGGGACAAAATCATGTCTCACACACAGACAAAAACACAGGGGCAGAGCGATATATCCACTTCATATACAAATAGATATTCCATGAGGCCGGACACATGTAGAGCATGGCCGTCTAACGTTTAATGAATATGGGGAAAAAAGTCTAACAATGTATCAGATACACAACACAGATATACAGGGTGGGCCATTTATATGGATACACCTTAATAAAAATGGGAATGGTTGGTGATATTAACTTCCTGTTTGTGGCACATTAGTATATGTGAGGGGGGGAAACTTTTCAAGATGGGTGGTGACCATGGCGGCCATTTTGAAGTCGGCCATTTTGAATCCAACTTTTGTTTTTTCAATAGGAAGAGGGTCATGTGACACATCAAACTTATTGGGAATTTCACAAGAAAAACAATGGTGTGTTTGGTTTTAACGTAACTTTTTTCTTTCATGAGTTATTTACAAGTTTCTGACCACTTATAAAATGTGTTCAATGTGTTGCCCATTGTGTTGGATTGTCAATGCAACCCTCTTCTCCCACTCTTCACACACTGATAGCAACACCGCAGGAGAAATGCTAGCACAGGCTTCCAGTATCCGTAGTTTCAGGTGCTGCACATCTCGTATCTTCACAACATAGACGATTGCCTTCAGATGATACGAGATGTGCAGCACCTGAAACTACGGATACTGGAAGCCTGTGCTAGCATTTCTCCTGCGGTGTTGCTATCAGTGTGTGAAGAGTGTGAGAAAAGGGTTGCATTGACAATCCAACACAATGGGCAGCACATTGAACACATTTTGTAAATGGTCAGAAACTTGTAAATAACTCATGAAAGAATAAAGTTACGTTAAAACCAAGCACACCATTGTTTTTCTTGTGAAATTCCCAATAAGTTTCATGTGTCAAATGACCCTCTTCCTATTGAAAAAACTAAAGTTAGATTCAAAATGGCCGACTTCAAAATGGCCGCCATGGTCACCACCCATCTTGAAAAGTTTCCCCCCTCACATATACTAATATGCCACAAACAGGAAGTTAATATCATCAACCCATTTTATTAAGGTGTATCCATATAAATGGCCAACCCTGTATATTGTGAATAAACATGTGAACATAGTGATCGAACAAAATAATCCAAATAAACCATAATCTACCATTAAAAACATTGTCTATACTGAGTCAGACATGAGTAGAACACTACCTACCTATCTGCACTGTTTACATTAAATTCAATGTTGAGTCCCTGGGGTTGTAGCGATTGTAATGTAAAGATCCATTTCAGCTCTTTTTTTCTCAACATGCGCTCCCTATCACCACCCCTCTTGGGGACGTCAACAGAGTCAATGACCCTAAATCTCAATTGGCTGACAGAGTGTCCACAGTCAACAAAATGCTTAGCCACCGGTTTGTCCACCATTTTTTTTCCTAATGGTACTTTTGTGTATGTTAATACGCTCCCTAATTTCCATGGTTGTTTCTCCCACATAGATCAAACTACAGGTACAAACAATCATATAGATTACAAACTTGGACCGACATGTGTAATATCCTGCAATGTTGTATTTCTTGCCACTGTAAGGATGTACAAAGGTGTTCTCCTTTAACATATTCCCACAGTTGCAACACCCCAGACATGGGAAGTTCCCCATCGTTCTGGGTTTAAGGTAAGTTGGACCCCCTTTAATAAAACCTCAAAACTGACTAAATAAAAATCAGCCGGTAAAGAAATCTCACTCAATTTTGTCAAAAAATGTCCAGTGTCCCTGACATAGGAGGGAGCTGAGGTTGCATGGACACGGAGCAGTCTGTCCAGAACGATGGCAATGGTGCTAAAGATAGATCCCCTGCCAGACACAATGGGTCTGCCAGGTGGCTCAATCAGACTTTTATGTATCTTGGGGAGCACATAAATCAGCGGGGTGACGGGTAGCGTTGATCACGAATATTCGAATTGCGAATTTTTATCGCGAATATAGGTACTTCGAAAATTTGCGAATATTTAGAATATAGTGATGTATATTCGTAATTTCGAATATTCGAGATTTTTTTATTGCGAATTTTCGTAATGCGATTTTTCAATTGCCGAGTAAAAACATGATTCCTCCCTGCTTCTTGCATGTTGGCCAATGACTCATTGGCCCACAAGAAAGAAGCAGGGAGGAATCATGACTTTAAATGATGAATATTCTAAAAAACTAATATCGAATATATTTGTTTTTTTGAATATTCGTAATATTCTAAAACAAGAATATATAGCAATATAGCGAATATTCGAAAAAAACTAATAATCTTGTTTGTCTAATAGTTGTAATTTTTTTCTCATCTGAGGTTTAGATTGGAAAAAAATGTAAGCTATTGAAAAAAAATATTATAGCACTATATTTGCTAAATTGCTCTATATTTGTTTTTTTTTCGAATATTCGTAATATTCTAAATTTGCTAAATTGCTCTATATTTGTTTTTTTTTTCGAATATTCTGAATATTCTAAAAGAAGAATATATAGCAATATAGCGAATATTCGAAAAAAATATATTTGCTATTTAGCAATTTAGCTAATATAGTGCTATAATCTTCTTTGTCTAATAGTTGTAATTTTTTTCTCAACTGAAGTTCAGATTAAAAAAAAATTCAACTATTGAAAAAAAAGATTATAGCACTATATTAGCTAAATTGCTCTATATTTGTTTTTTTCCCGAATATTCGCTATATTGCTTTATATTCTTGCTTTAGAATATTACGAATATTCGAAAAAACGAATATATTAGTTTTTTCGAATATTCGGAATATTCTAAAACAAGAATATATAGCAAAACAGCGAATATTCAAAAAAACGAATGTAGAGAAATTTAGCTAATATAGTGCTATAATCTTTTTATCAATAGTTGAATTTTTTTTCCAATCTGAACTTCAGATAAGAAAAAAGTTACAACTATTAGACAAACAAGATTACAGCACTATATTAGCTAAATTGTTCTACATTAGTTTTTTTTGAATATTCGCTGTTTTGCTATTTATTCTTGTTTTAGAATATTACGAATATTTTAAAAAACTAATATATTTGATATAGTGCTATGACTCATTGGCCCACAAGCAAGAAGCAGGGAGAAATCACGTTTTTGCTCGGCAATTGAAAAATTTGCGATTTTATTTAGCATATTACGCGATTATTACCTTGTCGATTTTCGAGTAGAAAAAATGGTAGAATATACAGAATATTCGAATTCGCAAATATTCTGTGAATATTCTACTAAACATTCACTAAATATCGCGAATTCGAAAATGACCCCTGCCGTTCATCACTACTCATCACTAGTGACGGGGTGCGGAACCTTGAGAAACTGGCATAAGTCTGTATCTATAATACCCCGTGCACAGGCCGTGTCGACTAAGTCCGCAATCACCCTTGCAATCTCCCATTTGGGATCATGACTCAAAGTTTCATATACCTCCCCATCACCCAAATGCCTACGTATCTCTCCCAAATATCTTTCAGTGTCCATAACAACCACAGCGCCCCCCTTGTAGGCAGGCTTGATGGTAATGTCACTGCTGCGTGTCAGCTCTCTCTCCACTCTGTTGTTGGAGTGTTCTAATCTGTTTCGTGACTAACTGAATGTATGATTCTACAATGTGATTGTTATGAGGGGGCATAAAATGACTCTTATTACGTAACTCATATTTGGCTAGAGACAATTCAGCAACATCACTATTGGACACATCCCTGTTAGTAACATTAGTATCAAAAAAAGCTTTCAATCTAAGACGCCTAAAGAAGCATTGTAGTGTAGGTCAACTTCGGTCTCAAACCAATCCCTCTCTGCCATAGGGCAGAAGGATAGTCCATGTCCCAAGACATTAACTTGATCAACACTGAATTCAATAAATGATATATTAACGACCAGCTGATTTACTTCTTGTAAGTGCGCCTCGTCACTCTCTCCCGTGCTCCCTGATTGTAGCCTGGATGCAGCACGAAGGCTATGTCCTTCCCTGCCCCTGGTCACAAAGCACTGAGGGAAGGGGGCCCCAAGCTGAACTCTAGCACCAGGGCCCATGAGCCCATAGCTACGCCGCTGCCCGGATGTATAGGTGGATGTTGATCTTTTCTGGATCCTGTGATGTTTTCTGCCGCCACGTCAGAGTTTCCTCCTACTGCATTTGGTGATCTTCCTAAAAAAGATGACTTGGTTGATTCATCAGTTGATTCTGAATCGCACGTTGTAAAGCCAAAGTGACTGTGCTCAAATCTTCTCCCCTTGACCCTTCGTCTAGGGGGTCTGTTACGTGGTTGTTGATTCTGCCAGTTGTATACTCGTCCAGACTGATAGTCTTCCAGATCACGGTGCCACTTATCCGATTTGGATTATTCTACCTCAGATTTATGTCGTTGTACATGTTGGGTTATTTTTTCTTTATGGGCCACAAAATCATCCGTAGACAGCCCTTGTATCTGCCCATCCAACGTTGACAAGGTTTGTTTGATGGTATC
This sequence comes from Bufo bufo, assembly GCF_905171765.1. NCBI lineage: Eukaryota > Metazoa > Chordata > Amphibia > Anura > Bufonidae > Bufo > Bufo bufo. The sequence goes on from NC_053392.1 coordinate 48,480,265, forward strand.
CACCTCTTTGTGGAGGGTATTCGATGTTCAATAGCATCAGTTCAAAGGAATACTTATTATTGCCCAGATTGGATACCATCAAACAAACCTTGTCAACGTTGGATGGGCAGATACAAGGGCTGTTGTCTACGGATGATTTTGTGGCCCATAAAGAAAAAATAACCCAACATGTACAACAATATAAATCTGAGGTAGAAAAAAACAAAAGGGATAAGTGGCACCGTGATCTGGAAGACTACCAGTCTGGACGAGTATACAACTGGTAGAATCAACAACCACGTAACAGACCCCCTAGACGAAGGGTCAAGGGGAGAAGATTTGAGCACAGTCACTTTGGCTTTACAACGTGCGATTCAGAATCAACTGATGAATCAACCAAGTCATCTTTTTTAGGAAGACCACCAAATGCAGTAGGAGGAAACTCCGACGTGGCGGCAGAAAACATCACAGGATCCAGAAAAGATCAACATCCACCTATACATCCGGGCTACAATCAGGGAGCACGGGAGAGAGTGACGAGGCGCACTTACAAGAAATAAATCAGCTGGTCGTTAATATATCATCTATTAAATTGAGTGTTGATCAAGTTAATGTCTTGGGACATGGACTATCCTTCTGCCTTACGGCAGAGACGGATTGGTTTGAGACCAAACTTGACCTACACTACAATGCTTCTTTAGGCGTCTTAGATTCAGTGGCGTAGGGATCGCCATAGCAACCATAGCAGTGGCTATGGGGCCCTACGCCACTAAGGGGCCCGTCCGACCGCATTCAAATTTTTTTTATTTTTTTTATTTTTTTATTAACACACACAGACACTACACACAGGCAGCCAGGAGGTGGCGTAACTACCGGGGAAGCAGCTGCTTCGGGGCCCGACAGTTTATTTTCAAGTTAGTTATAAATATCGATGTCTTACTGTTCAGGGCCCCTTCACAGCAGCGGTCTTAATGTTCCCTCGCTAATGTGCTCTAATCTTACTGTATATACTAAAGTCTCCTGATGTGTCTGGGATTCGAACCCACAACCTCCAATGTATCAGTGTATCAGAGGCAAAGCATTTACCCTCACAACCATAAAGCAGGCATTGCAACTGACTGAAAAAATTTGACACTTCTACTGTTATAGCTGGCTAAGTGTACATCTATACACATGACAGCTGCCCCAACACACCCAGCACTGCTATATCTCTATATGACAGCTATCCCAGCACACTCAGCTCTGCTATATCTCTATATATGAGCAGCTATGTGTATAGATGTACACTTAGCCAGCTATAACAGTAGAAGTCTCATAATTTTTCAGTCAGCAGCAAGGCAGCTGTTATGGTCTTGAGGGTAGGTGCTCTGCCTCTGATACAGAAGGTCGTGGGTTCGAATCCCAGCAGAAACCTTTTCTGAAATACAAGCACTGACTCCATATATGGACATACAGGGCGGGACACAATACAGGGAGGGACACAGGAAGAGGCTGCATCGCATCGCTGACATGGAGGTAAGTAGAAGTGTTTATTTTATTTTTTTTTAATACCCGACTGTTACTGCCATGGGGGGAGCGGGGGGGGGGGGCACTTGATACTGGCTCATGGGGGGAGGGGGGTTGGCACCTGAGCTGATACTGGCACCTGGGGGGGGGGGGGGTTGGCACCTGATACTGGCACATGGGGGGGGGGGGGGGGAGAGAGGCACCTGATACTGTGGATGGCACTGTTCAGGGGAGGGGGATCTGTGTATGGCACTATTTAGGGGAGTGTGGATGGCACTGTGGATGGCACTATTTAGGGGAGGGGGGATCTGTGGATGGCACTATTTAGGGGAGAGGGATCTGTGGATGGCACTATTTAGGGGAGAGGGATCTGTGGATGGCACTATTTAGGGGAGAGGGATCTGTGGATGGCACTATTTAGGGGAGAGGGATCTGTGGATGGCACTATTTAGGGGAGAGGGATCTGTGGATGGCACTATTTAGGGGAGAGGGATCTGTGGATGGCACTATTTAGGGGAGGGGGGATCTGTTGATGGCACTATTTAGGGAGGGGGGATCTGTTGATGGCACTATTTAGGGGAGGGGGATCTGTGTATGGCACTATTTAGGGGAGGGGGATCTGTGTATGGCACCATTTAGGGGAGAGGGATCTGTGGATGGCACTATTTAGGGGAGAGGGATCTGTGGATGGCACTATTTAGGGGAGAGGGATCTGTGTATGGCACTGTTTAGGGGAGGGGGATCTGTGGATGGCACTATTTAGGGGAGGGGTGATCTGTTGATGGCACTATTTAGGGGAGGGGGATCTGTGTATGGCACTGTTTAGGGGAGGGGGATCTGTGGATGGCACTATTTAGGGGAGGGGTGATCTGTTGATGGCACTATTTAGGGGAGAGGGATCTGTGGATGGCACTATTTAGGGGAGAGGGATCTGTGGATGGCACTATTTAGGGGAGAGGGATCTGTGGATGGCACTATTTAGGGGAGGGGGGATCTGTGGATGGCACTATTTAGGGGAGGGGGGATCTGTGGATGGCACTATTTAGGGGAGGGGGGATCTGTTGATGGCACTATTCAGGGGAGGGGGATCTGTGTATGGCACTATTCAGGGGAGGGGGATCTGTGTATGGCACCATTTAGGGGAGAGGGATCTGTGGATGGCACTATTTAGGGGAGAGGGATCTGTGGATGGCACTATTTAGGGGAGAGGGATCTGTGTATGGCACTGTTTAGGGGAGGGGGATCTGTGGATGGCACTATTTAGGGGAGGGGTGATCTGTTGATGGCACTATTTAGGGGAGGGGGATCTGTGTATGGCACTGTTTAGGGGAGGGGGATCTGTGGATTGCACTATTTAGGGGAGGGGTGATCTGTTGATGGCACTATTTAGGGGAGGGGGATCTGTGTATGGCACTATTTAGGGGAGGGGGAACTGTGGATGGCACTATTTAGGGGAGGGGGGGTCTGTGGATGGCACTATTTAGGGGAGGGGGATCTGTGGATGGCACTATTTAGGGGAGGGGGGATCTGTGGATGGCACTATTTAGGGGAGGGGGGATCTGTGTATGGCACTATTTAGGGGAGGGGGATCTGTTGATGGCACTATTTAGGGGAGGGGGATCTGTGGATGGCACTATTTAGGGGAGGGGGGATCTGTGGATGGCACTATTTAGGGGAGGGGGATCTGTGGATGGCACTATTTAGGGGAGGGGGGATCTGTGGATGGCACTATTTAGGGGAGGGGGGATCTGTGGATGGCACTATTTAGGGGAGGGGGGATCTGTGTATGGCACTATTTAGGGGAGGGGGGATCTGTGTATGGCACTATTTAGGGGAGGGGGATCTGTTGATGGCACTATTTAGGGGAGGGGGATCTGTGGATGGCACTATTTAGGGGAGGGGGATCTGTGGATGGCACTATTTAGGGGAGAGGGATCTGTGGATGGCACTATTTAGGGGAGGGGGGATCTGTTGATGGCACTATTTAGGGGAGGGGGGATCTGTTGATGGCACTATTTAGGGGAGGGGGATCTGTGTATGGCACTATTTAGGGGAGGGGGATCTGTGTATGGCACCATTTAGGGGAGAGGGATCTGTGGATGGCACTATTTAGGGGAGAGGGATCTGTGGATGGCACTGTTTAGGGGAGGGGGATCTGTGGATGGCACTATTTAGGGGAGGGGTGATCTGTTGATGGCACTATTTAGGGGAGGGGGATCTGTGTATGGCACTGTTTAGGGGAGGGGGATCTGTGGATGGCACTATTTAGGGGAGGGGTGATCTGTTGATGGCACTATTTAGGGGAGAGGGATCTGTGGATGGCACTATTTAGGGGAGAGGGATCTGTGGATGGCACTATTTAGGGGAGAGGGATCTGTGGATGGCACTATTTAGGGGAGAGGGATCTGTGGATGGCACTATTTAGGGGAGGGGGGATCTGTGGATGGCACTATTTAGGGGAGGGGGGATCTGTTGATGGCACTATTTAGGGGAGGGGGATCTGTTGATGGCACTATTTAGGGGAGGGGGATCTGTGTATGGCACTATTTAGGGGAGGGGGGTCTGTGTATGGCACCATTTAGGGGAGAGTGATCTGTGGATGGCACTATTTAGGGGAGAGGGATCTGTGGATGGCACTATTTAGGGGAGAGGGATCTGTGTATGGCACTGTTTAGGGGAGGGGGATCTGTGGATGGCACTATTTAGGGGAGGGGTGATCTGTTGATGGCACTATTTAGGGGAGGGGGATCTGTGTATGGCACTGTTTAGGGGAGGGGGATCTGTGGATGGCACTATTTAGGGGAGGGGGGATCTGTGGATGGCACTATTTAGGGGAGGGGGATCTGTGGATGGCACTATTTAGGGGAGGGGGGATCTGTGGATGGCACTATTTAGGGGAGGGGGGATCTGTGTATGGCACTATTTAGGGGAGGGGGATCTGTTGATGGCACTATTTAGGGGAGGGGGATCTGTGGATGGCACTATTTAGGGGAGGGGGGATCTGTGGATGGCACTATTTAGGGGAGGGGGATCTGTGGATGGCACTATTTAGGGGAGGGGGGATCTGTGGATGGCACTATTTAGGGGAGGGGGGATCTGTGGATGGCACTATTTAGGGGAGGGGGGATCTGTGGATGGCACTATTTAGGGGAGGGGGGATCTGTGTATGGCACTATTTAGGGGAGGGGGATCTGTTGATGGCACTATTTAGGGGAGGGGGATCTGTGGATGGCACTATTTAGGGGAGGGGGATCTGTGGATGGCACAGAGGGGGGGGGGGGCCCATAATTTTTTTTTGCTATGGGGCCCATGCATTTCTAGCTACGCCCCTGCTTAGATTGAAAGCTTTTTTTGATACTAATGTTACTAACAGGGATGTGTCCAATGGTGATGTTGCTGAATTGTCTCTAGCCAAATATGAGTTACGTAATAAGAGTCATTTTATGCCCCCTCATAACAATCACATTGTAGAATCATACATTCAGTTAGTCACCTAACAGATTAGAACACTCCAACAACAGAGTGGAGAGAGAGCTGACACGCAGCAGTGACATTACCATCAAGCCTGCCTACAAGGGAGGCGCTGTGGTTGTTATGGACACTGAAAGATATTTAGGAGAGATACGTAGGCAGTTGGGTGACGGGGAGGTATATGAAACATTGAGTCAGGATCCCAAATAGGAGATTGCAAGGGTGATCGCGGACTTAGTCGACACGGCCTGTGCACGGGGTATTATAGATACAGACTTATGCCAGTTTCTCAAGGTTCCGCACCCCGTCACCCCGCTGATTTATGTGCTCCCCAAAATACATAAAAGTCTGATTGAGCCTCCTGGCAGACCCATTGTGTCTGGCAGGGGATCTATCTTTAGCACCATTGCCATCTTTCTGGACAGACTGCTCCGTGTCCATGCAACCTCAGCTCCCTCCTATGTCAGGGACACTGGACATTTTTTGACAAAATTGAGTGAGATTTCTTTAACGGCTCATTTTTTTTTAGTCAGTTTTGATGTTGTGTCACTGTATGTGTCTATTTCACATGATTATGGATTAAATGTCGTCGATGTGGCCCTGGCCGGCACAGAATTATTTCCTCTTTGGCAACACCTTTTACCAACAGTCACGTGGTGTGGCCATGGGTTCCAACGTGGCACCAACTTATGCCAATATATTTATGGCAGAGGTTGAGGACAGACTGGGATATGCATCACCTTTTTATCAGTGGGTCCTGTGCTGGTGGCGCTACATCGACGACATTTTTATGATTTGGAGTGGTTCTATTGACTCTTTGAATGATTTCCATCTACACCTTAACAATGGGGTACCCGGTCTTCAATTCACTGTGACCTCCTCCTCCGAGGAGGAGTTACAGTTTCTTGACGTCAGGGTTTACATTGAAGAGGGCCAATTGAAAACAGATTTGTACAAGAAGCCTACAGACAGGAACAACCTCCTGAGATATGACAGTTGTCATCCACGCCGTATGTTAGACTCCCTGCCTTGGAGTCAGATGCTGCGTGTTAGACGAGTAGTATCTGATGATCATGTATTCAGCCATCGGATCAACGAGATGTGTAATAAATTCTCTCAGAGGAGGTATCCTGGTGGCTATTACACAGGTCTAGGACCAGGGTCTCCTTGGTTGACAGTGTCCACATTTCAGTCTTCTCCTACTAGCAAGGATACGGCACGTATCCCGTTTGTTTCCACTTAGGGCAACCACAGGGCTGACATAACACATATGTTAAGGAAAGAGTGGCATATCCTTCACAGGGGTTTTCCGACCATACACGAATTTGACAGTCCGCCATTGATGGCATACAAACGGGGCACCAATTTCCGTGACAAACCGATTAAAACTGACACTGGAGGTGTTGTTAAAGGGGGTCAAACTTACCTTAAACCCAGAACGATGGGGAACTTCCCATGTCTGGGGTGTTGCAACTGTGGGAATATGTCAAAGGGGAACACCTTTGTACATCCTTACAGTGGCAAGAAATACAACATTGCAGGATATTACACATGTCGGTCAAGTTTGTAATCTATATGATTGTTTGTCCCTGTAGTTTGATCTATGTGGGAGAAACAACCATGGAAATTAGGGAGCGCATTAACAAACACAAAAGTACCATTAGGAAAAAAATGGTGGACAAACCGGTGGCTAAGCATTTTGTTGACTGTGGACACTCTGTCAGCCAAGTGAGATTTAGGGTCATTGACTCTGTTGACGTCCCCAAGAGGGGCGGTGATAGGGAGCGCATGTTGAGAAAAAAAGAGCTGAAATGGATCTTTACATTACAATCGCTACAACCCCAGGGACTCAACATTGAATTTAATGTAAACAGTGTAGATAGGTAGGTAGTGTTCTACTCATGTCTGACTCAGTATAGACAATGTTTTTAATGGTAGATTATGGTTTATTTGGATTATTTTGTTCGATCACTATGTTCACATGTTTATTCACAATATACATCTGTGTTGTGTATCTGATACATTGTTTCGTCCGATTCCGTTGGAGTTAGACTTTTTTCCCTTATATTCATTAAACGTCAGATGGCCATGCTCTACATGTGTCCGGCCTCATGGAATATCTATTTGTATATGAAGTGGATATATCGCTCTGCCCCTGTGTTTTTGTCTGTGTGTGAGACATGATTTTGTCCCCATTGACACACATAGGCCGAGCGGTGAGGTCTGTTGATAGGACCTTCCAGGTGGTTATATTTCCATGTGTGCAAAGGACCTTGCGCCCAACATGTGACCATCATATGACTTGATGACACATTATGCACGTGACGGACGGCAGCGCGTCACGTTGATATCGCGATGAGTCATGGACATGCGCACTGCGATGAGCCAGACGCCGAGGTGGATGGGAATATGTCTGGCGCTATTGGACGATGTTTTATACGTTTCAGGTACACATTGATTTCATTATATGTTTCAGACGGCCTGATTACTGAAGAGGCCGCTTTTAATTGCGCTGATGCATCGAGTGGGCGGAGCCTCCTAACGATTGGCTCCAACATGTTGTGGGAGAGGTCACATATCTGTATTTAACATTGCTAGTTTTTACCTTTTGTATACTTGACAAAGGCGACTGCGTAGGCGAAACGTCGTACTTTGTTTGTGTGTGCACTCAAGGCTTCCAATAAAAGACGCACTGGATATGCTGTTCTGACTACCATCTTTCATTGCTGTTCCTGGACTGCTGTGGATCTGCTGTCCCATCGCGGCTGTTGCATTCCGGTTTTTGGTCTAAAGGTCCGGTTGTGCTGCTCTTCCATTTTTGTTTGTGCTATCCAGAGAATAGGTCATCATTATGAAAGTCTCAGAAAACCCCTTTAAGCCTTGCCCGAGACTGTCTCCAAAACACCCACAAGTCACTCTCTTTGGGGTAAATATGTCCAAACCCTGTTCTCTCCCTGCCCCTTTCCAGCTGACCACTCCCTGGCCATTTTCCCAGTCGTTTTTCGGGGATTATTGACAGCTATGACCTCTGGTGGATGCCTCTGACTTAGGATACTTTCACATCTACGTTTTCGCTGAATCCGTCATGGATCAGCAAAAACGCTTCCGTCATGATAACACAACCATCTGCATCTGGGTCCGGTTGTATTTTCTCTAAAATTACAGATCCGGCACTAAAACCATTGTAAGTCAATGGGGGACGGATCGGTTTTATTTTGTCTCCGTCTTGCTCCGCATCCCAGGACGCACTCAAAAAAAAACGCTGCTTGCAGCGCTTTTGTGTGTGTCATGGGAACGCAACCAAACGGAACGGAATGCATTCTGGTGCACATCGTTCCCTTCAGTTCAGTTTTGCCCCCATTGACAATGAATGGGGACAAAACTGAAGCGTTTTATTCCGCTTTTGAGATCCTATGACGGATCACAATAGCAGAAAGGGAAAACGAAGATGTGAAAGTAGCCTTACAGTGCATTCGGAAAGTCTTCAGACCCTTTCACTTTTTTTCACATTTTGTTATGTTGCGGCCTTAAAAAAAATCATATTTTCTCCCATCATTCTACACTCAATACCCCATAATAGAAAACATAATTTTAGAAATGTTTGCAAATTTATTAAAATGGAACAACTAAAGTTTTGTCTGGGCAGAAGAAGTATTCAGACTCTTTGCTATCACTTGAAATGTAGCTCTGAGTCCTCTCATTTCTCTTGATCATCGTTGAGATGTTTTTCACCTTCATTGGACTCCACCTGTGGTAAATTCAGTTGATTGGACATGATCTAGAAAGACACAGTCCTGTTTATAGAAGGTATCTCAGCTGACAATGCACATCAGAGCATGAGGAGGAAAGAACTTCCTGTAGAGCTCTAAGACAGGATTGTGGGGAGGCATAGTTCTGGAGAAGGGTACGAAAACATTTCTGCTGCACTGAAAGTTCCCAAGAGTACGTGGCCTCCATAATTCTTAAATGGAAAAAAATTGGAACAACCAGGACTCTTCCTAGAGCTGGCTGCCCCACCAAACTAAGTATTTGGGGAAGAAGGGCCTTGGAAAGAGAGGTTATTAAGAACCCAATGGTCACTCTGACTGGGCTCCAAAGATTCTTTGTGCAGATGGGAGAAACCTCCAGTAGGTCAGACATCACTACAACAATCCTCCATTCTGGGCTTTATGGCAATGCCAGAGTGGTGTAATGACCTATAATGTCTCTGTAGGGTGATGATAATTGTCTCACGGTGTCTCCTACCTGGGTACGGCTGAACTCCTGGCTGACTTGCAATAAATTTGAGTGTAGTGATAGTAGGAGTAATAGAGGAATTTTGCAGCAGAAATTATGTCCAGACCTTTAGATGAAGTTCAAACTTTCCTTTACTGAATATAACTTGTATCCAAACAGTATACAACTTTGGTCTTTGGTCCCAGCAGGTTTTGGCAATCATTGGCAGAAATAAATGCTTCTGCTTTAATGTGAGCTTGCAGGATAATTTGTCTGCTTGTAGCTCTGTAACCGTGGCAGGAACGAATCTTCTGCTTTGAACTGTACCTTCTGCTTTGTGGGGGCAGACTAGCTGAGGAGGAATGGCTTCTCCTAGGTCTCTGGACTTGACTCACAGATATATTCTCAGGGGATGCTTTCTTCCTGGAACTGGAGGTTGTCTGCAACTTTCTGCTTTCTTTCCATCCAGTTGAGCTGCAGGGCTCTGACTGGGAATTTTATCAAGTCTCAGACCGAGACTTGGTCCTTGCTGTCTTCCCTATACAGGGGGCAAACTAAAACTGGTTCTAACAGTTTTTTTCCTCACTTGCTGCAGGAAGATGGAATCCTCCACTTCTCCTCAGCAGGGGGGCAGAATAGAACAGGATCGTTCCACTCTGAACAGCCATAACATTAAAACTACCTCTACCAATGATGCTGCCACCTGCTGGTGGACCTGTAAAATTACAAGGAAAAAATTACATTTAACATGGTTTTACATGCACATTTCTGGAGACATAATACAAATTATATCAGATGACAATATAAAAGCTCTTAAAGGGCAGTAGCGGAGTAGAGTAGTGTAGTAATACAACTCTGGGGTATTACACAATGACCGTAAGCACACAGCCAATACAATACAGGAGTGGCTTAGGGACAATTCTATGAATGTCCATGAGTGGCCCAGCAGCAAGAACTCTGAAATGAACCCAATCGAACATCTGTGGAGACACCTGGAAAAGGCTGTTCATTGATGGTCCCCATCCAACCTGTCAGAGCTTGGGAGGATCTGCAGAGAGAAATGGCAGGAAATCCCCAAATCCAGGTGTGCAAACTTTGTGGCATCATACCCAAGAATACTGGAGACTGTAATAGCTGCCAAAGGGGCTTCAACTAAGTCCTGAGTAAAGGGTGTGAATACTTAAGTCAATGCAAGAGTTTAGATATTTCCTTTTCAAAATATTATCAAAGATTTTGAACATTCTGTTTTCACTTTCTGATTATGGAGTATTGGGGGATAATTTTTATTTTAGCACAAGACAACAACATTAAATGTGAAGAAGGTTAAAGGGTTCGAATGTACAATACAGTAAGCCACTGTATTGTTATTGTGTTCTATATCGTGACCAAGGGGAAATACAGCATTGTGATTGCAATGGGGCCTTTGGAGAAGGTTGGCCCAGGCAAGGTTAATCCCACTCTCTCTCCCACTGGTGTGAATCGCCACAATCCAGAAAATATAGCATTGTACCTGGGTATGGTCATTTCATTAGCTATGGAGGTAAAGGTGATGGGCAGGGATGAACAATGCATGAGAAGCATTTGGGGATAGAGCCCCTACACCTAAAAATGATATGTTCATGACGAGATCTCATCATGTTTCATGCATCATTTTCCTCTCTTACAACAACCAGACAGCACCATGGACAACCAGCATCTGGTCTGTTTTGGAAATGGACCCCATCTTGAGGTGCACATGACAAGTCCACAGAGGCCTCCAGTAATTTGTGACCTTCTCCTGTCTTACACATCATCTATCCAATGTAAAACAAGGTATGCTACTTGAATGTGTGAAATTAAGCTGCCTAAAAATTTGTTGAGTGGTGTAAAGTAGTAGATCCCACTTATAAAACATCAATAAGTTATGATATCATCAGGTACAGGAGATATTGAGAAGCCTGTTTTTCAACAACCCACCATGACAACTCTACAAACAAAATGAAGTCTGATGAGTCCAACATCCTTGATAAATGTTTGCTATACATATACTCAGATTATTTACACAAGGTGGCTACTATGATAGCAGAAAATTAGCTCAGATGGTTGCCTTGTTATGTCATTGCCACCACCGCCATCATGAGAGAAAAGTCTATAGATCTGTTAACTATTTGTACTTAAACGAGAACCAAGCAGATCATTAACTTCTATAAAGGAGAAGTGTCTACTAACCAAGGTGGGCACCATGAAAGAAGGTCCTCTGGGTGTGTTTCGTGTACAGTAGGGGTTTGTCTATAGTATTTTTAATGCATGGATGGACAACCATGGGCCAGGAGATATGCATTAGATCCTTGACCTCTATAACAGAGAAGATATTAATTGTCCAACGTGCCTAGTGTAAAAGTAGATCACCACCACCATCATGATGGAAAGTTTGATGGTTGCATTAGTGTTTAGTAGCGGTGGTCTATACTATTTTTGATGTATGAGTGGACAACCATTGGTAAAGAGATGTTGGCATCAAATAGATCCTTTACTTTTTTAGGGAGTAGATTCACATACCTAAGGGTACTTTCACACTTGCGTCAGAGGATTCCGGCAGGCAGTTCTGTCGCCGAAACTGCCTGCTGGATCCGGCAATTTGGACGTAAACGGATGCATTTGTGAGACGGATTGCAATACAGGATCCGTCTTTCCGGTTGTCATCCAGAAAAACGGATGCAGTATTTATTTTTTTCTCATTTTTAAAGGTCTGCGCATGCGCAGATCACAAAACCAGATCCGTTTTTCCGGAACACTTGGGGCCGGATCCGGGATTAATGCATTTCAATGAAAATTAATTTTGGGGCGGAAAGAAAACTGCAGCATGGTGTGGTATTTTCTCCGGCCAAAAAACGTAAGAGGGACTAAACTGATGCATCCTGATGCATCCTGAACGGAATGCTCATTATTCAGAATGCATTAGGATAAAACTGATCAGTTATTTTCCGGTATTGAGCCCCTGTGAAGGAACTCTATACCGGAAAACAAAAATGCTAGTGTGAAAGTACCCTAAAACCCATGGTGGCTTCAATCCAGGTTGCCTCGTTGTGACACCACCATGAAGAAAGCAACTGGTTGTTCCGAGTAGAAGGGTTTACTTAAACCATACATGTTCTTAGATGTCAATGACCTTCTAAATACTGAAGTTTCCTGCTTGGTAGTTGTTCACCATGGCCAGGAATATATGACCAAACAGAACAAATATCCCTTACTGTGCACCTAATTTAAACCAATTTCCAGACACCTGGTGGAACATTGAGGGTAATTTATATACAAGGCTGGAAATATTTATTTAATAATGAACATATATACAAACCTGATGTCAATGAACTGTTCCTGACAGACCGATGAGACATCAAGAAAACACCTATGAGCTACAAGTGTACTACGATGGACAACCAGTCATGCAGACGACAGTGGTCAGGTATCAGGTAAGAAAGATTTTATCTGGTGATGATTACACCGCATGAGGATTGCCAGATACAAGTGAGTTAATTTTTGATAGTTTGATGCTCCTAATTTTAGCCCAGGGTGAAAATACTGTATGTTATTCCATCCATCCACGTGGCAGTTATAACACTCAGGTTCTCTGGTGGGACAAGCTCTTTTGGCACCTAATGTTGCTGTGTATGCAACTCAAGGCCCAAGTCATAGATGCCTATAAGTAATCAACAAGTCCATGGTGTCCAGTGTTTTGGTTCATAATATGCATACTGTAGATGTAGTACAGTATTTGATTCTCCAGTTGTCATGTACGTAAATGACTCAAGTCCTCTGGTGCTACAGTATCACATTTCCTTGTGTACCATAGTTCTGTACATATGTCCATGATATACAGTGGTTTAATAGTGCAATTTTTTGTATTGTACTCTAGTCTCTAGTGTCCAGTAGATATTGGATATAGGGGGCAGTATTCTAATGGTAATAATTTTCTTGTACATAGGAGCGGTATTATAGCAGTTATATTCTTGTACATAGAAGCAGTATTATAGTAGTTATATTCTTGTACATAGGAGCAGTAATATAGTAGTTATATTCTTGTACATAGGAGCAGTATTATAGTAGTTATATTCTTGTACATAGGAGGCAGTATTATAGTAGTTATATTCTTGTACATAGGAGCAGTATTATAGTAGTTATCATCTTGTACATAGGAGCAGTATTATAGTAGTTATATTCTTGTACATAGGAGCAGTATTATAGTAGTTATATTCTTGTACATAGGAGCAGTATTATAGTAGTTATATTCTTGTACATAGAAGCAGTATTATGGTAGTTATATCCTTGTACATAGGAGGAAGTATTATAGTAGTTATATTCTTGTACATAGGAGGCAGTATTATAGTAGTTATATTCTTGTACATAGGAGCAGTATTATAGTAGTTATATTCTTGTACATAGGAGCAGTATTATAGTAGTTATATTCTTGTACATAGGAGGCAGTATTATAGTAGTTATATTCTTGTACATAGGAGGCAGTATTATAGTAGTTATATTCTTGTACATAGGAGCAGTATTATAGTAGTTATATTCTTGTACATAGGAGCAGTATTATAGTAGTTATATTCTTGTACATAGGAGCAGTATTATAGTAGTTATATTCTTGTACATAGGAGGCAGTATTATAGTAGTTATATTCTTGTACATAGGAGCAGTATTATAGTAGTTATATTCTTGTACATAGGAGCAGTATTATAGTAGTTATCATCTTGTACATAGGAGCAGTATTATAGTAGTTATATTCTTGTACATAGGAGCAGTATTATAGTAGTTATCATCTTGTACATAGGAGCAGTATTATAGTAGTTATATTCTTGTACATAGGAGCAGTATTATAGTAGTTATATTTTTGTACATAGGAGACAGTATTATAGTAGTTATATTCTTGTACATAGGGGCAGTATTATAGTAGTTATATTCTTGTACATAGGAGGCAGTATTATAGCAGTTATATTCTTGTACATAGGAGCATTATTATAGCAGTTAAATTCTTGTACATAGAAGAAGAATTATAGAAGTTAAATTCTTGTACATAGTGTAAGAAGGTACCTGGAATCATCGTGGATGGAAGGTATGTGTCACCGAGGTTCCTGGCCTCAGTGAAGTAAGAGTCGGTATTTTATGTGTCAGCAGCAGCTATTGGTAATTGACTCCTTGAGATTTAGCATGGCTGTCATAGCTGATCCGGGACGGCTCTTACTGGGAGTAGTCAAAGTGCTGGGTGGGTGACTACTCCACATGTTCCAGGCTGGATTTGCCAGGAATAAAAAAACAGCCAGCACTGCCAGGTGTGTGGATTTACCTCCCTCTGACAGTGGACCTCAGGAGTCTGTGTGCTGTGAACTGAGGGCTGTGCTGGGATTTGAGGTTTGAGCCGGGCTGGAGGACTCAGGCCCCTCTAAAGACGAACAGGCCGCCTATGGACTTGATGAGGCTGAACTGCTAAAAGGGTGTGAATTAACACCCGGGAGAAAAGGTGACTTTTATCGTTTATGGACTTTCCTTGTGTGTGCACAAACACCAAGTCAGCTGCATTTTGTGATAGACCTTATCTGCATTTTGTTATACACCAAAGTGTGAATAAACACCGCTGTTTGATTCAAGAACTGTGTACTTTTCCTCTATACTGCATCCGCTAGTCCTAACTACCAGAGCGAATCCCCACAATAGAAACAGTATTATAGTAGTTATATTCTTGTACATAGGAGCAGTATTATAGTAGTTATATTATTGTACATAGGAGCAGTATTATAGTAGTTATATTCTTGTACATAGGAGGCAGTATTATAGTAGTTATATTCTTGTACATAGGAGCAGTATTATAGTAGTTATATTCTTGTACATAGGAGCAGTATTATAGTAGTTATATTCTTGTACATAGGAGCAGTATTATAGTAGTTATAGTCTTGTATATAGGAGCAGTATTATAGTAGTTTTATTTTGTTTATAGGTTGCAGAAAACAGAAATGTTTTTATATTTAATGTAGGAGCTTTTACTATCATGGATGCTAATATACTGTCACGGTCCCTCAGGTGACTGATGTCAGGAAATCAAGGAGATTGGCTGAGCATGGAGGAATCGAACATCCTCCTTGATTTCTCTTGATTCAGTGCTGATAGGGTTAATGACCACTTCTCTTTTCTCAGCTGTTGCTCAGTGGTCATCACTTCTACCCTTTATAGTCTCACCCCACCCTTCTGACTAGGCAGTTGATAGCTTCATTTGGTTTTGGCTGAGCTGGTGTGAGGTAGTCTCTGGTGTTCCTGTTCTTCCATCTCTACAGAAGTTGAGTGTCGCGTTTGTTTGTATTTGTTATATTCCCTGTTGTTGTATCTGGGCCTGAGACAGAGACTTCCATTCGACCATCTGGTGAGGAATGGGTTGTCTCTGGTCCTATACTGATTCCAGGGCCTTAGAGGGAAATCAGGGCCTAGGTATCCTGCTTATGAATATTCCTACCTTCAAGGTCTATTTATATTGATAGGTAGTCAGAGCCCGGATTAGGGTTGTCTAGGAGGTGACCTGTTTCTTCCCTAGTTTCCAGGCCCATTTACTGTTCCCCTTCCCTCCTGTGTTCAGTGTGGAGTTTCCCCCCCACACTGAGCGTGACATATACATAGTGAAGGGATTTGCCCTTTAAGAGCTCTCCTTGGTAGCCTTACTTCCACATGTGTTGTTATCATTATAATGGAGTAACTCTCTGAACAAGTGAGTCCCAAGTAATTAAAGTCCTTGACTCTCTCCTAGCGTTAAGCAGATTGCCATTCACTCGCTATACGGCAGGCTCGTAGCAGCAGCGAAGCTTCCAGCCTAAACAACATTAGAGTCACTTTTGTTTAATGTGAAAAGTATTTGCATGCCATAAAGATCTTCTCAGAGCTCTGATTAAATATCGCCAGGGAATAAAGTTAATGAGTCACATTCCAGACTAAAAAGAGCACAATGTGCGGCTTTGTTTCGGCGCTCGGCTCCTGCCAGCAGTTTGCAGTTTGCTGTAGGCATTGACAAGTTTAAACAGCTCACAGAAAGTTTACCTGTCAGCTGGTGGTCACTGCTTATCTCCCTAATGCCTCCCCATTCTCCTGGATGCCACTGACCTCCCTCTTGCATAATTAGCGGCAGCAATGTGGAAGGTTTCAGGCGCATTTCACTTTACCGCTGTAAATGAATCTGTTTATTTCAGCCTTATAAAAAAAAAAATAGAAAAAAAAAAAAAACACACAAGCCGCTTTAAGGGCAAAAGCAGTTTCATGCATATCACAGAGCAAATAGGAAAATGTAATCCAATCAAATCTCGGGTATCATATTGAGAGGGAGGCTGAAAATGTGAGCAAACATCCGACTGGTTGTCACCTTCACTCTACTATCATTTTAGTTTGGCAATATCCCTGGTGGTTTAGGGCAGTGAAGGGGTTCATGCTGACATCCTTGGTGATCTAGGGCAGTGAAGGGTAACTAATAACACAGCTGTTGTTTAAAATCAGTGCAAGAACTAAATCTCTATAGGTTAAGCAGGACCTTTCAGCTGGGTTGGGGTTGATCCTGCTGATTTAAATTTTACCTGTTTTGTGAAAATCCCTTGCGGTGTTTCTGCAAATGAGGGCTTCAAAGCCTTCAATGCACCCTGCGCATGGCTAGCACTGGAAAAATGAGGTGTACAGGGGGAAAGGCCTCGCTCCTCGGTTCACTAAAGTCTTATTTTGTGTTTAGAATAAAAGTAATTTTTTATTGGGAACGGGGAAATCGATTTTCAGAAGACAGATATCAGTTTCATCAGCAGAATCAACCCTTTCCAGTTAGATAGATTGGGCTGCCATATATACCCCTAGAGATAATCTGTATCATCATATGTGGCCTCAGAGATATAATGTGCTCTCTATATGTTCGTCCATAGATATACTGTGCTGCTATATATACCTCCAGAAATAAGCTGTACCAGCATATGTGGCCCCAGAGATATACTGTGCTGCTACAAGTGTATCCAGAGATATACTGTGCTGCTATATGTGGCCCCAGAGATATATATATCATGCTGCTATATGTGTATCCAGAGATAGACTATGCTGCTATATGTGGCCCCAGAGATATACTGTGCTGCTATATGTGCAACGTGCGCCACCCCCTGGGGCCCCTATTGCATCCCAGGTGTAGTACGAAATGCCGAGTGGTGTAGTGCAGCCTAAATGTCTCTTTATGTGTCACGGTGCTCCTACCTGGATACTGCTGGACCCTGGGCTTTGGCTCCAAAACAATAAAAAGGGGAAGATAATTGAGGGATAAAAGAAGGGGCCTTCATGCTCCAGTGTTTGAAGAGGGACCCCTGTATAAAAAGCATAATGGTCAAAGACCTGTACTGGGTGGCAACGTACTTAGACCCCCGTTACAATTCAAAATGGCAGATATGTTACCAACATCACAGAGGGCTGGCAGAATGCAGCATTTCCAGGTCTTGCTGCGAGAGATGCTGCATTCTGCTGTTGCGGGCACTGGCAGAGGAATTACCACCCACATTGAAACAGGTGTGGGAACCAATCCTACCGCACCTGCAAAAAGTGGGCAGTTTGAAGATGTGTTGGTCATTTCGGATATGAGATCATTCTTGCAGCCAACCCATCGACAGCCGCCCTCCGGATCCAGCCTCAGGGAACAACTAGACCGACAGGTGTCCGACTACTTCGGGTTAACGGCCGATGTGGACACTGAGAAGCGAGGAACCCCTTGACTACTGGGTGTGCAGGCTTGACCTGTGGCCAGAGCTGGCACAATTTGCCATGGAACTCTTGGCTTGCCCCTCGTCGAGTGTCCCGTCCGAAAGGACATTCAGCGCAGCAGGGGATCTCGTGACCGATAAGCGCACTCGCAGAGCTCACGACAGTGTGGACTACCTCACATTTTTTTAAATGAATGAGGCATGGATTTTGGAGGAATTCAACACCTGTGATGACCACGTGTAATTGAATTTCCTCATGCCAGCCCACACATATCCGCCACCACTCAGGACAAAGAATGGTCCTTGCCTTATGTATATACAGTGGCATAAAAGGCCTTTTTTGGGGGCCTGTACTGGCTGAAAGTTACATATTTATCCTGTAACCACCTAATGTACCTCCAGCCACAGAATACAAAGTTCTGTGCTGTCAGGTGAATGCCTATTGGCTAATTTTTGGGGCCTGTACTGGCCGACAGTTACATATAATATCTCTAGCCACATAATCACACCCTTGTCTCACTCCTCTGCCTCTCATTATGGTGGCGTATGAACCGCATTCACCATAAGGACCTTCTAATGTCACAGGGTCATGTGACTGTGCTCCCCACCCGTACTGTGCCCCCTTATACCCTGCATTGTGCCCTCTTACCACACCCTGTGCAGTGCCCTTAGTCATTCCCTGTACTGTGCCCTCTTATACCCTTTTATCCATTCACGGTATGGCGGTGTTATCCGGTCACTGTGCAGAGGTGTTATCCGGTCAGTGTATGGCGGTGGTATCCAATAACTGGATGGCCATAACTGTATCCCTTTCCCTGCCCATGCCATCCTTTTTTAGACCTGGCACGAGTGGGAAAAATATGAAGATTGCGGTGCTAAGGACCTTTGCGCCACAATCTGTGTCAGAAATACACCTAACATAGACGTATTTCTATATAATAAATGACCACCTAATTGTATCATCATTCGGGGGTAGGGCTAATATCTTTATATTATATAGATTATAGTGTATTATACTGTGCCCTGTATTTAACAGTAGAAAATGATCCTTTGGAAAAACAGTCCTCATCCCTGACCACCAGGACCAGGTAGCGCTCTGTCAGTACATGGCGGCCTCCCCTCTCCGCCGCGCTGCTCCGCTGTGTACTGGTGCTTATTCTGACACTAGGGCTGGGTTCACATCACATTTTTGCCATCCATTTAATGTATACCAAAAATGTATGCGTTAACAGATGCCTCAGACTGATGCCGTACAGTGGCGTCCGTTCACCATACAGTTCCATGGTAGAAAAAAGATGTACGTTAACGTATGCATTTTTTTTATGGACTCTGGAGGATACAAAAACGTGGAGTGCTGCACATTTGTATACATCAAGCCAATAGGAAATAAAAAAATTCTAGGCTCCAGCAGGGCACATTTTTGAGAGTTTCCCTTTAAGACGCATAAAAATGGCCCCTGTTTAAAATACATATTTTTTTGTGGGAATTTTTGCCAATCATCACCCTCTGGTATATCACTGTCCATGTTGTGGGACTATTTGTGCACTTCTAGTAAGCGTTTGCTGGCTGCAAATATGACCTGAAGGTTTTTCAGGTTCGTCTGCCATTAAAGTGAATGGGGCCCGCCGAGAACACGCAGTTCGCAAACATTTGATCGCGAACGCGCGTTCGCGAATCGTCCCGGCCGATGTTCGTCCATCACTAATCCTGTCTACCAGAGCGAGTCCCCACAATTGGTGGAGGATGTGGGCAAGAGCAGTGAGGCTGGCGTGAATGCCGATATGTTTGGTTTCTTCATTTTTAAGGCACGGTTGTATGTCGTAGATTAAACCAGCTGTATTACAACCAGTGCCCCATGACAAAATGGAGGCTGTTGTGAAGGCCCTCATGGAGGCTAATCTGCAGCAGCGAGAGACAAACCTGCAGCAACGCGAGGCTAATAAGCAGTAACAGGAGACTAACCAGTTGCTGCTACAACATGTGATAGCTTTGCAGACAGCAGGAGCAGCCCCGTGTCGCGATTCCTAAGATAACCCCGCAGACGACATCAAAACCTACCTGGCCATGTACGAGAAAGTGGCCATCAGGGAAAAGCTACCCCGTGACCAGTGGGCTGAGGTCGTGGCTCCATTCCTGGCATCCGATTCCCAGCGGGTGTATTTCGACTTGCTGGACGATCAAACTACCAAAAAGTAAAGGGTGAGATTTTTGCAAGACTGGGGGTGAATGTGTTGGTCCGGGCCCAGCGGGTACATCAGTGGAGGTTTAAGCCGGCTGAGCCTGCAAGGACCCAGTATTATGACTTACTCTACCTCTTGCAAAAGTGACTACAGCCTGATGTGCTGAGTCCCCCGGCTATGCTGGTTAGACTATTAGCCGATATGTTCTGGAGGGCTTTGCCATACCCTCTCCAGCACTGGATCGGTCAGGTGTCTCCTGGCAATGCCCTTGAAATGGTAGACCTGGTGGAATGCTATGAAGCTACTAGGAATCTAAAGGAGGGTTCTGTCAAGAGGGGGGTCGGCAAACCCTGTAAATCTCCACCCCAGACCCGGAGATTTGAGCCGATAAAACCCGCCCGGGATGTACCCATGGCGGACCTGGCTCCGATAGTCTGCTGGTAGTGTCAGGAGCCTGGCCATGTAAGGGCTGACTGTCCCCATAGGGTTGAGCCCATGGACACTAACTATGGCTACCCTCAGTCGCTATATGCCAGGGGGCTGTGTGCAACAGGTACCCCAGAGTCTCTAGATCACTTGTGACAGGTGGAAGTGGCAGACACTCCAGCGGAGGCTCTGCTGGACTCAGGGAGTCTGGTGACCCTAGTAAGGGCTACCCTGGTACGGTCCACTGAGTATACTGGCTGGAAAGTCGGGGTGATGTGCATCCACGTAGACTTAAAAGATTACCCACCGCGCTGGTGTATCTAACGACGGTGGCCAGTAGATGGACCCACGAAGTGGCTGTCGCCACAAATCTACATTATGAACTCATAATAGGGAGAGACTTCCCGGGCCTCCCGACACTGTGGCCTGCTATGAGAGTGACTGATACCCATGAGACAGGGGTAACCCTAGCAGAGTGGCCCAGCTCAGGGGGGAGACCAGAACCCTGGGAACCTGAGACCGAAGGGCCAGCGGTAGGGGTGACCGTCACTTCGGTGGAAGAGGGGGAGACAACCCCGCTAAGTGTGATGGTGGGAGACGTGGAGGACTTGCTGCCGGTTCCTGAATTGGCAGACCTCAATGTCTCTGGGGATAATTTTGGTACCGCCCAACGTCGGGACCCAACCCAATCCCGTGCCTGGGAAAATGTGTTAATAGTAGATGGTGAACCACAACAACCTGGGGCAGAGTCAGTGTTTCCCCGTTTTGTGGTTCATCAGGATATGTTGTATCGGGTAAACCAACTACGGGGTGAGCCTATTGAACAGTTGGTGGTCCCCCAAGGCTTATCAAAAGCTTGTGTTATATCTAGCCCACCAACACTTTCTCAGGGGTTACCTGGGGCTGCAGAAAACTCAGGATCGTATTCTACAGCGGTTTTACTGGCCCAGCATATTCAAAGAAGTGGAAGAGTTTTGTAAGTCTTGCCCGACCTGCCAGATAACTAGCCCCCAGCTACATTTTGAAGTACCATTTGACCGAAAAGCTATGGACCTCATAGACCCAGTACCGAAGTCCGCCAGAGGGCATCAACACATCTTAGTCATTCTAGACTACGCCACTCAGTACCCGCAGGCGGTGCCACTGCGACGTACCTCATAGCTAAGGAGTTAATGGAGATGTTTTCCCGAGTAGGACTACCTAAGGAGGTTCTGACCGACCAAGGGACCCCTTTTATGTCCAAGCTGATGAGGGAACTCTGTAAGTTGCTGCACATAAAACAACTACGGACATCCGTTTACCATCCGCAAATGAACGGACTGGTAGAATGGTTTAACCAAACAAAAAATATGTTGAAAAAGGTAGTGTCTAAAGATGGGAAGGACTTCTGCCCTACCTCATGTTCGCAGTGCGAGAGGTACCCCAGGCCTCTATTGGGTTCTCGTCCTTCGAACTGCTATATGGCAGACATCCTCGCGGTATCTTGGACGTGGCCAAAGAGGCGTGGGAACAACAACCCACTCAACATAAAGGTGTAATTGAGTATGTCACCCAGATGTAAGAATGGATAGAGACAGTGTTGCCTCTTGTTAGGGAGCCTATGGAGGCAGCTCAGCGAGCCCACAGTTGTGTCTATAATCGACAGGCTCGGGTCCGAATCTTTAACCCGGGTGATCAGGTTTTGGTTCTGGTGTCGACCGTGGACAGTAAGTTCCTGGCTAGGCAGCAGGGGCCCTACGAGGTACTCGAGAAAATTTTAACTACAAGGTACACCAGCCAGGGCGGCGAAAGCCGGAGCAGGTTTACCATGTGAATTTATTAAATCCGTGGAAAGATAGGGAAACCTGTACAGAAGACAACCCGAAGCTGGGTTTTCTAGGAGAAGAGGTACCGGCCCCTCTGTCTGATGCAAGAGAGGCGGCTGCCACAGTAAAAATTGCTGACAGCCTCTCCTCTAAACAGACTCAGGAGGCCAGGGAATTCGTTCGTCGAAACACGGATGTGTTCTCGGACCTCCCTGGACGCACTTCCATAATCCAGCATGACATTGTCATTGAGCCTCATGCAAAAGTCCGATTAAAACCATACTGGGTGTCCGAGGCTCGGCGACAAGCCATATCAGAGGAGGTGCAGCTAAAGTTGCAGCTTGACGTCATTGAGTAGTCAAAAAGTGAGTGGGCCAGTCCTATAGTATGGATACCAAAGCCGGACGAGACGTTGCGGTTTTGTAACGACTTTCGAAAACTTAACAAGGTTTCCAAATTCGATTCATATCCCATGCCCCGGGTGGATGAGCTCATCGAGAGGTTAGGACAAGCCCGGTATTTTTCTGTTTTGGACCTCACAAAAGGGTACTGGCAGGTGCCCTTAATGGAGGCTGCCAAAGAGAAAATTGCCTTCATCACGCCTGAGGGGCTGTATCAATATAAGGTCTTACCCTTTGGTCTGCAAAGCGCCCCCGCCACTTTTCAACGACTAATGGACATTGTGCTTCGTCCACATCGTCGGTACGCTTCGTCCTAACTGGATGATATTGTCATCCACAGTACCGAATGGGAAAGTCACCTATCCAAAGTGCAGGCTGTAGTGGACTCCCTTCGGAAAGCTGGCCTCACCACTACCCCAAAAATATGTGCGATAGGGTTAGAAGAGACTAAGTATGTCATTGGGCGCGGAGTCATCAAACTCCAAGTGAACAAAATAGAGGTGATACAGAATTGGCCCCGACCTGTCACCACTAGGCAAATAAAGTCATTCCTGGGAATGGTGGGCTATTACATGAGGTTTGTTCCCCACTTTGCTACTCTAGCCGCACCCTTGACAGGACTCTTGAAGGGACACAAGTCAACGATGGTTCGCTGGGATAATCGGGTGGAAGAGGCTTTCTCCACTTTGAAGTCGGCCCTGTGCGGGTCCCCGGTTTTGGTGACCCCGACTTCAAAAGGGAGTTTATAGTACAGATCGATGCCTCCGAAGTAGGCCTCGGTGCTGTACTGTCTCAGGAAGTCAACAGGGATGAGCATCCCATTGTCTTTCTCAGCCGTAAGCTCACCCCAGCCAAGACCCTGTATAGTATAGTGGAGAGAGAGTGCCTGGCTATCAAGTGGGCACTCGAGTCTCTCTGCTATCATTTATTGGGGAGAAAACTCTGCCTGGTGACTGACCACTCCCCTCTCAAGTGGATGAGCCAGGCCAAGAACAGAAATGCCAGGGTCACCCGATGGTTTCTCTCTACAAAACGTAAGTTTTCAGTGGAACACAGGGCAGGCGGGTTACAGGGAAACGCGGATGTCCTGTCCCGGGTATACTGTCTGGCATTGAACAAAGGGGGGGGGGGGGGGGGTATGTGACACAGTGAGAGGTTTGATCTGGGAAAACAGGTATTTTCCTCCCAGCATGTGCTGCGCTGGGCTGATTTACAGCCAGATGAGGTCAAATATCGGACCGGATTTTAAATGCCGGTCAGGTTTTGCCAGCACCTGGCTGTCCTTAAATAGGCAGCTGGGCTCAGAAGCTATCTCTCTGTGTTGGGATCTGGGAGCCTTGTGTCTGGATGAAGGCTTGCTACCTGTTTGGCGTGACAACAGGTTGGTGCTCCTATCAGCAAGGACTCTGAGGCAGAATTGCCGCATGGTGTGAATTACCACCAACACCACAAGGTGACTTTTTGTTTGAATATGACTGCTTGTTTTGTCACTTGCCTAAAGTGTGAATAAAACACTGAACTGTTTGATCCAAAGAACTTGTTGTTGCCTCTATACTGCGTCCGCTAATCCTGTCTACCAGAGTGAAACCCCACAACACCTAGAGATAAACTGTACCATCATATGTGTATCCAGAGATAGACTGTGCTGTTATATTTGCGCCCAGAGATATACCATGCTGCTATATGTATACTCAGAGATATATTGTGCTGCTCTATGTGTACTCAGAGATATACTGTGCTGCTATATGTATACTCAGAGATATACCGTGTTGCTATATGTGTACTCATAGATATATTGTGCTGCTATATGTTTACTCAGAGACAGAGATGAGCGGCAGGGGCTATATTCGAATTTGCGATATTTCATGAATATTTTGTAGAATATTTGTCATATATTCGCGAATTTCGAGAATTCAAGATTATTTTATCAAATGCAATAAATCGGCAATGTACAAATCGCGTAATGCGAATTCGTAACATGAAATACAGGCGTGGGTCACTTTGGCTATATTTTTCAAGCTGGTATAAGTTTCCTGAGACTGGAGAAAATGGTTGGCGATATTCGCGATAAAAATTCGCTATTCGAATATTCGTGCTCAACACTACTCAGAGATATACCGTGCTGCTATATGTGTACTCAGAGATATACTGTGCTGCTATATGTGTACTCAGAGGTATATTGTGCTGCTATAAGTTTACTGAGAGATATGTTGTACTGCTATATGTGTACTCAGAGATATACTGTGCTGCTATATGTGTACTCAGAGGTATATTGTGCTGCTATAAGTTTACTGAGAGATATGTTGTACTGCTATATGTGTACTCATAGATATATTGTGCTGCTATATGTGTACTCAGAGGTATATTGTGCTGCTATAAGTTTACTGAGAGATATGTTGTACTGCTATATGTGTACTCATAGATATATTGTGCTGCTATATGTGTACTCAGAGATACTGTATATTGTGCTGCTAAATGTGTACTGTCGGGATTCGCTCTGGTAGACAGGGTGTGCGGACGCAGTGCAGAGGCAATTTACCAGTTCTTAAATCAAACCTCCGTGTTTATTCACACATAAAGCAAAAACAAAATGTCACTTTGCAGTCATGGTGTTAGTTCACACACAATGGAAAGTCCACATAGCAAAAATCACCTTGTTGGGAGTTCTGCCTCCAGCAGTCCATAGCAGGCTTTTAGGGGGTCCGTTTCCCTTACAGACGGGTCTCAGCCCTCCAGCACAGCACAAGCCTCAGATCCCTCACACACACCTCCTGAGCTCCACTGTCAGACTGAGGTAATCCTCCTCACCTGGCAGTACTGGCTGTTTTTTAGGCCTGGCATAACCCGGCCTGGAACATGGGGAGTAGTCACCCACCCAGCACTTTGACTACTCCCAGTAAGAGCCGTCCCGGATCAGCTATACAGCCATACTAAGTATTAAGGTGTCAAACAGCAACTGCTGCTGACACATAAAAACCTGCTCTTACTCCACCGAGGCCAGGAACCTCCGTGACACGTACCTATCATCCACAATGATTCCTTGTACCTTCTTACAACACTCAGAGATATACTGTGCTGCTATATGTGTACTCAGAGAAACTGTGCTGCCATATAATTATACTACTTTTATTTGATACTTGAATATAGTTCTCAACAGCAGAGACTCCGGAAATTCATGACGTTGGCCCATCAGGTGGAGTTCCTGGTAAGGATGGTCGCATTACTGTAGATTTTGTGACTGACATTTAGCAATAATTGCTTCTTGATAACAGCCGAAAGCTAATATTATCAAAAGCTGAATGTTCAGAGGTGCTCAGGCCTCCTGCACACAGTATAGGTATGTACACAGAGCTTGTACAGCACAGGGTGTAATATGCACAGTATGTATGCAGATATGCTCGGAGGATAAACTTAGGTATAGCTGAGGACCTTCACACCCCTATGGGATCCCGTGATGTGATTTGGCGGTGTGTGACGGGCCTAAGACAAGTTTCCTTGACTGTTTCCCAGTAAGAATCTTGAACTGTGAATGAATGACCTCCCACTAAAGGTGTCCCCAGTCCAGAGCCCTAAACTGAGAGAATGTGGCCACTAAACATAAGGTAGAAAATACCCCATATACCCCAGCCCTTCCCATAATCTCATCATATTACAATTAAAGTGCTAAAATACTTTGCAAAATTATCTCTCTGTGTCACAGCAGGTCAGCCATGTCTTCCTGTTCCTTGGAAGAAAGGGATGCAAATGAGCTCTTAACAAGCTCATGCCAGCAGATGTAAGACAGCTCTCCTATAAGTCAGTGTTCGACCCTTTAACGGGGTATACCCATCGGAGACAATGGGTGCATATTGCTAGGATATGTCCCCATTGTCTGATAGGTGCTGCACCTATATCAAGAATGGAGGAGGGAAGGTGGTGGTCGGAGGACCCCCGGTTTCTTCTTGTCCAGCCACCGCCAAGTGCTCTCTCCATAGATGTAAACGAGAGCTCTCAGCTATTTTTAGCAGCCTCCTAGAAATGAATTGAGGGTGGCTGCGCATGCGCAGTGTGCCCTCCACAACTTGCAGGGCTCTGTTCTCGGTGTAGGTGCAGGTCCCAGAGGTGGGACCCGCACCTATCAGAAAATGGGGGCATATCCTAGCTATATACCCCCGTTGTCTGAGAGGGGAAAACCCCTTTAAATAGGCTTTGCGACCTAAATAAGCCAGCAACTCATCTGCAGTAAGCTCTTTTGTTACAAGATTTATACGTTCTGAAGGTAAGCTCTTTCGAGGTCATTGGACCTCATCCACCCCGAAACAGATGTCTGCAGATGAGGTGCTGGCTTTATTTAATATCCGAGTCATGTCTCAAGGCCTATTTAAAGGGTCGAACATTGACTTATAGGATAGCTGCCTTACGTCTGGTGGCATTAGAGGCGGAGCTTGTTAAGAGCTCATTTGCATACCCAAATTCCAGAGGATAATGTATGGCCTATAAGACTCCTCACGCCGATTAAGGCACTCTCTCCCCAAGGAGAGATAGTACCCCCCAATTTCTATTTCTTCTCACTGTCCTTTGTCTGGATGTAGGACATCGGGCCGCAGCAGGAGCCTCCCCTCTTCTGTTCTGTCTGCAGCTGGTTATTTCTCCTCAGCTGTTCCTTAGCTGCAAATTGAACATATCTGCAAATTATCTCCTGTGCTCTCCGCAAGATTTCTACAGGAAATTTTCTACAAGAAAATCCTGCAGACTGTCAAACAGCGGAGGCAAATAATATCTCATTTGGTTCTAGGATTAGTGTTCTAGTCCATTATAGCTCTTCAGCCCTGACATTACATCCAGAATCATAAGCAGCTGACAACCATTAATATTTTTCATGCTGATTGATGCCAGGTTGTCGCAGCCCCCGAGTTTTGCTTTCCAGTAGTACCGTAGGCTAAATGAACCATACAGAATTATTGACACGCACCTTAGGCTGTTTGCCGCTACTATGATGGTTTATGTCTGTTTGTTTTCTTTACTCCTTGTGCTGTAGGGGGCATCATTGAGCTGTCTGGGAAGATTATGACCAGCAACTACGAAGACTACGATTTCAATGTTGAGTATATTGAAGGGTATGTAGTCATTGTTGCGGTAGAAAGTTGAACATTGCCTTGGGTAGACAATATGTTCTATCCTCTCACCGTATCGAGAGTTATGAAATTTGATATAATATGGCTCAAAGCCAGTGATGTCATTTGGAGGCATGACATCACACATGGCACATTATTGATGGCATCTAAAGAGACAACAATGGCTGTTGTTCTTTGGAAAGTAACAGTTGCACCCAAGCCCTGGAGATTGAAGGGGTTATGCCATTAATAATGTAAAAAATGAAAATCATACATCATCCAGGACGTGACAATGTACTGCAGCTCTTTCCCTGTAACTTGTCATGGCTTCTAACGGTAGGTATGGCTGGTGGCAGTTGAAAGACGGAACTGAGCATGTGCAAGATGGACAGTGAAATAAGGAAAATAACAAACAGCAGGTGGCGCTATACAGATACCATTTATTCAATAACTTAGAGGCTATATACAATTTTTTATTATATCTAGTGATGAGCGAAGTGGACTTCCATCTGAATTTCAGGATAAGGCCTCTTGCATACGACCGTATGTATTTTGCGGTCCACAAAAAACAGAATCCGCAAAAAATACGGATGACGTCCGTGTGCATTCCGTATTTCGCGGAAAGGAACAGCTGGCCCCTAATAGAACAGTCCTATCCTTGTCCGTAATGCGGACAATAATAGCACATGTTCTATTTTTTGGCGGAACGGACATACGGAAACGGAATGCACACGGAGTACCTTCCGTTTTTTTTGCGGACCCATTAAAATGAATGGTTCCATAAGAAAACAGTACGGACACGGAAAGAAAATACGTTCGTGTGCAAGAGGCCTAAATCAGAATTTTTATCATGCTTCGCAGTAGCGAATCGATTTATCCAGAAATAGTGTAAAAAAAATCAAAATCAAACTGACCTGCTCCATTTACTCGCGACGGGCTGCCCTCCGCCATCTTGCTTGAAGATCTTGGTCGTAATCCCGTGCACGGTGATATATGATGTCACCAGACTGGCGTGGTGAGGTCATCTTGGCCCATGCAAGATTTCGTGCCAGACCTTCAAGCAAGATGGCGGTGGCTGTCCCTTCGCGAGCAAAAGGATCGGGTAAGTATTATTTTTAAAAAATGTTACACTGTGTTATTAATATCAGATCCCGCGATCATATATAAACGCGGTATCTAAGGGATTTAATGACGGGGGGATCGCAATCACCACTCCCTGTCATTGTACCCACTATTTACAAAGAGATGAGCTTGGCGACAAAGTAATTCATAATGAAACTGATTTTTTTTTGTAAGATTCAGTGAAGCAGGACAATGTTCACCTTTGATCAGAACTTTAGTTTTATTTTAGATTTATGTTATTTTTAATGTGTTTTTTTTTCCATTCATTTTTCACAGTCCTATAATTATGACATCTGAGCAGGATGGATGGACCTCTGTTTGCACATTGGTGGACAGGATCTCTGAAAGCATGTAAGTTAAAGCAGCACAAATCACTGGAGCTTGTAAAAGTCAGACCCCCACATTCATTAATGTAATCGCGCCTAGACCTGGTCGTAAAATGCGTCACATTTTTGTGCAACTTTGCGCAACTTGGTGTGTCTAGTTTTGGCTAAAATCTACAAGAACTAGCCTGTGAAGGGGTGTGGCTTATCAGGAAGGGGGTTTGACTTAGTGGGATTCAACATTTTGAGCCTCAATTGTGATGAAATTTTGCCGCAAAATTCTTGCCAAAGTAAGTGCACTAGAGCCGGGGCGTGGTACGGTTCTACGGATGCCAAGTTATGCAGTGGGTCAGGATATGGGTATAATAGTCTATAGTTTTTGTTCGTGACGCCAATTGCAGCGTGCGCAGGGTACAGTCACAGGGCCCTTTAAGGTGTTGCAACTCACGTACCAGGTTAGGAATGCCAGAGCGGTGTAATGTCTCTGTGTGATAGTGGCAATAGTGTCAACGGTGTCTCCTACCTAAGTACGGCTGGACTCCTGGATCCTGGCTCACTTGCAATAAAATGAGTGTGTTGCTAGTAGGAGTAGTTGAGGGATTTGCAGCAATAATTGAGATCCAGACTTGGAATAAAGTTCAAACTGGTCTTTACTATATGCAGCTTTCATCCTTGCGAGATACAGCATTAGTCTGAAGTCCCAGCAGGTATTGGCAATGTGTGGCAGGAATCTATCTTCTGCTTCTATCATGTGCCTGGAGCTCTTTGCAGGATAAGTCGTCTCCTCGTGGCTCTGTAATGTGGCAGGAATTTATATCTTCTGCACTATCCTCTGCTGTATGGGGACTGACTAGCTGAGGAGGAATTTGGCTTCTCCTGGTCTCTGGACGGTACTCACAGTTATGCTCACAGGGTATGGTTCTTCCTGGAGTTCTGGAGGTGGCTGCTTGCTTCTACCAGCTGAGGCTGAAGGGCTCAGACTGGGTATGATGATCTTTTGTTTCAGCCGAGAAAAGATACTGGCTTGGATCCCTAGAACTGGGAGCTCCTACAAGCACAGCCTTCCCCAAGCAGGGGTGGCTGGCACATTAACTGAACTTCCTTCCCCACCCATGAGGCAGGATGTGGGAACATTCCACACTTCCTCACAGAGGGGGAGCTAAACTGGAATGTACTATTCCAGTCTAGAAACACTAAACTGGCTCTAAGACCCTGCTAACATTGCTGTCACCTGCTGGTGAACATGGAAATTACAGCAATTTACATTTACAAGGCTTAGAAAATGCACATTTGTGAGAATATTAGATAAAATCACATTAGATGACAGTATAAATACACTTAACAAGTTGTAGCGGGGTAAAAGCATTTCGTAACATAACTCTGGGATGTTACATAGGCCAACCAATAGTTGGTATGAAATTAGACAAAAGTGTCTGCACCAGATTTATCAACCACCCTGAAACAATGTGATAAATCTGCCGCATGTCTAGACTGTCTACAAGATTAGTAAATCTGCCCCAGTATCTCTTGAATGTATGTTTCATTATATCTTACCCCACAGTCACCATTCCTGATGCAGAAGGTTTGGAAAAAGATGAAGGATTTAGGCCGCTCCAAAACTTCAATGTTGACCTCCTCTCTTATCTAGGTCCTGAATTCTGGGCTTTTATTCTATTTGCTTCCACCACTAGAGGGAGCTGAGGCGCTCACTGCATTCTAATCATTCTAAAATCAAAATCTGTACACGCCATCCTGATGATCTGCCCTGTTGTCCCTTCACAGGTACCCCATAGAGGTGAAGGGTGAGATTGGAAGTCTCCGGTGCAGGACTGAGGGCAGTTACATTGGTAAGTAGTTACATAGTTACATAGTTAATACAGTTTAAAAAAAAACATAAGTCCATCAAGTTCAGCCAAGGGATAGGTGGGAACGTGAGTCCCATAAGGAAGTGAGACTCAGATTATTACTACCAAAATGCATAACTTTACATTTATCCACATTGAACCTCATTTGCCAAGTTGATGCCCAATAACTCAGAGTGTTCAAGTCAACTTGTAGTTTATGGACTTCTTCCATAGACTGAAAGAACTACACAGCTTAGTGTCATCTGCATAGATAGAAATGGTGCTATTAATCCCTCCCTCAATATCATTAATAAATAAATTAAATAATAAAGGGCCCAGCACTGAACCTTGGGGTCACCACTTATAACCTGGGACCATTCTGAATAGGAATCATTGACCACAACTGTCTGGACACGGTCTTTCAGCCAGCTTTCAATCCAATTACAAACTATACTTTCCAAGCCTATAGGTCTATAATGACCTGTGAAGGACCTAGATCCTTTTTTGAATATGGGCACCACATTTGCCTTGCGCCAATCACTTGGCACTGTACCAGTACCTAGAGAATCTTTAAAAATTATAAACAGGGGCACAGCAATGACTGAACTGAGCTCTTTAAGAACTCTTGGGTGTAATCCATCTGGACCCGGAGCCTTGTTCACATTTGCCCTATTTAACTTATCTTGGACCATATCTACAGTTAACCAAGTGAGTATATTACTGGATGTACTAACAGCCCCAGCACCCCAGATAGTTACATACATGTGTATCAAAAATACATCAAAAACTCTCACTGTTCTCCTAGCCATCTTGACTCTTACTATCTCACTAGCTCCTAAGGGCATATGTAAGTAACATTCACCAAAATTTTTGCTAGCTGATATGGATATCCTCAAGTCAAGTCCTGGAAATTCTCCATAGAATTCTCCATAGAGTAGGGCCTAATTTCACATTTGGAGAACCAATACGAGAAGATTATGCTCAATTGCCCGGACGTAGCCCACAGTTCCCCAATTTGTTAACCCTTTTCCACCTTTTTTCTCACTTATTATGGACACTTTCATTCTTCCTCCATTTTGTCTTGTAGTCTTCTCCCTTACTTTATAATTTTTTTGTACTTCTTCCCCTACAATATTGGTGATTTAGATTTTGTACCTTATGGATGGTGGCTGGGATAAAATGCTGCAGTATTTTTTTTATTTTTTTTAGTTTGACTAAAGGAAATTCTGAGGGAGTCCCATACCCAATTCAGATTTTAAAGGTTTTTTCAAGGCTAATTGATTTAAGGTATTTTCAGTAGTACAATACTCATGGCCTATCCTCAGGATAAGTTATTATGTGATTGGTGGGGATCTGACTCCCGAAACCCTCACCGATGAGGTGCTTCAGGAGGCTGCAGTTCTCCAGTGAGTGCCTCAGCCTCCTTACAGCTTAACAAGCACAGCGCCGTACATTGTATAGAGGCTGTGCTTGGTATTGCAGCTCAGATCCATTCACTTGAATTAGACTGAGCTGCGCTTGGTCCATGTGATTGATGTATGTGACATCATAGGCCAAATAAATGGCCACGGTGCTCACCTGAGGGTTGTGGCCTCTTCAAACAACTGATCGTTGGGGGTGCCAGGACTCATCCCATGCCAATCCTCTGATCAGATATTGATGACCTATCCTGAGGATAACCTTTAATGAGGACTACTTGATAATCTGACATCTGTCAGGAGTCTGCTGAGACTACTCCACCCGCCATAATCAGTAGTACTCTGTGGAGAACCTGGCAGCAAGTGTTCAGTTCTCCTGCAGCGCCACCACAAGGGAACATAAGCATTACATTGTACTAACTAAAGTCATCGTGCTGTCTGATTATTTTTGGCAATTCTGCATGCCTCCTCCAGAGCTAGAGATACTCTTGTATCCACACACCACTCTGTATAATAGATAAGGGTCCTAAACACAAAAACCCCTCCGCATTCCCTAATAGAGGAACCTCACGGGTGGGGCTAATGGTATTGCTCTTTATCTACAGGATTGTCCAGGTTTAAAATAATAGATCTTCTTTCT
Organism: Bufo bufo; assembly: GCF_905171765.1. Taxonomy (NCBI): domain Eukaryota; kingdom Metazoa; phylum Chordata; class Amphibia; order Anura; family Bufonidae; genus Bufo; species Bufo bufo. The sequence goes on from NC_053392.1 coordinate 48,513,417, forward strand.
CTAGAAACAGTGCCTCTCTTGCCTGAAGTTGGCATTGTAGCTTATGTCCTTTCACATGAATGGGGGATTTATGCAGTACCAGACACAGCCTGTGAAGGAGAGTGGCACTGTTGCTGAAAAAAAAAAATCTTCATCTAATCCAGGGTTTCTCAACTCCGGTCCTCGGGACCCACCTACCAGTCAGGATTTAAGAATATCCCACAGAATGAATATCTGTGGTAAGTCCTGAGGCATGGACACTAATTATATCACCTGCTCAATACTAAGGAAATCCTGAAAACATGACTGGTAGGTCGGTTCCGAGGACCAGAGTTGAGAAACCCTGATCTAATCCAGGACCACAGCTGTAATAATGTTTCCTGTTTCCCTCCAAACAGGTTCACAGAACCTCACCTTTTCTATATTCAACAAAGGAAAGTATGTTTATCCGTTATAATATGGAGGTTTCTTCACAAAAAGGAGGGGGGGGGGTCTTAAAACGAATAGATTTTTAATGAATTGTCAGACATCTGCGAGCACTAGCAGTCTCGAGAAAGAGTAGGCTCATTTTGTTCTTTTGTCTGATTGTCGATCACATATATGAATTTTAGAATGTCATAAAAGTCTTTCATACTCTACGTGAATCTGAAGGGGTTGTCCTTGATTACAAAATGAGTCATTTCCTTCCCAAAAACTTTGCCACTTTTGTTCATCGCCTGTGTCTTCAGTTAAATGAGACTGAGCTGCAATACCAAACACAGCCATGCATACGAGTGGCGCTGTTTCTGAAAAAAGCAGTCCTTTTTAGTGAGTTTTCTTGAGCCCACTATATTCATTTTTGCATACACACATCATGTCATCAATATTCTCTAATATTCTATTTGTTGTTGCTGTTGATGGATCCTGTGACATCATTTCTTTCTCATTATGGCTTTTGTGAATACTCAAGTCACATGACCCTGTGAAAATCCACAGCAACCAATCATTATGGACTCAAATGGTTGAACAAAAACACAGGATTAGAATAACAGATCAGTCAACAGCAGCTTGGTGGTGGTTTCCAGAATCTGAACGAACTGAAATATTTTGAAGGTTGCAAAAAAAAAAATGTTCTGCATAGCTAGATGGAGGGATAGGTCTCAGACTCAGATTCTTTGTCCACTCAACCCTCTCTATATATTATCCCGATCTTGCTATTGCCATTTGCACAAATATTTTCCATGTTCCAATAGAAATTTCCCTAAACCTTGGAAATGTTTGAGTTTCTTATTGTCGCTGAGTGATCTCTGTGTGAACAGGTCCATAGTGAGCAGAGACGCCTGGAGCATCAGTGCAAAACAAGAACTATTTCTATATCAAACATTCTCAGGTACAGTTCAACTTTTTGGTTTTATTCCTATCACTTATGGTCTAGGCAAGTTTTTAGCATGGCGTTTGAGTTGTTGAGTCATGGAGGCCAAATGAAAGAAGACAAAGGTCAAGAAGGTTGATAATTAATCTGATGATACAAACTTGATTTTATCAAGTCCCTGCATAGGCCTGCCTGTGGTCACCACTAGAGGGAGCTTACAGCATACTGAATTATTACACCGCGCAACAATGATTTTGCTACTGAGAGAAAAACGTGATTTATACTAAAATGAGCGCGCCGATTCCAAATATGAACTCGGAATTTGCCTGACACGTCTAGATTTTAAGTTATACATGCAAAGCCTATTCAGTTATAATATTAATGCATTATTACCTGTCCGAACGCACTGAGGCTGATGTCAGCAGTAAGTATATAAGGCAAGCTGGACAGATTTTGATAAAGTGATCTGTTATAGTGCTATCAGTTTTGAAACTTAAGATGGATAAACGCAAATGTGTTAACAATCCAGACAATTTCTGCTACATATGTGGCAAATACACTACTTATGATCAGCGCAAGAATCTGACAAAGCGAGTGCATCTTGCTTACAAGTATTACTTTGACTGTAAAATTGGAGATCCAGATATAAGCTGGGCACCTCATGTATGTTGCACTGTGTGTTACTCTGGGCTAACGCAGTGGTTGAATGGTAAAAGGAAAGGAATGGCTTTTGCAGTGCCTATGGTTTGGTGTGAGCAGAAAAATCACCATTCAGACTGTTACTTTCTCATGACTAAAATCGCCGGATATTCAAAGAGAAACAAGTCACAAATTGTGTATCCTGACTGAGTCTGCTCATAAACCAGTACCACACGATGTAGAGAATCCAGTGCCTGCCCCTCCCACAGCAGGAACGGCAATTGAAACAGACGGTTCTGATCCTGATGAAGAAGAAGATGTTGAAATTCACAATGTATTTCCTGATCCAGAACAACTGGAGGGTCAGCCGCACTTGCTGAGCCAATCAGATTTAGATGATCTTCTAAGAGATCTGTCATTATGTAAAGAAAAGTCAGAACTGCTAGCTTCTAGACTTCAGGAATGGAATTTGCTACAACAAGGCACCACAACTTCACACTTTTGTCATCAGCACCAAGTTAGCTGCATACTATGCAATGGAAAGCGATGTATGCTTCTGTACTGGTGTAAATGGTCTTATGATAGAGTTGTATGTACACATTAGGGATCGACCGATATTGATTTTTTAGGGCCGATACCGATAATTTGTGAACTTTCAGGCCGATAGCCGATCATTTATACCGATATTCTGGGAATTTTCATTTTTGGGAAAAAAAAAAATCCTTCACAAATCTGCTGAAAATTAATATGTTTATCGTTAACGTGTATTTTTTTTTTCTAAATCTTTCTTTTTCATTTATACTTAATATTTTTGTGTTTTGTTTTTTTACTAACTTTTAGCCCCCTTAGGGACTAGAACCCTTGTCCTATTCACCCTGATAGAGATCTATCAGGGTGAATAGGATCTCACACTGTCCCTGCTGCTCTGTGCTTTGTGCACACAGCAGCAGGGAGCTGAACATGGCAGCCAGGGCTTCAATAGCGTCCTGGCTGCCATGGTAACCGATCGGAGCCCCAGGATTACACAGCTGGGGCTCCGATCGGAGGAGCAGGGCAGAGGGGATCCTGTGGCCACTGCCACCAATGATTAATACTGGGGGGGGGGCTTGGGTGGGGGGCGCACTGCGCCACCAATGATTAATACTGGGGGGCTTGGGGGGGTGCACTGCACCACCAATGAAGATAAGTCTTTCATTAATTCATATACAGGAGGCGGGAGCTGGCTGCAGAATCACATAGCCGGCTCCCGACCTCTATGAGCGTTAGCTGCGATCCGCGGCACCTAAGGGGTTAACTACCGCAGATCGCAGCTGCAGCTCATAGAGATCGGGAGCCGGCTATGTGATTCTGCAGCCAGCTCCCGCCTCCTGTATATGAATTAATGAAAGACTTATCTTCATTAGTGGAGCGGTGGCCACAGCCCCGCCCCTCCTCTTGTCCTCTCTCCTCTCATTGGCGGCAGCGGCAGAAGCAGCACAGGGGGAGGAGACACTGCTTCCTTCTCCCCTGTGCTGCGGAAGGAACACAGAGCGCTGAGAGCTGCGCGTTCTGTGTTCCCAATATGTTATCGGTATATCGGCAAAATAGATGCCGATACCGATAACTGTCAAAATCCTCAATATCGGCTGATAATATCGGTAAAACCGATAATCGGTCGATCCCTAGTACACATGTTCCCGATGAGTGGAGGCTATTCATAGACTCTAGCAAAACAAGTTTGAAAGGTGTCTTGTTGCACAATGGTAATGAAAAACCATCTGTTCCATTGGCTCATGCAGTTGGAATGAAAGAGACCCATGCTTCTATGAAGTTAATTTTGAAAATGATCAAATACTCAGAACATAAATGGAACATTTGTGCTGACCTGAAAGTGGTAGCACTGCTGCTTGGCCTACAGTTAGGGAACACAAAGTATCTGTGTTTCTTGTGCCTATGGAACAGTCGTGATGACAACAATCATTACAAAATGAGACAGTGGCCTCTCAGAGTCGAGCACACAGTTGGTCAGTACAATGTACAACACAAATCACTGGTCAATCCACTTCAAGTTTATCTTCCACCACTTCACATTAAACTTGGTCGAATGTCATTGAAAGTGCATTTCTTACATTCCCTTCTTGACTTTTTCCACCCAATTTGGGACATGTAAGTGACGAAAATGGAGAGCAGTTCCATAAAGATATTTCTACAATGGAGAACAGGTATCGAGGCCGCTGGAATCCCAACATGATGGGGGACTACTGCTGGTTTTTGCAACAGGAAAATCTGACCGTTCACAAACGCAAAAGCAGATGCCTGAAGTACTTCTAACAGTACTAGGCCTTGCTCAAGTAAGACTTTTAAACAAAAAAATTAGACTTTTTGAAATATTGTTATTCCGTTACATTTTCATACACTGTTTACTACGCAGGTAATTGTTGGAGTAAAACTTGTTCTGTTCATAATTATTCAATGCTTTCCAAGTGCTTAATTCATTTAGGCATACTTATGCATAGCAAAATTTTGTGACATATTACAACAATTCTGACTTCGGATTTGTAATCGGCACACTCGATTTAGTATAGGACAAATGGTTTTTGCCCAGTAGCAGACAAAAAGATTTTTTTTGTTGCGAGGTGTTATTGAGTTCAATGTGTAACAGTATGCATTTAGCTTCTAAGCTCCCCCTAGTGGTGACTGTGTGCAGCTAGAATTCTGTACTCTTCTAATTCTATGTCTATAGAGGGGATTTGGAGCTCTGACCCCCTAGATAGATGTATTATAGAGAATGATATGGATAAAAATAAATGAAAAAATAATGTTAAAGGTCAGATATTTGTGTTTTATTTAGTTCAGAGCTAAAGGGAATGTGCCATAAGACAATTACAAATAGTTGAAAACATTTGAAACATAATTTTTAAGAATTGGTGCTTTTTTTTATTTTCTATGTCACAAATTAGTTAAAAAATCCTATATTTTTGCAGTATAACACAGGATCCATAATTCACAATAGGTGATGGACACATATACTCCCCCACCCTGAACAATGACCACTGCAATGGTTACTTAGCATGTCCACAACACTCTCCCATAAAAGTGTTATCTCCAGACTATATACATGGCCCAATTCTGATAGATTGTATTCGATCAAGAATTGGACCAAGTCTTTCACTATTATCACAAAAAGTTTTTCCAAACGTTTTTGAAAACCTTTATGTAATACTGTCAATCTGATGTTGATCCGAAAGAATGAGTCACCAAAGAATGGAAACATGTCTCTCCTAACCTTGGTATTGGTGAGACATTTGCCTACGGGGCAATAGATCAGATATTATACATGTCACATGGTTGTCATGTACCCATTATTGCTATGGTATTTCTCTTTTTCTGTTATGGAGTCCATTAAGGCTACTTTCACATTAGCGTTTTTTGTGGATCCGTCATGGATCTGCAAAAACGCTTCCGTTACAATAATACAACCGCATACAATGCAACCGCATGTCTTCTATAGCCATGACGGATCCGTCTTGAGCACCATTGAAAGTCAATAGGGGACGGATCCGTTTTCTATCGTATCAGAGAAATCGGATCCGTCCCCATTGACTTACATTGTGTGTAATGACGGATCAGTCTTGCTCCGTACCACATCGCAGACAGAAATACGCTGCTTACAGCGTTATTCTGTCCGCGATGGGAGCACAACCAAACGGAACGGAATGCATTTTTTTAGAGCGCTCTGTTTCGTTCAGTTCAGTTTTGTCCCCATTGACAATGAATGGGGACAAAACTGAAGCGTTTTCTTCCACTTTTGAGATCCTATGACGGATATCAATAGCGGAATTGAAAACGCTAATGTGAAAGTAGCCTAAAATGGGAGCCCACCTCAGACTAGTCCAATCTGCTATACTATCATAATAATGCTTGCAAAGTGAGGGAAAACAGGCAGAGGTTCCCACATTCCTACCAGTTATGAAACTGTTCTGGGGACGGAATAGAATAGTGCCTCTTACATTTCATTTTTACTTCTCTTCCCTATGTATACTACTGGTAACAATTTAGGTCATTTTATGTTTCTTCTGGTAGAAATACGCTCCATATTTCCAGATGTAGGCAGTGTAGGAGGAGGAACGGAGGTCACCATCAAAGGAGACTTCTTTATGGATCCGGTTAAAGTCAGCATTGCAGGTAAATACATTTTTCGTACTTTTTTCTAAGACATGGAAATAAAATTCTGGGTGGTCGGTGCTATGCCGAATGTTTTTAGTGTTTTACAGGCATAGTTTTTTATGGGGTAACGTGGCAGCAAAGGGTTATCACCAGCGGCTTCCAATTACTAGTTACATTGCATCTAGCAGGAGTGTCGTAAAGGGGTTGAACAGTGGAGTATATGTCATATGTATGTGCAGTTAGCTCCCTCTAGTGGTGACAGCAGGTAGCCAAAATTTATCATTAAAGTGGATTTGTCACCTAAATCTGTTGCCCCATGCAAGAGCAACATATGATACAACAGGGGTATACATAGATCTCATAAAGCCCAATAGCAAAAATTGTTATGGTCCCCCCCATTAAGTTTTCTGACAAATTTACATATTTTTTTTAAATAAGTGGAGAGATTTTATAATAAAATGAAAAAGTTGTGCTCTGCCTCACCCATTTTTCTTCACTTCATAAGTATGGCGCTCTTTCTGAATGCATTTCTCAATTTATTTAGCATATATACAGTGATCAATATCCCCCATACAGGTCTAAACCTTCTGTTTTCCCCTCACGTAATATATAACAAAAACTGACTGTCAGCAGCCACCACTAGAGGGAGCTCAGTGCCTAGGAATTTAGAGTGACTATTGCACTTAATGGAAGCTATCAAATTTCTATACACCAGCTCCCTTTAGTGGAGGCTGCAGGAAAATGTCATGAATCTGTGTTGGGAAGCAGAAGAAGGTGTCCAACACAGGCCCCCGTAAGTCTTCCAAAATGGGAGGGACTAAAACAGGGTCCATAGTGTGAGACCACCTAATGATGCCCATGAGCCCCAACAGGTCATGTTATCTTCTTGATGGTCATATTCCTTAAACTAACGGCTATTTCCTTCAATGTTACAGGAAACGTCTGCAGGATCAAATCCTTGTCACCACAAGCCGTCATATGTACAACTGGCCCGAATGGACAATATGTAAAAGCTCCATATCCAGGTACCGCACTGTTATATGTCTATTACGTATCATTATGGTTTTTGTTTTTTTCACTAGCAGAAGGACCTGGCTTCGCACGGGTATATTTCATTTGTTTCATTTATTGTTTGTGTGTGTCGTTAAAAGATATCGACAGTATCCCCCATAACTGTGACCTCTACAACACCCCGCCCCTTTAACAGTGAACTCCACAGTCCCCCACCCCTTAACACTAACCCCCACTTTAAAATGGAACCTCCACAGCAGCCCATCCCCTTAACTTTGACCTTCAGAGCAGCCCACCCCTTTAACAGTGAGTCTCACAGCACCCCACTCCCTTGACAGTGACCTCCTTAGGGGCCCGCCCCCTTAACAGTGACCTCACAGTACCCTGCTGCCTTAACAGCGACCTCCACAGTGTCCGCCCCTTTAACAGTGACCCCCACAGCGGCCTGCCCCCTTAACAGTAACATTCAAAGTGAATGCCTCTTTAACAGTGACCTCCACATTGCCCGCCCCTATAACAGTGACCTCCACAGTGCCCTGTCCCTTTAATGCTAGGGCTACACGACGACATGTGTCGCACAACATTTTGTCTCAACAATTTTTAATGATAAGCTATGGTGTCGCACTGCGACATGTGACATACTGTGACTGCGACATGACAGTTGCAAAAAATCCATCCAAAATTGTTGCGCGACATCAATGTCGCGCGACACATGCAGCAGTGTAGTTGTGCCCTATGTGTCGTGCGACTTATTGTCGCGCAACACATGTCGTCGTGTAGCCCTAGCCTAAAGCTGACCTACAGCAGTGAAGAAAAATGGCTGGGTTGTTATGGAAACCTGGAGTAAAACTGTGTGTATGTGGAGACTGAGGGAAAGCAAGCTTCTATTGGCTGATAAGGGACATGTGACCATGTGTATGACTTGCAGGCTTGTATTGGCTAATGCAAGTCATTTTATGGGAATATCTCAGGAACGGTACGTACTAGAGAGCTGTAACCCCCACAAGATTTCTTTCCAGGTAGCAAGGGATGTGTATACCAAGTTTTGTTGAAATCGATTGTTGTGTTTTTGAGTGATCGCGGAACATACATACATACACACACATATATACGTCCTTCTTTATATATATAGATAGATTGTGGAACATTACACATAAAAATCACCCCAAAAAATCATATAAACTGGCTTCCGGGGAAGAGTATTTAGAGCCGGCGGTGAGAAAGACCATAAAAATTAGTGACAACTCGTGGCATAGATATAGGTGTGCAGAGGTAGCAGTTCCACCAAGGCCAAAGTACCTGGGAGGGCCCGAAGACCCCTCTTTCACATAAGCAGAAATAGAGTTATACATTTCACATGGTAGGTAGTTGGGGGGGGGGAGATCATATTACAGAATCTATAGCTCGGCTTGAGAGCAGCTGGAATATAGTCACTTTCTCACAAAAGCCACTTACCACTTCTCCACAGAGTATGGAATACGTGATTGTTCATTGGGGTCCCACCAAAGACAGAACGGCTTAGGTGTTGGGAGGGTGGACCCTTACGGGCCATGTGAATTTCTTTGCAGTACATAACACATAACATTGTACGTGTATATACACAATTCTCTCCACAGGAGGTAGTCCCCTGAAATGGTTTTCTCTTCACAGGTGTGCCCTGTCAGGTTTAATAAGTGGGATTTCTTGCCTTATAAATGGGGTTGGGACCATCAGTGGCTTGATGAGAAGTCAGGTGGATACACAGCTGATAGTCCTACTGAATAGACTGTTAGAATTTGTATTATGGCAAGAAAAAAGCAGCTAAGTAAAGAAAAACGAGTGGCCATCATTACTTTAAGAAATGAAGGTCAGTCAGTCAGCCGAAAAAATTGGGAAAACTTTGAAAGTAAGGGCTATTTGACCATGAAGGAGAGTGATGGGGTGCTGCGCCAGATGACCTGGCCTCCACAATCACCGGACCTGAACCCAATCGAGATGGTTTGGGGTGAGCTGGACCGCAGAGTGAAGGCAAAAGGGCCAACAAGTGCTAAGCATCTCTGGGAACTCCTTCAAGACTGTTGGAAGACCATTTCAGGGGACTACCTCTTGAAGCTCATCAAGAGAATGCCAAGAGTGTGCAAAGCAGTAATCAAAGCAAAAGGTGGCTACTTTGAAGAACCTAGAATTTGACATATTTTCAGTTGTTTCACACTTGTTTGTTATGTATATAATTCCACATGTGTTAATTCATAGTTTTGATGCCTTCATAGTCATGAAAATAAAGAAAACTCTTTGAATGAGAAGGTGTGTCCAAACTTTTGATCTGTACTGTACATAAATACATAGTGCTATGATGTCACAAGTTCACAACAATACTTAGTGCACCAATCACTAATAAGTAGTCAGACCTGTTAAAATGTGAAGTTGCACGTATTATGCCAAAATATTCTCAAAATTAGTGCCGATTTCGCAATCGCGAATATATTGGAGCACTCTATCTGCATATAAAGCTATTGTAATGTTCTGCCATGCCAACCATTTTCTCCAGTCTCAGGAAACTTCTAGCAGCTTGAAAAATGTAGCTATAGTGACCTGTATTTTGTGTGCATTACGCGAATATTACATTGCCGATTTTTCGCCATCAAGAAAATAATCTCAAATTCGCGAATATATGACAAATATTATACCAAATATTCGCAAAACATCGCAAATTCGAATATTACCCCTGCCGCTCATCACTATTAAGCACCACCCTGTCTTCCACAAAGTCCAGTCTCAGTAGCAAAGAGTCTGGTCAACAGAATCCTCACCCTGATCCTTCTTCCTCCCACCATGGAAAGTCTTGCCAAACAAGTAAACCCACACTCAAATATTCCGAGGAGCTCTTTTCATTGCCATTCCTTGATTTGGGCCTATCGCCAAGCCCACTTGAAGAGGGACATGAGTAGATCATGTGCACCGATGCCCAAACTCTTGAGCATCCCGAGTCACAAGAAGATGATGGTGGGGAACGGCAATTAGTGTTTCACGAGGTGGATGATGATGATGAGACACAGTTGCCAATAAGTCAATGGCAATTAGTGTTTCACGAGGTTGATGATGAGGATGAGACACAGTTGTTAATAACTGAGGTTGTTGTTAGGTCAACAAGTCAGGAGGATGAGCAGAGTGAGGAAGTGGAAAAGGAGGTGGTGGACGATGAAATCACTGACCCAACCTGGGAAGATGGCAAGCCGCGCGAGGACAGCAGTACAGAGGGGGAGGGATCCGCAGCACCGCAACAGGCTGGAAGAAGCAGTGTGGTGGCAAAAGGGAGAAGGCGGGGCCACACCAAACAGGCCCGCAACTGTTCCCCCGGAGCACCCCTTGTCTCAATCTCTCTTGCCAAGGGGTAGGTGTTCCGCAGTCTGGCGCTTTTTTTGAGGAAAGTGCGGACGATAAAAGAATTGTGATTTGCAACCTGTGCCGTACCAAAATGAGCAGGGGCATAAACACTAGCATCACCACCAGCATAATCCGCCACATGGCATCAAAGCACCCTAATAGGTGGGCCGAACGCCTGGGTCCACAATCAGTGTCTGCGGGTCACACCACTGCCTCCTCTTCCCATGTGTTACGTGCTGTCTAATCCCCTGTCCAAGACGCAGGCCCGATGCCTCCCCCCCTGCACCAATACCTTTGCAAGCACCATCAGCTAGCACATCCACTTCTGTGTCCAAGCGCAGCTTACAGATGTCTATACTCTAGGCCTTAGAACGAAAGCGCAAATACTCAGCCACCCACCCACAGGCCATTGCACTAAACGTGCACCTTTCCAAATTGCTGGCCCTGGAAAGTCTTGTGGACACTGAAGCCTTCCGCAGCCTGATGTCGGCGGCCGTCCCTCGTTACTCAGTCCCTAGCCGCCACTATTTTTCTGGTGTGCCGTGCCCGCCTTACACCAACATGTGTCCTGTAACATCACCCGTGCCCTGACCAATACAGTTATTTGGAAGATCCCCTTAATGACTGACACATGGACAAGTGCTTGTGGTCAGGGACGCTACATTTCCTTGATGGCACACTGGGTGAATGTTATGGAGGCCGGGAGCAAGTCGTACCCTGGGATGGCACAGGTGCTACCGACGTAAATGATTGCGGGCCCTAATTCCATCAAGGTTTCTGCCAGCATCTACATTAATGGCTCCAACCCCCACTTCTCCTCCTCCGCCTCCTCCTCCACTTCCACCTCCGAATTATCCGCGTGCAGCACCAGTCAGCCATCAGCCGGTAGCTGGAAGCAGTGAAGCACTGCAGTGGGGAAGCGGCAACAGGCCGTGCGGAAGCTGATATGCTTAGGGGACAAACAGCACACCGCTGCAGAGCTGTGGCAGGGGATAAGAGACCAGACTGAGCTATGGCTCTCGCCACTCATCCTAGAACCAGGCATGGTTGTGTCTGATAATAGCCGTAACTTGGTGGCGGCTTTAGAGCTCGGCAAGCCCACACACATACCATGCCTAGCCCACGTGTTCAACTTAGTGGTTCAGCGGTTTCTCAAAACCTACTCCAATTTGCCTGAGCTACGGTCTGGCAACGCTGCAGCAGCGCTTGCAATTGCCAGCTAACCGACTGTTGTGCGACGTGAGCACACGCTGGAACTCCACGTTCCACATGTTGGCCAGGCTTTGTGAGCAGCAGAGGGCAGTAGTGGAATACCAGCTGCAACATGGTCGCCGCCTTTCCAATCAGCTTCCGCTCTTTACAAGCAAGAAGTGGGCATGGATGTCTGACCTCTGTGAGGTTTTACGCAACTTTGAAGAATAATCACAGATGGTGAGCGGCAATGCCGCTATTATCAGCGTAACCATCCCACTTCTGTGTCTACTGAAACGCTCGCTGCTGACAATGAAGGAGGATGCTTTGCATGTGGAAGAGGTGGAAATGGGGGAAGACAGTACACAGGGTGATAGCCAGACCACCCTCAGTACGTCTTCTCAGCGCGAATTGGATAAGGAGGAGGAGGAGCAGGAGACGGTTACCTCCGCTACAGAGGGTAGTACCACAGCAGGTTATTTCATCTGTTCAGCGTGGATGGGCCAAAAGAGGAGGGAAGAGGATGAGGAGATTGAGAGTCATCCTCCTGATGAGGACAGCAAAGTCTTGTCTGTTGGGACTCTGGCACACATGGCTGACTTTATGTTATGCTGCCTTTCCATGACTCTCGCTTTAAACGCATTTTGGCCAACACGATTACTGGTTGTTCACCCTTCTCGACCCCCGCTACATAGAGAACTTCTCATCTCTCATTCCTGTGGTGGAGAGGACTAGCAAAATGGTGCAATACCAGAAAGTCCTTGTGGAAAAATTGCGCCAAAAATTCCGTAGTTCCTTGGGCAACCAAGGAGGGGAGACGAGGGAAACACATAGCAGTTCCATAAGAGGCAGGGCAACACTCTCCAAGGCCTGGGACAGTTTCATGACCCCCCGCCGGCAACCTCACCCTGATGCACGGCCTAGTGTCACAAGGGGAGAAAAGTTTTGGAAGATGGTGAAGGAGTACGTAGCAGACCGTGTCAGCGTCCTCAATGATCCCTCTGTGCCTTACAACACGGGACATGAACTGGCGCTCTACGTCTTGGAGGTGCTGGCCTGCCCTGCCGCCAGCGTTTTGTCAGAGCAGGTATTTAGTGCTGCTGGGGGCATAATAACTGATAAGCGCATCCGACTGTAGAAGAGAATAAAGGGCTAGCCGACTGCCTTAATGTCACGAGGGTATCTAGAGCCACGTCTGACTCCGTTATACCCGGGGTCAGGAGGTCGCAGCGGGTGGCTGCGAGCTCTATATCTAAAGATCACGTTGTTTCTTAGTGATTGTTTCTGTGTTTTCCTTGCTATCCTTTTTGTCTCAATCAGGGATCCGTAGCTTCTCCTCCTCAGCTGTTTCTTGACTGCCACTCCCAACCTCCTTATATTCTCCCTCACACTTCTCTAGTTGCCAGTTATAGAGCTTCCTGCCTGGACATCTATACTGACCCCACTGGAGTTGTGAATCCTGGTTGTCGTTCCAGAGTGCTACCTCCGGATCCTGTTGGGCTTCTTGTTGTCTCCTGTTGTCGCCCACCTGGGATTATATGTTGAGTATGTATTGTCTGTCCTTCCCTTGGTGTTTTCCTTTAAAGCTAGTGGTGCGACTAGTGCTTCCACCGCCCTGTTCACTATCTAGGGCTCAGCTTAGCGAAAGCCAGGGCTTTAGGCACGTGATCGGCGTACGGGTGAGGAACCCGTCTAGGGACGTCAGGTCAGCCAGGTGCAGCCGCTAGGTGAAGTCAGGGGTCACCACCTTCCTCTCACTTGGTCAGGGCTTCCTTTTCCCTCCCTCTGTGCTCGTATGTGATAGTCACGCGACCTTGATACTTAATGAAGACTTCTGTTTCAGTTTTTACAAAAGAAAAAGATGGAGGAAGGACCGCCTCTAGAAAGGGATGACTAATAAATTGATTGATGCATGTGTCTTTACATGAGAAGATGTTCTAAGTTTGCTGTCTAAAGTGAAGACAAATAAGTCACAGGGGCCTGATGAGATACACCCAAAATTATTAAAAGAGCTTAGTGGTGAGCTGGCAAAACCATTAACAGATTTATTTAACCAATCATTAGTAAAACAGGAGGTTGTCCCGGAAGATTGATAATTGGCAAATGTCGTGCCCATTCACAAGAAAGGGTAGTAGGGGAGGAATCGAGCAACTATAGACACAGTGAGTCTGACATCAATAGTAGGCAAATTAATGGAAACCCTATTAAAGGATAGGATTGTGGAACATCTAAAATCCCATGGATTGCAAGATGAAAAACAATATGGGTTTACTTCAGGGAGATCATGTCAAACAAATCTTATAGATTTTTTTTGACTGGGTGACTAAAATAATAGACGGTGGAGGTGCAGTAGACATTTTAGTAAGGCTTTTGACACTGTCCCACATAGAAGACTTATCAATAAACTGCAGTCATTGAGCATGGACTCCCATATTGTTGAGTGGATTAGGCAGTGGCTGAGTGACAGACAACAGAGGGTTGTAGTCAATGGAGAACATTTAAAACAAGGTCATGTTACCAGTGGGGTTCCACAGGGATCTGTACTGGGACCGATTTTGTTTAATATCTTCATAAGTGATATTGCAAAAGGCCTCGATGGTAAGGTTTGTCTTTTTGCTGATGACACAAAGATATGTAACAGGGTTGATGTTCCTGGAGGGAAACGCCAAATGGAAAAGGATTTAGGAAAACTAGAAGAATGGTCAGAACTCTGGCAACTGAAATTTAATGTGGATAAGTGCAAGATAATGCACCTGGGGCGTAAAAACCCAAGGGCAGAATATAGAATATTTGACACAGTCCTGACCTCAGTATCTGAGGAAAGGGATTTAGGAGTAATTATTTCAGAAGACTTAAAGGTGGGAAGACAATGTAATAGAGCAGCACGAAATGCCAGCAGAATGCTTGGATGTATAGGGAGAGGTATAAGCAGTGGAAAGAGTGAAGTGCTTATGCCGCTGTACAGAACACTGGTGAGACCTCACTTGGAGTATTGTGCGCAGTACTGGAGGCCATATCTCCAGAAGGATATAGATACTCTAGAGAGAGTTCAGAGAAGAGCTACTAAACTAGTACATGGATTGCAGAATAAAACTTACCAGGAAAGGTTAAAGGACCTTAATATGTATAGCTTGGAAGAAAGAAGAGACAGAGGGGATATGATAGAAACTTTTAAATACATAAAGGGAATCAACTCGGTAAAGGAGGAGAGAATATTTAAAAGAAGAAAAACTACCACAAGAGGACACAGTTTTAAATTAGAGGGGCAAAGGTTTAAAAGTAATATAAGGAAGTATTACTTTACTGAGAGAGTAGTGGATGCATGGAATAGCCTTCCTGCAGAAGTGGTAGCTGCAAATACAGTGAAGGAGTTTAAGCATGCATGGGATAGGCATAAGGCCATCCTTCATATAAGATAGGGCCAGGGACTATTCATAGGATTCAGATATATTGGGCAGACTAGATGGGCCAAATGGTTCTTATCTGCCGACACATTCTATGTTTCTATGTTTCAACAGATAATGCCAGGTTGACTCTTATAAAAATGAACAAGGCCTGGATTGCCCCTGACTTCTCTACTCCACCAGAGGAAAGCGGCTGAACATAAAGGCACTTTAAATGTGGCTTTTATGGTGTATTGAATACACTGTATTCCCATGAACCCCTTCCACCACAAAAAAGGGTATATGGTTCAATCTTCCTTTTCTCATCCTCCTCCTCCATCATATCAACATGCTTATTAGTTTGCCCTCGCCCCTAATGTTTTAGATCAGTGGTTCTCAACCTTTCTAAAGCCGTGACCCCTTAATACAGTTCCTCATGTTGTGGAGACCCCCAACCATTAAATTTTTTTCCTTGCTACGTCATAACTAATTTTCTACTGTTATGAATTGTAATGTAAATATCTGATATGCAGGATGTATTTTTATTGCTACAAATTGAACATAATTAAAGCAGAGTAATTAATCACAAAGACATCCACAGATCCCCCCCTAAACAGTGCCATCCACAGATCCCCCCCTAAACAGTGCCATCCACAGATCCCCCCTAAACAGTGCCATCCACAGATCCCCCCCTAAACAGTGCCATCCACAGATCTCCCCCCTAAACAGTGCCATCCACAGATCCCCCTAAACAGTGCCATCCACAGATCTCCCCCTAAACAGTGCCATCCACAGATCCCCCCTAAACAGTGCCATCCACAGATCCCCTCTAAACAGTGCCATCCACAGATCCCCCCTAAACAGTGCCATCCACAGATCCCCCCTAAACAGTGCCATCCACAGATCCCCCCTAAACAGTGCCATACACAGATCCCCCTCCCCTAAACAGTGCCATGATGGCACTGTTTAGGGGAGGGGGGATCTGTGGATGGCACTGTTTAGGGGGGGATCTGTGGATGGCACTGTTTAGGGGGATCTGTGGATGGCACTGTTTAGGGGGGAGATCTGTGGATGGCACTGTTTAGGGGAGGGGGGATCTGTGGATTGCACTGTAGGCGGATCTGTGGATGACAGTGCCATCCACAGATCTCCCTCCCCGACACTCACAGCAGTATATTTATAAACTAATCAGTAACTACTTTAACTTTAATCATTGCTCATTGCTGAGCTCTTTACTTGGATTATAATTTATTTGGATATGGGATATCTTACTTAGTCTTAGCTCCGGTAATAGCAGGCAGTGCGGGGGGCGGCGCTCACTCACTGACGTCACGCGCCTGCGCCACCTAGTGGGAGGAGCAGGCGCGTGACGTCAGTGAGTGAGCGCCGCCCCCCGCACTGCCTGCTATTACCGGAGCTAAGACAAAGTAAGATATCCCATATCCAAATAAATTATAATCCAAGTAAAGAGCTCAGCAATGAGCAATGATTAAAGTTAAAGTAGTTACTGATTAGTTTATAAATATACTGCTGTGAGCGGCGTGGCCCTGTATATTCTAACCCCCAGGCAAGCGTCCCTGTCACCATGGGAACGCCTGGGGGTTAGAATATACCATCGGATCTTCTGAGTTACTCAGCCCCCAGGCAGCGACGGGCCTGGACTCACAATAGGAAGCCTCAGGCGACCCCCCGGAAAGGGCCGATCGACCCCCAAAGGGGTCGCGACCCCTAGGTTGAGAACCACTGTTTTAGAGGGTCAGCTCAGCAGCAGGCCCTGAACCATAATTTTTTCCATGGTCAGATCAGCAGCAGGCACTCTCCTGTAAGGCTTTAGAGAGTCAGCTCAGCAGCAGGCCCTCAACCATAATTTTTTCGATGGTCGTATCAGCAGCAGGCCCTCGCCCATAATGTTTTAGATGGTCAGATCAGCAGCAGGCACTAGCCGCTAATGTTTTAGAGAGTCAGCTCAGCAGCAGACCGTCGCCCATAATGTTTTAGACGGTCAGCTTGGCAGCAGGCCCTCGCCCCTAATGTTTTAGAGGGTCAGCTCAGCAGCAGGCCCTCAACCATAATTTTTTCGATGGTCAGCTCAGCAGCAGGCCCTCAACCATAATTTTATCGATGGTCAGCTCAGCAGCAGGCCCTTAACCATAATTTTTTTCTACGGTCAGCTCAGCAGCAGCCCCTCAACCATAATTTTCTCGATGGTCAGCTCAGCAGCAGGCCCTCTCCCATAATTTTTCCATGGTCAGCTCAGCAGCAGCCCCTCAACCACAATTTTCTCGATGGTCAGCTCAGCAGCAGGCCCTCTCCCATAATTTTGCCATGGTCAGATCAGCAGCAGGCCCTTGCCCCTAATGTTTTAGAGTGTCAGCTCACCAGCAGACCCTCAACCATAATTTTTTTAATGGTCAGCTCAGCAGCAGGCCCTCACCCCTAATGTTTTAGATGGTCAGCTCAGCAGCAGACCCTCACCCCTAATGTTTTAGATGGTCAGATCAGCTCAGGCCCTCGCCCCTAATGTTTTAGAGGGCCACCAGCCGGGCCTTGTTCCTAATGTTTTTGAGGGTCACCAGTAGGCCCTTGTTCCTAATGTTTTTAAGGGTCGCCAGCAGACCAGCAATCATAATTTTTCAAGGGTGTGTATGATGCCCTCCTTTATGTGTAATAAAGGGTGTATTGGAGTGCCGGTTCCTTGTAATTTTTGGCAGCCCTTTCACTTAGTGCATAGGCTTTATGAGTGTAGAAGTCCCACTACCTGAACAATTGTACCCCAATGTGAATGAGGCCCCCCTTTATGTGATATACAGGTTGTTTTTGAGTGCCTCTTGCTTGTAATTTTTTGCACTTTATACACAAGTAAATATACAGGAAAGAATGTTTCCTAACAATTTTTCCTCTAAAATCGATTTTATCTTTGGTTTTGTGCGTATTATTGTCAGTCTGTAAAATTGGGGTACTACTCGGAGAACATCATTCCCAGCAGCGACCTGGGAGTCCAAGATGCATCCAGACATCCTCCCCATGCTGTTCCCGAACCATTTCGGTTGTGTTTCCATCAATTTCTGACCTTTTCATGTGAACCAGACACCCTCCCCTCTTCAGAGCAGGGGGTGCCTGCTTTAATGCTCGGGTTCTCCCATGGACTTCCATTGTGCTCGGTAGAGCACCCGAGCATCCCGAGGTGTTCTACTCGAGCACCTGAGCACTTTAGTGCTCGATTAACACTATTCGGCATATTAAACTACTAAAAAATATCATTCACATGCTGCGGGGAAAAAAAAATTCCCTGCAGATTTCACCCACTGCAATACATGGGGTGAAATCTGGAGCAAATCCACAGCAAAATCCCTAACAAACCCACATGTAGCACAGATGCTGCAGATCTGATGCTGGTTTTGCCACATATTGAGGCTCAGTCCCCTCAGTATATGTATGGTATAAGCTTTATCTGATAATCTTCCTTTCCTCTGTGGTGGTTTACGTGTAGTTGCTTGCCATTTATTATAATCCTATTTGTAATCGCTGCTGCCTATAAAAGCAAACCCAGCAGGAAGTCAGCACATAGTGAGCTGTGGAGTCGCAGTTTAAAGCATGGAGGGCAGAACAGCAGCAGCTCTCAGAATGTCGGGATAGAGTCAACACATGATGTATTTTAATTTATTCCGTGTCTTACTGCAGGTAACAGAGGTCTTCTGTATGAGATGTGGGCTGGAGCACGAGTTACAGAAATGGACAAGCTTTCACTTCAGCTACGTTCAGTGGTCCTGAGCGCAAGTTCCCCACCAGATGTCTTTTTAGGTCCAGGGCAACCTATCAGGTATCAGAAAGATCTGAACAGAACCAGATATCATTAAATTAAATCAAAGAAGGACATGGTAGCACTCGTATCAGTGGTGAGGTAGGGTCTGTGTAATGGGGTAATGTACCAAGGGTGAAATGTAAGAAGTTGCTTAAAGGGTTTACCTTAGCTGCACAACTTCTGTAAAGCCAGCCACCCTGCTGATCAGTTGATCGTCTTAAGTTGAGCTGCTGAAATCCTTGGTAGCAGCAGCAGCCACTACAGGGTAAATGAGGTATTACAGGACATCAATTTAAATTAATTGACAACCATGTTATATATGAGTGGGCCAAGTCTTACACAGCAGGAGCCCCTCTGTGAAAACCTAGCTCTATGACATCCATAAGCTTCAACAGGTTCTTCCAGCATAACTTAAATATACCTTCTCCATTGTTATTTTATAGAGAGTGAAAATCTGTCCTGATCATGTGATAAATAGTGTTGATCGCGAATATTCTAATCACGTCATTTTTGAGAATTCGCGAAAATCTAGAATATAGTGCTATATCTTCGTAATCGCAAATATTGTAGATTTTTTTTCATCAGTACCCATGATCCCTCACTGCTTCTTGCTTGTGGGCCAATGAGAAGGCTGCAATATCTTTGACTTTAGGAGTAGTGTTGATCGCAAATTTTCATATCGTGAATTTTTATCGCAAATTTTCCGATTGCTGATTTTCGCAATCAAGAAAATAATGACGAGATCACGAATTCTCGAATATATGACGAATATTCAGCCAAATATTCGCAAATTTGAATATTGCCCCTGCCGCTCATCACTGGTGATGGACACACAGGTACACAGCTCATTACAAGAAACAACTTGTGTAGTCATTACATGAGCAGGACAGATTTTCATCCTATGGAACTAATCAAAAGTGGTTCCCATTCAATGACTATAAGCAGGGATCTTGAAAATCAGGAGAAATTGGTACGCTTATGGTAATATAGAAAAGTGAATATTTTTTTATAATACAATAAAAACGTTTTCTACCCTGAAAATGAATGACCCTTTTGACCCTGGTTGATCCAGAGGAAGATGAAAATCCTGTCCAGTGCGTGGCCCAATTTGCCCAAAAATGGGCAAAATGTCTTTCCTGAGCACTGGTGGTGATCAGGTATTTCATGTAAATTTTTTAAAATGACGCATACACTTTTAGCAAAACCTGTCTTGATTAGCGCTTTCTGCTAAGACCAGTTGTTTTGGTGACTATTCCACAGCCTTAGGGCTCATACACACGACCGTATGTATTTTATGGTCCGCAAAACACAAATCCGCAGAAAATATGGATGACATCCGTGTGCATTCGGTATTTTGCAGTACGAAACGGCCGCCCCCTGATAGAGCAGTTCTATCCTTGTCCATTATGCGGACTTAGGACATATTCTATTTTTTTGCAGAACGGAAATACGGAAATGGAATGCGCACGGAGTAACGTCCGTTTTTTTGCGGACCCGTTGAAATGAATGATTCTGCTTACGGGCCGCATTCGTGTGCATAAGCCCTTAAAGGGGTAATGCAGTGGGTTTATATTGATGACCTGTCTTCAGGATAGGTCATCAATACCAGATCAATGGGGGTCCCTCGCTCATCACCTGTTTGAAGAGATAAAAGAGCTAGTATGAGTGCTGCTTTCTCTTCAAGAGTGATGCACATGAACGCGACAAGCTGCTGTAATTGCTCTGCACCAAGTGAGACGACAGGTAGGTAATCCTGGAAAAGCAGCGCTCATACGAGTGCCGCCTGCTCTTCAAATAGCTGATCTGTCGGGTGCTGGGAGTCAGCCCCCCACCAATCTGATTTTGATGACATCAATACAAAACCCACTGCACAACGCCCTCAATGCTCTTACAGTAAAAAAGCCTTTTCACAGCTAAGGACTGAATATTTTCTCCCCAAATCGGAAATGGTTTCTTAGATATAAAATTTCATTTCTAAAAGCAGGAAATACTTTTAAAAAAAAGTATTCACCTCTTTAATTCCACCACAGCTCTGGTGGTCTCGGCTATTCTGACTCCTCTACAGCTGATCATGCCCTGACTACCCGTGTGAGTGCCGCAGTCGGTCTCTGGCCTCGGCTGTGATGCCTGTATGTATGGCTTGAGACCGCCGAGGACGGTTGGTAGACAGCAATTGATTGGCTGCAGTGGAGTAACAGAGATTAGCAGGGTACGCTGGAGCGTCGAAGGATTAAAAATTGAGATTTAAAAAATATATATTTCAAAGCATTTCCTGCCTTATTAAACAATATCCATGACAACCCCTATTAGGAGCATTTGCTTCTGTATGGCACGGTTCTAAAAGACTATAAAAACTTTCAAAGAGAATTTTTTATGTTACCATTCTTAGGGATTCACATTATTTTGGGCTAATAGGTTTTTGCACTGTTCGGCTTCTGCAGCTTCTGTGCTTCACACTGCATAGCAGCTGCAGAAAGCTTGTGAAACACAGAAGCTGCAGAAGCCAAGCAGTGCAATATTATTAATAAACTGCTTTTACAAAAATATTTTTAGTCCAAAAATGCATGTAAATCAATAATACAAAACTGGTTTCAAATATGTCCATAGACTTTATTGAGGTTTTCTGGTCTCCAGATATTGATGACCTATCCTTACAATAAGTCAATATCGGATCGGTGGGAGTCTAAACCAGGCACCTCCACTTGCAGTATCCCAGGGGGTCAGGAGACGTGCAGCGTACTCAAGTTAGGGTTAATAGTGTTCCTGGGTGTTGTAGTGCAATTGTGACCACTAACCTGAGACGGCTGACTCTCTGCAAGGCAGGTAATGATAAGTAATGTTCGTGACGCCAGTGCCAATTAAACGGTGGCACGCCGTTTGCTGATAGCAGGAAAAACTGAGGAACCACGTGATGTTAAAACAGAACTCAAACTTTAGTAGTCATCATACATGGACACAGATGGAAGCGCAGTTCCTTTGAAGACAGTTGGTTTCAATACATTTGATGCAGGCAGTATATATAGCAAGGTGACTTCAGAGTGTTAAACACAGGACTTGCAGTACAGGCGGCTTGCACTCTATTCCTGACTGATCCTGGAACTTAGAAACTCTGATGCCCTAGCTCTGGCTTATATCCTTGGTTTTATAATGATCAAGTACCTCCTCTGTTGTCTTTAGTACCTCTTGCTTTTCTGGGCTTGCCTCTGTCTCTCTCAGTTTCCTCAGGCTGGTTAACTGTGGTGTTCCTGCTTCTGCATATATGAACTCAGGAGGGGAACCTTCTCCTTGGATCTGGAACCCGATTACAGGGACTGCAATACCCTCTCCTGGTCTGCAAGCTCCAGGCCTGGACTTAACTCAGACATGGTCTAATCTCCAACCTCAGCTCCCACTTCAACTCTTCTTCAACACCTCTTCCTTTCCCTGACTGGGCCTTATATAAACTAGGGCTCCCTAGCTCCCTCTAGTGACTAAGAGCTGGAATGACACCCCTAGCAGGCCTGTACATGCACATTTTACAGTAACAGGAAAGTACATAGCATTACATTACATTACATTTTATGAAGATGACTTATACCAACCTCCCCATAAATAAGGGGAAACGACAGCACACAAGTGACCCTTCTGTAGTGACGGGCATTACAGCTCCCGTACACTACACACTGATCAGCTGCTTCCTGCAGCCTCCAGCACTGAATAAAGCTGGAAGCATAGTTCTGTTCATAGTAACATAGTAACATAGTATATAAGGCCGAAAAAAGACATTTGTCCATCCAGTTTGGCCTGTCATCCTGCAAGTTGATCCAGAGGAAGGCAAAAAAAAACTGTGAGGTAGAAGCCAATTTTCCTCACTTTAGGGGAATAAAAAATTCCTTCCCGACTCCAATCAGGCATCAGAATAACTCCCTGGATCAACGACCCCTCTCTAGTAGCTATAGCCTGTAATATTATTACGCTCCAGAAACACATCCAGGCCCCTCTTGGATTCCTTTATTGTACTCACCATCACCACCTCCTCAGGCAGAGAGTTCCATAGTCTCACTGCTCTTACCGTAAAGAATCCTCTTCTATGTTTGTGTACAAACCTTCTTTCCTCCAGACGCAGAGGATGTCCCCTCATCACAGTCCTGGGGATAAATAGATGATGGGAGAGATCTCTGTACTGACCCCTGATATATTTATACATAGTAATTAGATCTCCCCTCAGTCGTCTTTTTTCTAACGTGAATAACCCTAATTTTGATAATCTTTCAGGGTACTGTAGTTGCCCCATTCCAGTTATTACTTTAGTTGCCCTCCTCTGGACCCTCTCCAGCTCTGCTATGTCTGCCTTGTTCACAGGAGCCCAGAACTGTACACAGTACTCCATGTGTGGTCTGACTAATGATTTGTAAAGTAGTAGGAATATGTTCTCATCACGGGCATCTATGCCCCTTTTGATGCAACCCATTATCTTGTTGGCCTTGGCAGCAGCTGCCTGACACTGTTTTTTGCAGCTTAGTTTGCTGTTTATTAAAATTCCTAGATCCTTTTCCATGTCAGTGTTACCGAGTGTTTTACCATTTAGTATGTACGGGTGACTTGCATTATTCCTTCCCATGTGCATAACCTTACATTTATCAGTGTTAAACCTCATCTGCCACTTATCTGCCCAAGCCTCCAATCTATCCAGATCCCTCTGTAGTAGTATACTGTCCTCATCAGTGTAAATTACTTTACATAGTTTAGTGTCATCTGCGAAAATTGATATTTTACTATGCAAGCCTTCTACAAGATCATTAATAAATATATTGAAGAGAATAGGGCCCAATACTGACCCCTGAGGTACCCCACTAGTGACAGTGACCCAATCTGAGTATGTACCGTTAATAACCACCCTCTGTTTTCTATCACTCAGCCAGTTACTTACCCACATACAGATGTTTTCTCCCAGTCCGAGCATTCTCATTTTATATACTAACCTTTTATGAGGTACAGTGTCAAATGCTTTGGAGAAGTCCAGATACACGACATCCATTGATTCGCCGCTGTCAAGTCTAGAACTTACCTCCTCATAGAAACTGATTAAATTAGTTTGACATGACCGATCCCTCACGAAGCCATGCTGATATGGCGTTATTTGCTTATTTCCGTTGAGATGCTCTAAGATAGCATCTCTCAGAAAACCTTCAAACAGTTTACCCACAACAGATGTTAAACTTACTGGCCTATAGTTTCCAGGCTCTGTTTTTGGACCCTTCTTGAATATTGGCACCACATTTGCCATGCGCCAATCCTGTGGGACATTCCCTGTCAGTATAGAGTCCGCAAATATCAGAAATAAGGGTCTGGCTATGACATTACTTAATTCCCTTAGGATACGGGGGTGTATGCCATCCGGTCCTGGCGATTTGTCTATTTTGATCTTTTTAAGTCGCTGTTGTACTTCTTCCTGGGTCAGACAGGACACTTTTAATGGGGAATTTATTTCAACATTCAGCATTTCATCTGACAGTTTATTTTCCTCAGTGAATACATTGGAGAAAAAAATATTTAACAGCTTTCCTTTCTCCTCGTCGCTCTCTGCGACTCCCCCCTCATTACTCTTTAAAGGGCCGACACCTTCAGATTTATACTTTTTAACATTTATATAATTGAAGAACATTTTAGGGTTAGTTTTACTCTCTTTGGCAATTAATCTCTCGGTCTCTAGTTTGGCCGCTTTTATTTGTTTTTTACATGTTCTGTTTTTTTCCTTATAGTTTTTCAGTGCTTCCGTGCTACCCTCCTGTTTTAGTGTTTTATATGCTTTCTTTTTGTCATTTATTGCTTTCTTACAGTTCTATTTATCCACATTGGTTTCTTTTTGTTCCTTAACCTTTTATTCCCATACAGTATGTACCTCTCACAATGAGATTTTAGGATGCTTTTAAAGATATCCCATTTTGTGGCTGTATTTTTATTTTTATTTTTGAGGACTTTGTCCCAGTTAGTTAGGCCTATGGCTTCTCTTAGTTGGCTAAATTTAGCTTTTTTGAAGTTTGGTATTTTTGTTCCTCCCTGTAGAAACGCTCTTTTGAATGATAATTGGAAGGTTATTACTTTATGGTCACTATTTCCCAGGTGTCCCCCAACCTGCACGTCTGTTGTTCTGTCAGGTCTATTGGTTAATACTAAGTCCAGTATGGCCGTCCCTCTAGTCGGGTCCTGAACCAGTTGGGAGAGGTAATTGTCTTTGGTTATTGCCAAGAATCTGTTTCCTTTATGAGATATACAAGTTTCAGTTTCTCAGTCTATATCTGGGTAGTTGAAGTCCTCCATTATGATTTGCCGCCTTGTCTATCTCGTTTAGTAGTAGATTTTCTGTGGACTCTGGTATATTAGGTGGTTTATAGTAAACTCCTATTAGTAATTTATTGTTGTTTTTAGCTCCATGTATCTCTACCCACAGTGACTCCACATGTTCATGTCCCTCACTTATATCTTCACGGAGTGTGGGCTTTAGACAGGACTTTACATAAAGGCAGACCCCTCCCCCTCTCCGGTTTTGACGATCCTTTCTAACCAGACTGTAACCATGTACATTAACTGCCCAGTCATAGCTATCATCCAGCCATGTCTCAGTTATTCCCACTATGTCATAGTCCTCCTCACACATCACTAATTCCAGCTCCCCAGTTTCATTAGTCAGGCTTCTGGCATTAGTATACATACATTTGAGAGGTTTATGTATATCATTTACCCTACACCTTTCCTTCTGAACTGTTCTAGTCCCTCCTTCCATTCCTCCCCCAGTCCCACTACCTTGCCCCCGGTCTCTATCTGCACTATCTTTCCCTCCTATAATGTAATTACCCTCCCCCCAGTCCCTAGTTTAAACACTCCTCCAACCTTCTAGCCATCTTCTTCCCCAACACAGCTGCCCCTTCCCCATTGAGGTGCAGCCCGTCCCTACGATAGAGCCTGTAGCCGATAGAGAAGTCGGCCCAGTTCTCCAGGAACCCAAACCCCTCCTTCCTACACCAGTTCTTGAGCCACTTGTTAATTTCCCTAATCTCCCGCTGCCTTTCTTGTGTGGCTCGTGGTACAGGTAGTATTTCGGAAAATACTACCTTTGAGGTCCTTGCCCTAAGCTTTTGACCTAAATCCCTGAAATCATTTTTAAGGACTCTCCACCTACCTCTAACTTTGACATTGGTTCCGATATGGACCATGACCGCTGGATCTTCTCCAGCCCCTCCCAGTAATCTGTCAACCCGATCCGCGATGTGTCGAACTCTAGCGCCAGGAAGACAGCACACTGTTCGGCGATCACGGTCTTTGTGACAGATTTCCCTATCTGTTCCCCTAATAATGGAGTCTTCCACTACCAGCACCTGTCTGGCCTGCCCTGCTCTCCTGGTCCCCTGCTTACTGGAGCTGACATTCCCCTGACTGGCAGAGGAAGTGTCTGGCTGCAGGAGTGCCGTCCCTGGACTGATATCCCCCTCATCTGCCAAACGTGCAAACTTGTTGGGGTGTGTCAGATCAGGGCTAGCCTCCCTGGCACTCTTCCCTCTACCCCCGCTTTCTAACTGTTACCCAGCTAGCTACCTCACTTTCTTCAGCCTCCTCTCTGTCACCCTCCCCCTCATCTACCCCATAGAGTGCTTGCTCGGTGAGAAGCAAACTCTTTTGAAAATTGTAAATGCCTTTCAGTGTTGCAACTTGCCCATTTAGAGACTCGATTAGCGATTCCAAACAGGTAATTTGCTCACATCTTGAACAAAGATGTACACCCTCGAACGGCTGTTCCAGGACTGCATACATGATGCAAGAAGTGCACTGGACTGCGTTGTCAATTGTGCAACACATACTAAATGGGGATTACACGACAAAAGCAAAAAATACAATACAATGTAGTAATAAGAAACAGGCTAATTGCAGTCCCCCACTGAAGTCCCTGAATCTAAAGTCACTTAATCTTAAGTCACACACTCACGCAACCACACTTAATCAACCACGCATCGCGGTCAAACTCGCGTTATATATCTCCTTATATAAATATAAATGCAGCTCACTGCACCAGCCTGGTTTATTTCCCCTCTGGATTCAAAAAAGGCAATGTATATTAGCCATCCCTGGCTAAAGGAGTTGTCCCACAAAAAATATTCTACAGTTTTCAAACCAGAACCTGGATCTGAATACTTTAGTGATTGCATGCAATTAAAAATTTTGCATAGCCACTGGGTTATTCAATAAAATATATCTGTATAGCGCCACCTGCTGTTTGTTTTTTTCTTATTTCTTTGACCTGCTCATTGAGAAGGCCGCACATGCTCAGTTTCATCCTTCAACTGCCTCCTGAGCTGTGATAGGCAGAGTTGAGACACGCCTCCTGAGCTGTTATAGGGAGAGCTGAGACACGCCTCCTGAGCTGCAGCAGGAAAGACACTCCCCTTGAGCTGTCAGCGTGATATAAATCTAGCAGAGCAATGAATGTGGAGATCTCTGGATCCATGTGGGGTACAGGGCTGGTTCTAACTTTGTTAGAAAGAGATTGTCATGTACTATATGATGTTTGATTTTAATTTTTTACATTAGTTATGGTATAACCCGTTTAAGATCTTCTCCCATTCATTTGAATGGTAACCTAACCGAGCCTCTGCACTTTGAACGGGGCTTTGCTTCTGGTTCTGTTCAAAGTGGTAACTTCAGAGGCTGCAGGGAACAGCTGATTGGTAGGAGTGTCGGGTGTTGGACCTCCATTGATCTGATATTGATGGTATCCCAAGGATAGGTGATCAACATCCAGAATCTGAGAAACCCCTTAAGGTTTGTCAAATTTCCTAAAACTAATTATAAAATACGTCACCAATTTTGGTAAAATTTGGTAAAAATTTCAAAAATTTACATTCAGAATTAAGCCCTACTGCCGTGCTCTTTCTTTTGGAGCCCTTCATTAGAAGGTACCTTTTAGTCATATAGTACTTGAGTTTCATATATCCCAAGATATCTCACCAAAATGATTCAGCTGAGATCTATGGGACCCAATTGAATGTGTGGTGTGTAAGCACTAGATGTTATGTTGTCACCACTTATGGACAGTAGACTTTATCCAACCTCAGTAGCTCCTTAATTGGCCTGCAATGTCTCCATTAAAATTCCATTACTTATTTGTAAAGCTGCCCCCATGGGTATCTACAAAGCCTCTGTGTTCTTATGCGATTTACATTCTGCGCACAGAGCAAGACTCAGTGGTTTCTTTGTATCTCCGGAGACCAATAACTACACATTTTGGATACAATCAGACAATGAAGCTCAGCTCTTCATGAGTCAATCACAAGGGGATGACGCTAAGGTAAGAACATTGGAAAATCGGCACATAGCGTGGAAGTATCTATGTGTTAGGCTACTTTCACACTAGCGGCAGCCTTCTCCGGCAGGGTGTTCCGGCGGGGGAACAGCCTACCGGATCCGTACTGCCGCTAGTGCACCGTGTCGCCAGTAGTCCTCTCCGGCCCCACTGACTATAATAGGGGCGGGCCGGAGGTCTGGCCGCAGCACGGCAAACATTCCGAGAGGCGGGCAGAATAAAACTACATGTAGTTTTATTCCAGCTGCCTCTCGGCATGTTTGCCGTGCTGCGGCCGTACCTCCGGCCCGCCCCCATTATAGTCTGTGGGGCCGGAGCGGACTACTGGCGACACGGTGCACTAGCGGCAGCATGGATCCGGTAGGCTGTTCCCCCGCCGACACAGCCTGCCGGAGAAGGCTGCCGCTAGTGTGAAAGTAGCCTTATTAGTTTTTCTTACACACTGATGATGTCATCAGACCTGGCCCACAGTTAAAGTGTTTGTTTTTGTTCAACACCATTTTCCAGTGTACATGTAGAATCACCCTGCGTAAAAAGCTGAATCCCTTCATTACATTATATATCTTTTATTGAAACAGGGTTACAGACCTTATTATACTCCAGAGCTGCACTCATTATTCTGCAGTCTTTAAAGCCGCGATCTTCCAGCATTTACTGCTTGCTGAGTGTCTGCACAGAACTTCTTCCAGTGATTTGCATTCTTGGAAGTGCTGCCTTTCTACCAAACACTGTACGGTCATTTCATGTTGAAGGAGCTTAGAATGTGGCTGACAGCAACACTACTGACTGTGTGCACAATCATTAGAATTGCAAATTCGGGATGAAATTTAGGATCAGTACAGGATAAGTAACGTACTGTATGAACAATAACTCCATCAGCAGAACAGTGAGTGCAGCTCTGGAGTTTAATACAGTATGCATTTCAGAATCCATACAGGATATGTAATGTAATGCATGTACATGGTGACAACATCAGCAGAATAGTGAGTGCAGCTCTGGAGTATTATACAGGATGTAACTCAGGATCAGTACAGGATAAGTAATGTATGTATGTACACAGTGACTCCACCAGCAGGATAGTGAGTGCAGCT
This sequence comes from Bufo bufo, assembly GCF_905171765.1. NCBI lineage: Eukaryota > Metazoa > Chordata > Amphibia > Anura > Bufonidae > Bufo > Bufo bufo. Next base: position 48,542,707 of record NC_053392.1, read on the forward strand.
CTGGAGTATAATACAGAATGTAATTCTGGATTACCCTAAATGTTGTAATATAATATACTGTATGTCCAAAATTACTCAATGCATTCTCCACTAAAGGCAGTTCATATAAAATGTTCTGGTGGATCAGTCCAGCTTTTTGCTCACTTCATAGACACTATCTATTCAGGCTGGAAATTTCTTTTGGCATTCATCAAACCCAGCTCTTAAAAACAGTTTAAGGGAATTTGGTTATGAGTCCTGCAGTCAGTATTATATGCACTGCCTACTAATTTATGCTCAGCAGTAATTACCTAGTGAACATGGCATATGCTAGAATGGGTGCTTGGGTGAATGACTGGATGTGTGTCTTCAAACTCATTCCCTCGGGAACCAGAAAATCCAATATGACACTAAATGCAGAAAATTTAAGCATTGTTATCTGCAGTTTTTTCTTGGCTATAAAGAAATCATTGCCCAATATTATGTAGTGTACATTGAACAATAGGTTGTAGTTGCCTCCATACCACATGGCATCACCACATGGAATGACCACTGGGATCTGGTCTGGGATGTACAATGGAAGCAGAAATCCTCCAAAATGGAACTTGTTAGAGGCAAAAAATATTACATAGAATTGGTACAACGTGGAGCAGGACCTAACGTCAGCATGAAACTTGGGGTTCAGATCCACAATACATGGATAAACCCAGACATGGTAAATACGTACCAGAGAGAAAAACATCAAATAGTGGCACAATCATCCTGGGTTCCAGATATTCAGGTAAGAGTTAAAACTGTCAGATTCATATTATAGACATACTGTGTGAGAAATAATATTGAAATGTTTTAATGCACTGCCCCCTGTGTACAAGAATATAACTACTATAATACTGCTCCTATGTACAAGAATATAAATACTATAATACTGCTCCTATATACAAGAATACAGCTACTATAATACTGCTCTTATGTATAAGAATATAACTACTATAATACTGCTCCTATGTACAAGAATATAACTACTATAATACTGCCTCCTATGTAAAAGAATATAACTACTATAATTCTGCCTTCTATGAACAAGACTATAACTACTATAATACTGCCTCCTATGTACAAGAATATAACTACTATAATACTGCCTTCTATGTACAAGACTATAACTACCGGTACTATAATACTGCCTCCTATGTACAAGAATATAACTACTATAATACTGCCCCCTATGTACAAGAATATAACTACTATAATACTGCTCCTATGTACAAGAATCTAACTACTATAATACTGCTCCTATGTACAAGAATATAACTACTATAATACTGCCTTCTATGTACAAGAATATAACTGCTATAATACTGCTCCTATGTACAAGGATATAACTACTATAATACTGCTCCTATGTACAAGAATATAACTACTATAATACTGCCTCCTATGTACAAGAATATAACTATTATAATACTGCTCCTATGTACAAGAATATAACTACTATAATACTGCTCCTATGTACTAGAATATAACTACTATAATACTGCTCCTATGTACAAGAATATTACTACTATAATACTACTTCTATGTACAAGAATATAACTACTATAATACTGCCTCCTATGTACAAGAATATAACTACTATAATACTGCCCCTATGTACAAGAATATAACTACTATAATATTGCTCCTATTTACAAGAATGTAACTACTATAATACTGCCCCTATGTACAAGAATATAAGTACTATAATACTGCCTCCTATTTACAGGAGTATAACTACTATAATACTGTCTCCTATGTACAAGAAGTATGATAATACTGCTCCTATATATAAGACTAAAACTACTATAACACTATTCCCTATGTACAAGAATATAACTACTATAATACTGCTCCTATGAACAAGAATACAACTACTATAATACTGCTCCTATGTACAAGAATATAACTACTATAATACTGCCTCCTATGTACAAGAATATAACTACTATAATACTGCTCCTATGTACAAGAATATAACTACTATAATACTGCTCCTATGTACAGAATATAACTACTATAATACTGCCTCCTATGTACAAGAATATAACTACTATAATACTGCCTCCTATGTACAAGAATATAACTACTATAATACTGCTCCTATGTACAAGAATATAACTACTATAATACTGCCTACTATGTACAAGACTATAACTACTATAATACTGCTCCTATGTACAAGAATATTACTACTATAATACTGCTCCTATGTACAAGAATATAACTACTATAATACTGCCTCCTATGTACAAGAATATAACTACTATAATACTGCTCCTATGTACAAGAATATAACTACTATAATACTGCTCCTATGTACAAGAATATTACTACTATAATACTGCTCCTATGTACAAGAATATAACTACTATAATACTGCTCCTATATACAAGAATATAACTACTATAATACTGCTCCTATGTACAAGAATATAACTACTATAATACTGCCTCCTATGTACAAGAATATAACTAGGATAATACTGCTCCTATATATAAGAATATAACTACTATAATACTGCTATCTCTGATTGGACAACTACTACTCCTTTTTACTTCTTGACATCATGTTGACACCATGTGATATAAAACTATTGTTTTGGTATTCAGAAGCTGACTTTTGGTGGCTTGGGACAAGTCCAGTTTTGTTGGGGCAATGCATCCAGTAAAGTCATTTATACCAACAGTACGGCCGACCAGGTAAGTCCAGCCACCAGTCAGTTATTCTTAGTCATGTGGACAGTTGCTGGCCAGTAAACATTTCACCTTCTGTTTCTGATTTGGTAGATACAGGCCATCATAGAGGACATGTTCCTAGTGCACTGTGATTCAGATTTCTCTCCGGAGGATTTATTTTTGTACAGTGGCTTTGAAGAAGGTGAGACATGAACACTGAGAGATCAAGATCTCTGCTTGCCATCAAGGAATGTGACTCATATTGGCTTTTATCCAGTTGTATGTTGTAGGATATAATAAGGTTGCTGCATTTTGGTGTCTTTCAGAGATGACTATAACTAATACAGAAGGAGAGTGGACCTCATGGGTGGAGCCATATTGTGGAAGATACAGTGTATTTATGCCAAAGTATATATTGAAAAGTTCTCAAACCATGCAAACCAGATATGAATTAAACATGTACCACCATGTAAGTACAGTATGCTAGAATTTACTCAAGGATGGGTTTTAACCAGATCCCAGGAGTTTATGTTGACCTGTTCCTGAGGTTTTTTTTTAATTGGTGAAGCCGTCAACCTGTTGATTGTTGCATTTATGAATTTACACTACAGCCCCATTCATGAATAGGTATCAACATGTTTGGCTATACAAAGCACAAAAAAGCATTTCCCAAAATGTAAATCAAAGTATAATCAATGTATAACTAATACTGTGTTATGCTTAGTTCAGTTCCTCAGGGGTGGAGCATGATGAAGGGATTCTTTAATTGCTGGCATGCTATCATCCAATGAAAAATTAGTCAATCTCAACATATAAAGGATTGTCACAAACAAGAAAAACAAAATTGGAGTAAAACCACAGTCAACCCAACACATTTCTGTCTACTGCTTTCTGGCAGCAGCTTGAGAGTGGTGGTGATGTGGTGGTTACTTCCAGCTTGGTTTTAATTTTTGAAGGTCGTCATTAGAGATGAGCGAATCGAAGTTGATGAAGTGGAATTCGTTCCGAATTTCAGGAAAAATTCAATTCGCACCGAATCCGAATTTCTTCACGCTTCATGGTAACTAATCACATTTTTTCCTATAATGCCATGTATGCAGCCAATCAGCAGACAGCCAGCCCTGTGAAGACACAGCCCTATAAATAGCTTCTGCCATCTTGGAATCAGACATTTTCCAGTGTACTTAGTGTAGGGACAGATGTGAGAAGGCGCTAGGGACAGTGCTAGGAAAGACTTCATTGTGCTAAACTAACAATTTACAAGTAAAGAAGAGCAAATTTATTGAAAATTCGATTCGGCTGCTTTGCCGAATTTTACAAAAAAATTTGCTTCGTGACTAAGTAATTTTTTTGTAAGTAGCGGGTGCAATGACAGGGAGCTGCGATAGCACCGCCCCATCATTGTACCCCTCAGATGCTGAGTGTAAAATTAACAATAATTCAAACTTACAAAATCAAACTTACCTCCTCCATTTGCTCGCGACGGGCCGGCCGCCACCATCTTGCTTGAAGATCTCGGCCGAAATCCCGTGCGGTGTGAGATTATGTCATCATGCCGGGTGTCGTGGTGACGTATGTAATCTCGCGCCGCACGGGATTTTGGCTGAGATCTTCAAGCAAGATGGAGGCTGGCGGCCCATTGCATGCAAATGGAGGAGTAAGTAATTTTTTTGTATTTTATAATATTTAAGGTTAAATTGATTCGCTGACACGAAGCACGAGGAAATTCGGCTTCTAGGCGAATTGAATTTATCTTGAAATTCGGATCGAATTCCACTTCATGGGATTCGATTCGCTCAGCTCTATCTACAAGTGCAGGGGAAGATTATTCAAGATGTAGGTAAAGGATAGGGAGGAATCATTCCACAGCATTTATGTTGAACAGGGTTCAGTAGGGGAGGTTACAGCCTGGGTAATAGGAACAATCCTATTACACCTTGCTGCACTGACTGGGGATCCAAATTGCCATTATAAAGCTCTGTAATTCCAGCAAACCATTCTTGTTATTGGGATGCAAGTGCTGTTTGATACATCCATTAACAGGGTTTATTACAACAAAATATTTCTACGTCTTATTTGTGCGGTGCAGTTATATGTTCTAAAGCATTTTTTGGCTTGTATTAGTGGGGAATAAAGGGCTTATTAGCCGTTGTGTGGGGTGAAGTGCGAAAATTACAGCACTTTTTGTCGTGTATTAGTGGCAAGAGAAAAATATATTTGCCGTTCAGCGGTGCAGTTATATGTTCTGAAGCCTTTTGTGGCATGTATTAGTGACAAAAGAAAAATATATTTGCCGTTAAGCGGTGCAGTTATCTATACTAATAAAAGCCCTCTGAGCCTGCGCTGTGTCCGTGCATGTGTGCCGATGTTAAATGCGCATGCGCGGCGTGCAATCAGGACACAGCGCTCCAAACGGACACAGCGCTACACACAAGTTTCCCTGCAGCCTGACTGCCCATATATACCTCCAAGGCGCTGTCTGCTCCTGCCACAGTTCCCCCACCACCGTCCGCTCCTCTCTCAGTGTCACGATCAGTGGGGGGGGGGGGACTCCACACTGAACACAGGAGGGAAGGGGAACAGTAACTGGGCCTGGAAACTAGGGAAGAAACAGGTCACCTCCTAGACAACCCTAATCCGGGCCCTGACTACCTATCAATATGAATAGACCTTGAGGGTAGGAATATTCATATGCAAGATACCTAGGCCCTGATTTCCCTCTAAGGCCCTGGAATAAGTTTGGGACCAGAGACAACCCATTCCTCAATCAAAAAAGCAGCCTAATGCTATTCTGCTTTATGGGCCTATATGGTCCGAGCAGACTACCGCAATGTGCAGACAAAAAATACATAAAACGGGCAGTAGTAAAATATAACTTTTAATCTAATATCTAAAATTGATAGCCCACAGTTCTGTTCATAGACACCACTACCATTGAGCAATGTCACCAATGGTCCCTACCATCCCGGTCTATTGCTTGAAGATGGAGGGAAAAGTAAACTAACATGGAGATGCAAAGCTTCTTACCAGATAGTCTACACAGATGATGACTTGCTTCGAATATTGCACACCTTCCGGTTGTTCTCCTCCCTAAAGGACGAGGAAACTGCTGTATTTTACTGACCAGAACCAAGCTACTGTATTGCCATCTGGTCCGTGTATGTATATATATATAGCAGAAAAGAGCAACCGACACCAGACACAGGGTAAATTCTGTCACTAATGGTGAAGGGTGCAAGAAAACTTATATAAGTGCTCAAGTAGATAGATGATGATAGATGTATGTGTCCCTACGAGTTTCATCTAATTTACAGCCCCAGAATCATCAGGGGACACGGGGCTGACACTACATCAGTATGGACAAATTTGTCCTCAATGTGGCCATCCAGGGCGGTTATATGGTCCCACCTCCGGATCCAAATAGCCCTTACAAGATGAGGGGTGCTGCGGCTAGGGTTCTCTTCCAGAAGTAGATGTCTGGCATCCCTCGTTTTGCCACAGGTACTGGTGTCTATGAACAGAACTGTGGGCTATCAATTTTAGATTAAAAGTTATATTTTACTACCCCCCGTTTTATATATTTTTTGACAACCCATTCCTCCCCAGATGGACGAATGGAAGTCTCTGTCTCAGGCCCAGATACAACAACAGGGAATATAACAAATGCAAACAAATGCGACACTTATTTTCTGTAGAGATGGAAGAACAGGAAAACCAGAGACGACCTCACACCAGCTCAGCCAAACCCAAATGAAGCTATCTACAGCATTGTCAGAAGGGTGGGGTCAGACTATAAAGGGTAGAAGTGATGACCACTGAGCAACAGCTGAGAAAAGGGAAGTGGTCATTAATCTATCAACACTGAATAAAGAGAAATCAAGGAGGCAATTAGATTCCTCCACGCTCAGCCACTCTCTCTGATCTCCTGACACCAGACACTTGAGGGACGTGACACTCGGCTCAGGAGATGCAGAGCGCGCAGCACCCCCCCCCCCCCCCCCTTTCAGGATGGCAGAGCGGTAGCGGGCAGAGTGTTAGCTGCAATGTCCAGCTAACACTCTGCTTGAAACGTCTGACATCAGTGCTGGCACCCATGTCGGCCGTTTAACCCCTTCCATGCCGTGGTCCTTAAGGACCGCTGTATGGAGGTGCTAACCTTCACAGGCATCCAGTTTGCTGTGGTATATCTAAGCCTGATCAGGCTCCTGCTAAAGGCAGGACTATATACGGTAGTGTACTGCAGTGTATTGTAAGCCATCAGACCCACTGGATCTTCAAGAACCAAGTGGGTCTGGGTCCAAAAAATGTAAAAAAAATAGTGAAAAAATTAAATTTTTTTTTTTAAATCCTATATCCACACATAATTGGTTAAAAATGTAACAAATAAAAAACACTAAACATGTTTGGTATCGCCGCTTTCATAAAGACCTGATCTATAAAAGGATCATGTTACTTTTACCACATGGTGAACACCATAAACAAAAAAGAAGGAAAACTATGATGGAATTGCAATTTTGCCCACCGCACTTCCCAAAAAATGCTATAAAAAGTGATCAAAAAAGTCATATGTATCCAAAATTAGCACCAATTAAACCATGACCTCATCCCACAAAAATGAGCCCCTACATAAGCCAATCATCCAAAAAATAAAAAAAATATGGTTTTCAGAAAATGGAGACACAAAAACGTTTTTTTTTCAAACATGCTTTTATTGAATAAAATAAAGTAAAAAAAAAGCACATATTAGGTATAGTCATGTCCGTAACGACCTGCTCTATACAAATAGCATGTGATCCAACCCATCTGCTGAACACCATTAAAAAAATTTGCCCAAAAATCTATTTTTTATCACTTTACATCACAAAAAGTGTAATGCCAAGCAATCAAAAAGTCATATGTGCCCCATAATATTACCAATCAAACTGTTATCTCATCCCACAAACCTAGACCCAACCTAAGACAATCGCCCACAAAATAAAAAAATATGGCTTTCAGAAAATGGAAACACAAAAACATGATTTTTTCTTCAAAAATGCTGTTATTGTGTAAACTAAGGGTAATTTCACACTTGCGTTGTTGGATTCCGGCAGGCAGTTCCATCGCCGGAACTGCCTGCCGGATCTGGAAATCCGTATGCAAACGAATAGCATTTGTTTCCGGATCCGGATGCAGATCCCGCTGACAAATGCATTGAAACACCGGATCCGTCTTTCCGGTGTCATCCAGAAAAATGGATCCGGTATTTATTTATTTTTCACATTTTTAAAGGTCTGCGCATGCCGGTTTTCCAGAAGACTTGGTACCGGATCCAGCATTAATACATTTAATGTATTCCGGCAAGTGTTCTGGAATTTTGGCCGGAGAAAATACAGCAGCATGCTGCAGTATTTTGTCCGGCCAAATACCGTAAGAGTGACTGAACTGAAGACATCCTGATGCATATTGAACGGAATGCTTTCTATTCAGAATGCATTAGGATAAAACTGAAGCATTTTTTTCCGGTATTGAGCCCCTGTGACAGAACTCAATACTGGAAAACTTTAACATTAGTGTGAAAGTACCCTAAAATAAAAAAATACACATATTAGGCATCGCTGTGTCCGTAACAACCTGCTCTCTAAAAATAGTGTGTGATCCAACCCATCTGGTGAACGCAGTAAAAAAAAAAAAAAGTGCCAAAAAAGCAATTTTTTATCACTTTACATCACAAAAAGTGTAATACCAAGCGATCAAGGCCAGCAGTCTCAGCCGCAGCCAGCAGTCAGCAGTCTCAGCCACCAGTCTCGGCCACCAGGCACAACCACCAGTCAGTGCCAGCAGTTTCAGCCACAGTGCCAGCAGTCTTGGCCACCAGCCACAGCCACCAGTCAGTGCCAGCAGTCTCAGCCACAGCCATCAGTCTCGGCCACTAGCCTCCGCCACCAGTCTCAGCCACCAGTCAGTGTGGTCAAGTTCCCTTGCGATTTAATATAGACTGTTCCTACTAATGTTTATGCACTACTGTTCTAGCGACCGTTATTGTAACGAGCTTAATGTCTAGTATGTTATAAAGCCCTTTTTGTCGTATAATAGTGGCAAAAGAAAAATATATTTGCTGTTCAGCGGTGCAGTTATATGTTCTAAAGCTTTTTGTGGCGTGTATTAGTGGAAAAATAAAAAAATATCTGACGTTCAGCGGTGCAGTTATATGTTCTAAAGCCCTTTTTTGTGTGTATTAGTAGGCTTATTAGCCGTTGTGTGGTGAAGTGAGAAAATTACAGACTTTATTTGGGGTGTTTTAATTTCCTATTTATTTATTTGATCTAACAGTATGTCAGACAGAGAAGTGCCAGGCCCTGCACAAGGGAGTGGTAGAGGCCTAAATGTTTCTAGTGCAGGGACAGGTCGCAGCAGAGTAAGGGGCCATGGCAACAGGGGTCACTTCAAGAGGCCTGAGCTCCCAGTGTCAGCTAGCGGTCGTGTCTTGACCAGCAACCCAGCGGTTCTTGAATGGTTGACTCGATCTTCGACTTTGTCGCAAGTGACATCAGACACCCCCAGCCGAGAGTCAGTGGGTTTGTCAGACACAACCCTTAGTTGGCATGGCCCAGGAGCAGGCCCTGTGCCCTCACCTGTCCTCAACCTGCCTCTGTCCTTTTCTGTTCCCTCAGCCAGAGAAGTATTGTATGCTGTGGGCTCAGCTCCACTATACAGTGAGGACGAGCTACTAGAAGACAGTCAGCAGCTACTGGCAAGCCAAGATGTGGAGGAGACATCCGTCGCTTCCACCACTAGGCGGGCAAGTAGTGATGAGGAGAGTGGCATGGGAGCTGGTGTTGCGGACGGTCAGGCTCCTGACCCAGAGACGGTTGAGGAGGACATCAGTGACATGCAGACCGTACCCGATGATGATGTAGCTGATCGCACTTGGGAGCCGGGTGACGAAGGGGCTTCATTATCATTGGGAGAAGAGGGCGGCAGCTTGCCGAGTCACCATAAAGTGCATATGCAGAGTCACCATAAAGTGGCCTGGGAGAACTGTGGCTCCGATTTGGTGGTCCAGCCTGCCGCAGCAACCGCTGCATCACCCAGTGGCACGCAGCCGATTTCAGGCAGTCAAGGCTCCTCCACCTTAGCCGAAGGGAGCTGTCTGTCCTTCCCATCATCTGCTGGTCCTGATGCTCCTGCTCCTCGCTCTCCTACTCCTCGTCAGTCATTCTATCAGCAATCGATCACCGAAGCGATTGCCAAGAGACAACAGTATGCGTGCACAGAAGCTGAACGTGCTCCTGTCCAAGGTGCTGGTGCTGCAGTCCCTCCCTTTCCAAGTGGTGGACTCTGCACCTTTCAGAGAACTGATGGCTTGTGCCGAGCCGAAGTGGAGAGTCCCAAGCCGTCATTTCATAGCCAAAAAGGCAGTACCAGCCCTGCACACACATGTAGAACAGAAGGTGGGCCAGTCCTTGAGCCTGTCGGTGTCTGCCAAAGTGAACGGCAGTGGCGACTTGTGGAGCTGTAACTACGGTCAGGGACAATACATGTCCTTTATGGCCCACTGGGTGAATGTGGTTCCTACACAGCCACACCAGCAACTTGGCCAGGTGACGCCGCTTCCACCTCCACGTTCTCACGCCGTTGGTCCTGCTACAATGTCCTCCTCTGCCTCCTCATCCTCCACCGTGTCCTCAGCCTCCACTGCAGGGACAATTCACAGTGCCCCTCCAGCATACCACATGTGCAGGGCACGGTGGTGTCACGCTGTTCTGCACCTCGTTTGCCTGGGCGAATGGAGTCACACAGGAGAGGAACTGCTCTGTGTCCTTCATCAAGAAATCGAATCCTGGCTTTCTCCGCGACAACTCAAAATCGAACCATTGTGACCAACAAAGGGAAGAACATGGGGTCGGCGCTGTGTCAAGGAGGGCTGAGCAATGCACCCTGCACGTGTTCAACCTGGTTGTCAAGCGGTTCCTGAAGTCTTCCACCCATCTGCAAGACTTCCTGAAAATGGCCAGGAAACTTTGCATGCACTTCAGACACTCGTACACCGCAAAGCACATCCTCTTTGAGCTACAGGGCGATGAGGAAGACGAGGCAGAGGACCCAGACACACCGTGGCAGTATGCAGTAGAGATGGAGGCAGGGAGTCCCTCCGAGTCAGTTGCACAAATGGCCCAATGCATGCTCACTTGCTTGCGTAGTGACAGCCAAATTGTCACCATTAGGCAGAGGGATGACTTCTGGCTCTCCAGCTTGTTGGACCCTCGCTACCGATCCAAAATAGGGGCCTTTTTTACACCCGCTGAGAGGAAGGACAAACTGAACTATTATAGAGACATCCTATGTAGTCAGTTGGCCGCTGCCTATCTGCGCCATAGTCCATCCTCTCGCATGTCTGACCAGGGGGCCCTCTGCGCTCACGTTCCACTGCCATGGCTGCTGGGCAGGGTGGGGTGGCAGGAGCAGTACCAGCTCCATCAGCAGCAGCCTGAGTCTAGAGTCGCTAATGAGCAGCTTTCTTCACCCGCATAGTGAAGAAACTACTCACCAGCATCTAGACATAGAGCAGAACCTGAACCAGCAGGTGGTGGAATACTTGGACAGCACCGTGTCACCCCACATTGAAGATCCACTGGACTACTGGGCAGTCAAACTGGATTTGTGGCTGCAACTGGCCGAGTTTGCCCTGGAAAAGCTGTCCTGCCCAGCCAGTAGTGTGGCATCAGAGCAGATGTTTAGTGCGGCGGGGGCCATAGTTACCCCAAGAATAACTCGCCTGTCCACCCAAAATATGGAGAGACTGACCTTTGTCAAGATGAATCAGGTGTGGATCAGCCAGGATTTCCACCCACCAATGCCTGACGCATCAGACTAGATCATCCATGGTGCCACACCAACACTTTGAAAAAAGAGACCAGTTTCTTCTGGCTACCTGCCTCAGCTACTATTCTGATGCTGCCTCCCGCCTGATGCCACACATCTGATGCTAAGTGCTCCTTCTTTCACCCACCATCTTCAGCTGGTACTGGTATTGCCACCCACCTCCCCACTCTGTCACCGGGTCACTCTGTGGTCTACTGATGCTGCTGCCACCTCCACACTATGTCACCTTGCCACTCTGTGATCTCCTCATGCTTCTGCCACCTCCACACTATGTCACCTTGCCACTCTGTGGTCTCCTCATGCTGCTGCCACCTCCACCTATGTGACCTTGCCACTCTGTGGCCTCCTAATGCTGCCGCCACCTCCACACTGTTATTGTGCCACTCTGTGGCTTCCTCCTGATGCTGCCACTTACACACTCTGTCATTGTGCCACTCTGTGGCCTCCTGATGCTACTGCCACCTCAACACTATGTCACCTTGCTACTCTGTGGTCTCCTCATGCTGCTGCCACCTCCACACTATGTCACCTTGCCACTCTGTGGTGTTCTGATGCTGCTGCCACCTCCACACTGTCATTGTGCCACTCTGTGGCCTCCTCCTGATGCTGCTGCCACCTCCAGACTCTGTCATTGGGCCACTCTGTGGTCTCCTCATGCTGCTTCTACCTCCACACTCTATCCTTGTGCCACTCTGTGGCCTCCTGATGCTGCTGCTGCCACCTCCACACTGTCATTGTGCCACTCTGTGTCCTCCTTAGGCTGCTTCCACCTCACCACTATGTCATAGGGCCACTCTGTGGACTTCTCATGCTGTTACCAGCCTCCCTACCTCATGACTGGGCCACTATTTTGCCTTTCGGCCTGGCTGACATCTTCATTTATTTGACCCTTCTTCTGATCTGTCAGAAGGAAGGAAAAATTAGATGCACAACGGATCCTGTCTGTGTAGCAGCTGTAAGGCCTGTATGGTCCCATCAGAATTGGCTTATGATTTGGTAGCCAAAAGCAGGAGTCAGTATAAAACACAGAAGACATGCAAATATTACATTCACGTGTCATCTCTGTTTTACATCCACTCCAGTTTTTTTTTGGCATTAGCAATACTGATGGATTACTGACCAAATGCTGACCGAGTGAAAGCGGATGCTTAACAGACAGGATCTGTTTTTTGGGGGTTATTGTTCTGACGATCAGAGGAAGGGCAAAATAATCAGTGATGTCAACACAAACTTACTGCTGACACCCTCTCCACTCTGTCGGGGGCTCTACTTGTATAAGCGTTTAATAGAACAGGTTCTGTAAACATTTATGTGGAATCAGCTGACGATGGTGCAAAAGGAGTGAGCTTCTTCTTGGCGCTAACATTGACCTGTAAGGCTGAGTTCATACTGGAGTTATTTGGTCAGTTTTGGCCCCGTGACTGCCCAAATAAGCGACGTGTGCAGTGATTCTAAGAGCGACGCCTGTCATCTGAATGTCATACAGACTCACAGTATTATTTCACTACCACAGCAGACTCCCTATGCGTGTTACTGCAAGGCACAGTGTTCTACACCACTATAAAGGCTCTCTGCAGCCAGGAAATAGTCATTTTTTAACGCGATTCGCCACCAATAAATTCGGATCGAACCAAACTTTTTCAAAAAATTCGACGAGCCGGCCGAATCGATTTTTTGAAAAATTTGCTCATCTCTAGTCGTCATCCATATATAATGAATCCCCTCCAGCGTGAAGTTCACAGAAACCAAACTCTGTTTCTAGCCACCAAATATCACCAAGTACACTAAAAAAAACAACGCACCAAAAAGGAATTGGGGGAATCAAATGAAACTTTATATGTGTGCATGATGATCTATGTCATTTATATGTCCATCTCAAACTGCACCCCCCCCCCCCCCATCTCATTCCACTCACTTTTTGATCAGCTACAATCTGGCTTTCAACTCTACTCTACTAACCAAAGTCACCAATGATCTGCTTTTTACCAAAACATCCTTACTCTGTACTTCTCCTCTTCTTGACCAGTCCTCTACCTTTTACACTGTTGACCACTGTCTCCTGTTGCAAACTCTGTCATTCTTATGTGTCAGAGACCTGTCCCTCTCCTGGATCTGCTCGTATCTCACTAACAGAACATTCAGCGTCTCCATTTCTCCATTCAAACACCACTCTCCCATCATGCCCCCTCTTTGTTGGTGTTCCTCAAGGCTCTTTCCTGGGACCCATACTTTTCTCCATTTATACATTCATTATGGGACAGCTCCTAGAGTCCCATGGCTTTCAGTACTACCTCTATGCTCCTGACACTCAAATAAACCTCTCTGGCACAGATGTCACCTCCCTTCTATCCTGGTTTGTCTATCAGCTATATCTTCATTATTCTCCCACTTCTTAAAATGCAACATGGAGAAAACAGAATTCATCATCTTTCTAATAATAATAATAATAATAATAATAATAATAATAATGTAAATGATTAAAATTTTAGAGTGAAAGGAGAAGTTTATTGGGTAAATTGTAAAGTTGAGAGGAGGCTCTAGGACCCTGTTGTGCCACCTCTAGCCTGGATACAAGATACTGTTGGATATGTAGGCATACAGGTTCTGTATAATATCTTGCAGCACATTTTCTCACAGATGCTACTGCTGGGCCTGTAGATCCTGCACACTTGTAGGTTGCTGAAACTTGCGTCTCAGCTGGTCCCATTAATGCTCGATTGGTGATAAATCTGAAGAGCGGGCAACCAAGGAAGCCTTGTAATTTGGTGGAGACATTCCTGGGAAACCCTGCTCTGTGTGAGCGAGTATTATCTTGCTGAAAAATACCAGTTGGAAGCCCTGCCATGAGAGGAACACATGTGGCCGCAGGATGTCCTGCACATATGGTTGAGCTGTCAGTGTCCCTCATATGACTACTAGGGGTGACCAATTGTCATCGCGATCATCACACCAGCAGTTGGGGCAATGTGTTGTTCCATAGCAAAGGTAGGATTTAAGAGCTCACCCCAAGGCCTCCATACTCAACCCAACCGTGATGTGGTCAGATCCCAAACAGAACCTGGATTTGTCACTAAAGACAATACAGTTCCAGTCCGTTGCAGTCGAGATTTCTTGTTCATGACACCATATGGCACACAAAGGTGATGGTGGCTGTCTGTCAATGGCAGGACATATAATTGGGACCGTGACACCAAATCTCCTATTGCTAAGCACCTGGACATGGTCCGGGCAGAGACAGGCATGTGTAATGAAGGTGCCACCTGTGTCTGGATGGTAGACAACAAAGTAGTTTGAGATGCTTCTGTTAGTCGGTAGATCAAACTATCCCCTCTTCTAATGGTCTGTCTGGGCTGTTCGTAGCCTGTTTGTCAGGTTTGCAGGCACTCAAGTAACTCTGCTCCCAACACTCCCTAACAGCTAGATCAGAACAGCTTTGATGGTAGGCAGGTCATTGAAACGACCATCCTGCCTCCTCAGTTCAATGATGCACCCCATCTCAAATTCTGTCAACTGAGCAAAAAGTCTTCGAGTGAGTTATAGAGGAATGTTTACTAGTCAACAATCTCTCACACTACACAAAAGTAGCCTCTGAGAGCCATTTTATAGGGCAGTGGGGCAGCTTTATGCAGCAATCCAACATTGCTATCTGGATGCGTTATTTAAAAAAATTAAAAAAATTGTCAATTTGTGTTTCTACATGTGTGGTCACTTTAGACCTGCTTTACCAGGAACATAACTAGGGAGGGGCTGGCAGGGTATGTGCCCATGGTGCTAGGGGAAGGGGATCAGCATCAAGCCACACTACCATGGCTGAGGCATTTACATAGGAGGCTATAAGAATGAACTGAATTTCTGACCAGGGTTATGGAAAATCTAGTTAAAGGGATTCTGTCATGAGATTTTTCCCCTATAACCTAAACATATGCCCATGTCCGTACTAATAACATGAATCCTAAGCTGGCCTTATTAAACCTGCTCGTGGCTCTATTATCCCAAAAAACTGGTTTTTATAACCTGCTTAAGGGGACATCCGTTAATACAGGGTGCCCGGCCGCACCCATCGCCATCTAGTGCCCAGCGCCGCCTTCCCTGTCTTAATCGCCGCCCTCCCTGTCTACAGTGCTGCCTTCCTCACCTCAGCACCGCCTCCGCAATCCTACCGTCCCTCTGCCAGATCCCGCGCGCGTGCACTAGGCTCAGCCTGATGCGCCCGTGCGGACTCCTGGTAACGGCTTCGTTGAGCGAAGTGCGCATGCTCATCAGGCCGGCGCATGCGCACTTCGCTCAACTAAGCCGCTGCCAGGAGTCCGCACGGGCGCATCAGGCTGAGCCTAGTGCGCATGCGCGGGATCTGGCAGAGGGACGGTAGCATTGCTGAGGCGGCGCTGAGGTGAGGAAGGCGGCACTGTAGACAGGGAGGGCGGCGATGAAGACAGGGAAGGCGGCGCTGGGCACCAGACGGCTATGGGTGTGGCCGGGCACCCTGTATTAACGGACGTCCCCTTGGGCACCTTAGGTAGGTGATTGACAGGTTATAAAAACTGTTTTTTGGGCTAATAGAGCCAGAAGCAGGTTTAATAAGGCCAGCTTAGGATTCATGTTATTACTACGGACATGGGCATATGTTTAGGTTATAGGGGTAAAATCTCATGACAGAATCCCTTTAATATTCAGCCTTTCGTTTGGGCTTCTCAGGTATGCACTACATGTACATGACCATCATTTCATATGTAGTCATTTATGGGCATTCATGGAACATTGAATGTATTGTATTGGCTCATCTCTAACAGGTATGTTTTGCGTACAAGGGATATCTCGGTGACTATTTTTTGGTCTCACTGACATACAATAGCAGTTTTCTAAATACAGAGACGAAAAATCTTACCTGTCAATGGAAATTTAAAGAAAACAGCTTGGAAAGGTAAGAACTCTCCAAAAAAAGTTTACATTTTAAAACTCTCCGTGGCTCCAAGAAAAAGAAAAAGTTGTGAAGTTTTGTAATGTGTTATTTATTAATTCATTTATATTATTATTTTTCATAAAATTCTAAAATTTGGTCCCAAACCAAGGTTTTGGGGGACTGTATTATGGGTCCCCAAGATCGCCTACATGGAGGCGATGTCTAGATTAATCTCTATGTTCAGTCAGTGCACTCCCATTTGTGTAGACATAGGGGGTGAAACGGTTGTAGTTGCAGCACAGCATGGGTTCATTAAAAGGGCTAAACATGTCAGGACGCCTGAGCTGGAATCAGCATATGACAGTGTGGAGACCATGGTACAGATTTTCCATCTGAGTACAAGAGCTTTGAGAAACTCCTCTGACCACCTTTCAGCCAGTATTTTAGCACTTGGGTCATCTTTCCCAAAAACATAAAAGTCAGTAGCCCCCTCTTTCTATAACTTTGGGTCTGGTCTTTATACACAGCCTCAGAACTTTGGTACAGATTAATTCTGTGCTGGCAATAGGTTGTAACTGTGGTTGTCCAGCCTGGTCATTAACAGAGGTCAAGGTGAAGTCAGAAGTAGTGGGACAAAATCATAGTCAGAGAAGATAAGGTTAGCAACAAGCATTGTGTCCAATACAAAATCATAAATGTGACTAGGTCACTGGACAGAAAATGGGGCACCAGGACAAACACAGTTTCAGAATGCTAGGTAGAATGATCATGAATGAGGTACGAGACGTTGGCTTAACTATGGTTGGTAAAGCCGTCATAAACCCTGTGTTTGCGCCACACTTCATTCCACCCGGTCTGGGGCCCATAAAACTATTTAGAAATGTGAACAGGTAAGTTCCTGACATTATAGGTTTAAAGAATTCCTGGCCTATTTGATCATATGAATACTTCTTCAAAGGTGGAGTTATGGATGTACTAATCTCTGGATGTGTCTGCAAGATTCCTTGGAGGATTTACATAGGAAATCGTCCATATATGTGGATCAGATTATGCTGCTACAGAGAGAAAGTGAAGAGAAGCAGTGGTATTTTGTTGATGAAATTATTATCACAAATCAAAGCACAACAGGTACCAGTTTCACCCACTTATCATCTTAGGGAACTTAGTAATATTCATCCTCTTATACTTAGGGTACTAAGTAATATCCATGCTCTTAGGATAATTATCTCAAATGGCCACAACAATTAAGATAATTGTAATAACGCATAAAGAAATATCAGAGCTGATTTTTTTCATTCGTTTCTTTTACACACCTTTATGACACATGGGATGATTTAGGATAACAGGCCATCTTTTTATTGGTTTATTAACATCTATTTATATCGTATTATACACAGATTTTTTTTACATTTTTTTTAGTTCATCGTGTGGACCCTAAAAAAGCATTGCCTGGAGGTCACCACATCATAAGCACAAAAATTACTGGGAGTTACCCATCCTACAATTTGACCGCTCTGGTGGCTAACTGTGGTATCGATCTTCCATTTATAGAGTTATGGTAAGGCAATATCATTCTGTTTTTTTTTTTTAAAGTGATGATTGATATTTTACCCCGCAGTAGTAAAGGAGATCTTCTGTTAAATGCAGTGGAGCTTCAGTAGAGTCCAGTGGAGATCATCACCATGTGCAGATGCTCAGAATGAGAAGAGAAGATATAATTCTAGAAGTTACAAGATTACAAGCAGCAAGTCCACCAATTGGGGGCACATTTTCTGTCTATTTATCTGGCACTACCATACCAGGTAGAAATTTGCTTAATTTTTATTATGATTAACCACATGTTTATTTGCAGAGGGGTTCTACATCTGGACCATAGGGCAGCTATTAAATATCCTAAGGAAACTAAGACATTCAATGGTCCCATTAGGTGGGAGTATAAGAACACATTTTATTCTAACCAGACCTTCCTTCTCTATTGATTGACCACAAATATCAAATTGCACTTTTACAAAGCACCTCTGCTGATGTAGTGGGATAGATTATATGATCCTTCAAAACTGATCATAACACAGAGGACAGCCCAGGGTTTCCACTATCTTAATTTTATTACGGCATATAATATGGACCTAAAGTTGAAGAGTTCTGTCAACATAACAGATCCATCAATGGATTCCAAGATGGATTATGCGAGGTGCAAGAGATGAGAGGACAAGGAAGCAGAGAAAGGGGTACTGACTGGTAGGACAGACGAGAGATAAGACCTCTTACTTGATTTAGATTTGGAAACCGCAACTTTAGCCCTTTATTTAATCATCTGGTTGATGGTGTGATGGTTTTTTGCTACTGTGATCAACATGGAGGAGAAGAGGTCGTTGATGGAACTTACTGAGGTGGTTTGAACCTATTAGAAATTTGGCAAGCCCTCCTCTTTGAAGTGTCCAGGAGCATGATTGGTTGTCTCTGCGGGGACAGTATCAGAGAACAGGTTAAAAGCCATCATATTGGGAAAGGATAATTAGTTATCAGGTAGAGGTGGACTGCCACAAATAGAAGGTCTCCTGGTAATAACCAAGTAAGGGGACTCTTTTTCAAGTATCAAAAGCCTTTAGGTTGATGTACATTAGAAACCAGCTGTGAACCATATAGAACATCAACCAGGACCATGTTGCATTTCAGGTGATGTCCTTTAGCTTGTGGTTATGATTTTACAGGCATTCCCGTCAACATCTCTCCTCAACATCTCAGAGAATTACTTATCAGCAATGCAGATGACGTCACTTGTCTTTATGTGAATGTTAGTGATTTTACCATTACTAAAGACGTAAACACTTGTCACAAAATTGTTTGGACATTGACATGGAAAAACATGACTGGAGATCTCCCAAATTTCCTTCAGGTTAGTTTTTTACAAAACCTTTTGTTGGTATGATTTGATTGTTTTTACATGTTTTTAGAAGGAGGTATGAAGTCCTAGCAAAGCGCCGCCTGAGGCCACCGAATAACATTGCCTCATCCTAAGTGATGATGATGACTAGAAAAGTAGGATTGGCCAGTTTTTGAGGGCACACGGTGACTGGTTGGTCCCTACATTGTGGTTGGAACTTTCTAGGAGTATTGTGGTCATATATTTGGGCAAATTGTGACCTATTATAAGAAGAGTATTGTGGTTAGAACTTTATAGTCTGTTTTGAGCCACCTAATCTTCTTGCAAATTTTCATCTGAGCATAGTTATCCCAAGTTTTCAAGAGCAAATGTACTAACTAATGTATTTTTCACAGTACTGCTCATGTATGTTGCAACAGCACTCTGCAAACACAAATAAAGTACAATAATGCCATAATTATAGAAAACATTCTAGTCTGCCAAACCTGAAGGCGATCTCTATAAAATGGGAACCTAACACTAAATACTACCTGTTATGTGCAATAATGGCCACTATAAAATTCAGAGAGTGCAGGTTCCACATGCATGTTGGGTCCACCCTGCTTTTTACCATTTTTGGTGCCATAACGGCCTCCATTAAATCCAGGGATGCAGGTACCAACATGCATGCTGAGCCCACTCTATACCCCTCCTGGTGCCAAATGGCTTTGAATAAATACAATGGAATAATTTATGGTGGCCATTATGGCACATAACAGGTAGAATTTAGTGTTAGGTTCCCGTCTTATAGAGATCGCCTTGACGTTTGGCAGACGGGCCCAAATAAATTTGTACACAATGTATTTGCCAAGAATCTCAAATTTGCAAAATAAGCTTAGCATTAGCACCAGAATGTTTTCTATAATTATGGCATTATTGTACTTTATTTGTGTTTGCAGAGTGCTGTTGCATCGCCTTTTTTTTCTTTGTGTTTCTAGCCATGGCAGCGTGCACCTGCGCATTGGGATGTGCTGACTGACCCCCTTTTTTTTGCAGTTGCTCATGTATATTGACCATATAATGTGCATGGATACCAGTTATAACTTACTGGCACAGAGGACTGGCTACTTTGGATATACCCAGCCTATCTGGGCATGAGTTATGCTGGAGGTCCCCCTCCCTCCCTCCATCCCTTTCTTCCAGTAAAAAAGATAAAAATAATGCATATTTGACCAAATCAAATGTCCCTCTAAATGTGAGTACTGCTCATGATTAACGTTGGTGGGCCATGTGTATAGCTAGTGTGGAGTTTCGCTCTGGTAGATAGGGTAAGCAGGCGCAGTACAGAGGCAAAGTACAAGTTCTTAACTCGAAACATCAGTGTTTATTCACACTTGAGGCAATTGCACAAAACAGCACGTAACTTTGCAGTCTTGGTGTTAATTCACACATAATGGAAAGTTCATATAACACAAGTCACCTTACTGGCAGTTCTGCCTTCAGTAGTCCACAGCAGGCTTTGGGGGCCTGTTTCTCCAGCGTGTGGCTCTCAGCCCTCCAGCACGGCACAAAGCCTCAGATCCCAAAAACAGAGACCTCCTGAGCTTCCCTGTCAGACGTAGGTAATCATTATCACCTGGC
This sequence comes from Bufo bufo, assembly GCF_905171765.1. Lineage (NCBI taxonomy): Eukaryota > Metazoa > Chordata > Amphibia > Anura > Bufonidae > Bufo > Bufo bufo. Next base: position 48,563,663 of record NC_053392.1, read on the forward strand.
AGTGCTGGCTGGTTTTTAGGCCTGACAAAACCCAGCCTGGAACATGGGGAGTAGTCACCCACCCAGCACATTGACTACTCCCAGTAAGAGCCGTCCTGGATCAGCTATTACAGCCATACTAAGTATCAAGGTGTCAAACAGCAACTGCTGCTGACACATAAAAACCGGCTCTTACTCCACCGAGGCCAGGAACCTCGGTGACACGTACCTATCATTCATGGTGATTCCTTGTACCTTCTTACACTAGCTATACTGAAAGAAACTGTGGAGGTACTGGCTCTCCTTAAGAAGACCAGCTGTGTATAGAGACGTCATAGAAATGCTACTAATATGCAACCAGGTATCTCCAAGGCAAAGAGAAGTGTCTCCCTATGAGTCAAAGTCTGACTTTTCACAAGCCTTAGGATATGACAAGGCATAATAGTCAAGCCAAATATTCATCTGCGGACAGGGTGCTTGTTAAAAAGTCAGACTTTGACTCTTAGTGAGCCACTTCCAAAAGGTAGCCCTAGAGAGACTGTTCTCTATTCTGAAAAACAAACAGGCCAGAGCTTGGATGGGACTTTTTTGGGGGTTTGACAAAATTTCAGACATATTGAAAGACTATGGAAAATTCCTTGATATGCCAATGGACAAAGAGATTAGAAGATACATTTTTATTATTTAGCTATTTGAAGTCTTGTCTATTGTGGGAGGAACTACACACGTTAACCCCTTCCCGACATCTACCATACATGTACATATGTTAAACTTAAAGGCTCTTCTCTCTCTGCATCTGCAACTCCCTCTCCATTTTGATTGACAGGGCCAAAGTGCAGAGGGCATTACAGATGCAGAGAGAGCAGAGCTGTTAGGTGTAATGGCAACACCCCCGTTGCTCCTAGAGGCTCATTTGCATATAATAAAACATAATTTCTCTCAGTAATGCGGGCACATATGAACATGGGACCAACACAGATGTTTGCAGCTTCCAAGCGCACATATAACAGGTCAGCTGGTTTCATAGGTACAAATCTGAAGACAGATGCCCTTTAATATGATAGTATTTTATGTATGTGATTTATTTTTTTTGTTATGGCAGAATGTGTGAAAATTTATTTTACCAATTTTTTTTCAGCTGTCAAATGGATATAGCTATAAGGCCAGAACACCTCTGTTCGAAGACACTAGTATTACAAATGACACATAGGGGGTCATTTATGATGCAGTTAGTTGCACCGCAATCTGTGACTTCTCGCTGCTCATGCCAGGTCTAAGTGGGCGTGGGCGGTTTCAGGCTTAGAAAAAGGTCTAATGTAAGACAGCTAGGAAGCTGTCTTACATTTAGAACTGGTGGAGGATATGCCAAAGTTACAAGAGGCCGGTGCCTTTACATAACTTTGGCGGAACCACCGCCAGTTTAGAGCTTTTTTAATAAATGTGCCCCATAGTACATTGTAGGCCTAAAGTTATAAATGTCATGAATATACTGTAGATTACATTGTAAAGTCCTGAATGGTGCGATACAAAATTACATGCTATCCTTCTTTTTTTATTCAGGTCCATGCTGAGAATCTTACAGGCCTGGACTCTTATATCATAGCGAGGGTCGTCTATGATGGTGGAGTGCTTATATGGCCAATATTCGGGGACATGCTCGCTTCTTCAAATCTCCTGCCTCAGGTCAACCACATCATCTAATGTCACTATGTTTGATAACATAAGATGAAGCAGAGCCTGGTTTGTCAGTAATCACATGTTGCCTGTGGTGTTAGATAGGCCTGCATTGATGTCCATCTATTTTTCACAGTGTCAGGGTCTATAGCTGGCCATACACTTTATTAAGTGTTAAAAGGAATGGCTTCCATATACAGTCAGGTCCATAAATATTGGGTCATCTACACAATTCTAACATTTCTGGCTCTATACACCACCACAATGGATTTGAAATGAAGCGAACAAGATGTGCTTTAACTGCAGACTGTCAGCTTTAATTTGAGGGTATTTACATCCAAATCAGGTGAACGGTGTAGGAATTACAACAGTTTGCATATGTGCCTCCCACTTGTTAAGTAACCAAAAGTAATGGGACAATTGGCTTCTCAGCTGTTCCATGGCCAGGTGTGTGTTATTCCCTCATTATCCCAATTACAATGAGCAGATAAAATGTCCAGAGTTAATTTCCAGTCTGCTATTTGCATTTGGAATCTGTTGCTGTCAACTCTCAAGATGAGATCCAAAGAGCTGTCACCATCAGAGAGATAGCAAAAACATTAGGCGTGGCCAAAACAACTGTTTGGAACATTCTTAAAAAGAAGAAACGCACCGGTGAGCTCAGCAACACCAAAAGACCCGGAAGAGAACCGAAAACAACTGTGGTGGATGTCCAAAAATGTATTTCCCTGGTGAAGAAAACACCTTTCACAACAGTTGGCCAGATCAAGAACACTCTCCAGGAGGTAGGTGTATGTGTGTCAAAGTCAACAATCAAGAGAATACTTCACCAGAGTGAAGACAGAGGGTTCACCACAAGATGTAAATCATTGGTGAGCCTCAAAAACAGGAAGGCCAGATTAGAGTTTGCCAAACGACATCTTAAAAAGCCTTCACAGTTCTGGAACAACATCCTATGGACAGATAAGACCAAGATCAACGTGTAACAGAGTGATGGGAAGAGAAGAGTATGGAGAAGGAAAGGAACTGCTCATGATCCTAAGCATACCACCTCATCAGTGAAGCATGGTGGTGGTAGTGTCATGGCGTGGGCATGTATGGCTGCCAATGGAACTGGTTCTCTTGTATTTATTGATGATGTGGCTGCTGACAAAAGCAGCAGGATGAATTCTGAAGTGTTTTGGGCAATATTATCTTCTCATATTCAGCCAAATGCTACAGAACTCATTGGACGGCGCTTCACAGTGCAGATGGACAATGACCCAAAGCAAACTGCAAAAGCAACCAAAGAGTTTTTTAAGGGAAAGAAGTGGAATGTTATGCAATGGCCAAGTCAATCACCTGACCTGAATCCGATTGAGCATGCATTTCACTTGCTGAAGACAAAACTGAAGGGAAAATGCCCCAAGAACAAGCAGGAACTGAAGACAGTTGCAGTAGAGGCCTGGCAGAGCATCACCAGGGATGAAACCCAGCGTCTGGTGATGTCTATGCGTTTCATACTTCAGGCTGTAATTGACTGCAAAGGTCTTGCAACCAAGTATTAAAAAGTGAAAGTTTGATTTATGATTAGTATTACGTCCCTCAAATTAAAGCTGACAGTCTGCAGGTAAAGCACATCTTGTTTGTTTCATTTTAAATCCATTGTGGTGGTGTATAGAGCCAAAAATGTTAGAATTGTGTCATTGTCCCAATATTTATGGACCCGACTGTACCTCTGGCGGCAGATCATCTCTACAGAATAAAGGATCGGGAATGTTGAAATTAAATATGTTCCTTGGGTCTTCCCCCAAACTCTCCATACACATTACATGGCTGTACAGGTCTCGTTCTGAATCGGCCGACGATCATCTGCTGTGTAAGGCCACTTTCATTCTATTACAGATTGCAGTACACTGACACACGACTATCTCTTCATGGATTATTCTGTTACTTACAGTTTATTTTTTTAGGTTCATTTGTGATGTTAAAACATTTTCTCTCCATAGGTCATTGTTCATGTTAATGATATCCCGGCCCAGTGCTCAGGTTCCTGCGCATTCCAGCATCTTCTGAATGTTACTCCTGTAGTGAGAGACATACAGTATACTGCAGGTATCCAAAATGCAAATCTACCCTCAATCTACTATGTGGGAACATATAACTAATATTCTGCTGCTCCTTTACAGACAAGGATATAACTAACATAATATTGCCATATATGTACAAGAATATAACTACTATAACACTGCTCCTATGTACAAGAATATATCTACTATAATACTGCTCCTATGTACAAGAATATAACTACTAAAATACTGCTCCTATGTACAAGAATATATCTACTATAATACTGCCTCCTATATACAAGAATATAACTACTATAATACAGCCTCCTATATACATGAATATAACTACTATAATACTGCCTCCTATGTACAAGAATATAACTACTAAAATACTGCTCCTATGTACAAGAATATATCTACTATAATACTGCCTCCTATATACAAGAATATAACTGCTATAATACTGCCTCCTATGTACAAGAATATAACTACTATAATACTGCCCCCTATGTAGAAGAATATAACTACTATAATACAGCCTCCTATGTAGAAGAATAGAACTACTATAATACTGCTCCTTTGTACAAGAATAGAACTACTATAATACTGTCTCCTATGTACAAGAATATAACTACTATAATACTGCCTCCTATGTACAAGAATACAACTACTATAATACTGCTCCTATGTAAAAGAATATAACTACTATAATACTGCTCCTATGTACAAGAATATAACTACTATAATACTGCACCTATGTACAAGAATATATATACTATAATACTGCCTCCTATATACAAGAATATTACTACTATAATACTGCCTCCTATATACAAGAATATTACTACTATAATACTGCCTCCTATATACAAGAATATAACTACTATAATACTGCCTCCTATGTACAAGAATATTACTACTATAATACTGCCTCCTATATACAAGAATATTACTACTATAATACTGCCTCCTATGTACAAGAATATAACTACTATAATACTGCTCCTATGTACAAGAATATAACTACTATAATACTGCTCCTATGTACAAGAATATAACTACTATAATACTGCCTCCTATGTACAAGAATATAACTACTATAATACTGCTCCTATGTACAAGAATATAACTACTATAATACTGCTTCCTATGTACAAGAATATAACTACTATAATACTGCCTCGTATGTACAAGAATATAACTACTATAATACTGCTCTTTATGTACAAGAATATAACTACTATAATACTGCTCCTATGTACAAGAATATAACTACTATAATACTGCTTCCTATGTACAAGAATATAACTACTATAATACTGCCTCGTATGTACAAGAATATAACTACTATAATACTGCTCTTTATGTACAAGAATATAACTACTATAATACTGCTCCTATGTACAAGAATATATCTACTATAATAGTGCCTCCTATATACAAGAATATAACTACTATAATACAGCCTCCTATATACACGAATATAACTACTATAATACTGCCTCCTATGTACAAGAATATAACTACTAAAATACTGCTCCTATGTACAAGAATATATCTACTATAATACTGCCTCCTATATACAAGAATATAACTGCTATAATACTGCCTCCTATGTACAAGAATATAACTACTATAATACTGCCCCCTATGTAGAAGAATATAACTACTATAATACAGCCTCCTATGTAGAAGAATAGAACTACTATAATACTGCTCCTTTGTACAAGAATAGAACTACTATAATACTGTCTCCTATGTACAAGAATATAACTACTATAATACTGCCTCCTATGTACAAGAATACAACTACTATAATACTGCTCCTATGTAAAAGAATATAACTACTATAATACTGCTCCTATGTACAAGAATATAACTACTATAATACTGCACCTATGTACAAGAATATATATACTATAATACTGCCTCCTATATACAAGAATATTACTACTATAATACTGCCTCCTATATACAAGAATATTACTACTATAATACTGCCTCCTATATACAAGAATATAACTACTATAATACTGCCTCCTATGTACAAGAATATTACTACTATAATACTGCCTCCTATATACAAGAATATTACTACTATAATACTGCCTCCTATGTACAAGAATATAACTACTATAATACTGCTCCTATGTACAAGAATATAACTACTATAATACTGCTCCTATGTACAAGAATATAACTTCTATAATACTGCTCTTTATGTACAAGAATATAACTACTATAATACTGCTCCTATGTACAAAAATATAACTACTATAATACTGCTTCCTATGTACAAGAATATAACTACTATAATACTGCCTCGTATGTACAAGAATATAACTACTATAATACTGCTCTTTATGTACAAGAATATAACTACTATAATACTGCTCCTATGTACAAGAATATAACTACTATAATACTGCTTCCTATGTACAAGAATATAACTACTATAATACTGCCCCTATGTACAAGAATATAACTACTATAATACTGCTCCTATGTACAAGAATATAACTACTATAATACTACTCCTATGTACAAGAATATAGCTAATATAATACTGTTCCTATGTACAAGAATATAACTACTATAATACTGCTCCTATGTACAAGAATATAACTACTATAATACTGCTTTTTTTTTTTCAGGTGTCGGATGTGACTTTGTTGTTAATATTTTTGGATCCGGATTTTCCGGCAATGAATTGGATATAAAGATAAATCAGACTGACTGTCGTGTTTTGGAGACAAATAAGACCTGCATAGTGTGTTGCATTGACACATTTCTGCCACTAGGGGTGCACCAACTTTTTGTGGCTGTGAAACCTCATGGTTTTGCTATTAATGGAAGTAGTAGCGATATTTTTCTCCATGTTACTCCTAAACTTTTTGCAGTTTTCCCTTCTGTTATTCCACAGACTGGTGAGTTGGATATTTTCAATGCATAATGGTAGATTGATGTAAATACTGGGGTAATATACTTCTGCCTGTGTTATGATGTCTTAAAGGAGTTGTTCACCCCTGGGGACCTTTTATGCAACCCTCCCAGTGTGGCCGGTCCTATGGTGGGAGATATACTCACCTGATCCTTGCCACTGGATTTCAACCCTGAGGCGTCTGGTTTGATGTGGGTCAGGGGCCACTGCAACCAATGACTGGATTTTGATGCAGGGAGACCCAAGACCCATGGTGCCCAAGGGAGAGAGATGGAGCTAGAACCCTGAGGTCCAGATCAGTTGAGTATGATTGTCACATGGGTCTGCCCACGCTGGTCTGCTGGCAAGGTCCCTAGTGGTAAACAACCCCTTTAAGAAAACAACGTAATATGTTACAGGTGTTTTGTAGATCAAATAATATCAATTATCACACTAAATATTGATGGTGCCAGAGTTTTGTACTAGATTTGTTTTAAGAGAAACTTTTTTTTGTTCTTTGTTCCTTCCCACTGTCTGACTGACAGCACACCATGTGGTCATGAGTAGTATTGCAGTAAGCTACGTTTTTATCCTTTCTTTTTAGGCATGTGGTTAATTATTGGAGTATTTCTAACAGATAATAGTTACAATTTTTTGTATTTTTACCATTGTAATAGCTGTCATGTTTTCAATATTCAGGAGGCCAACTGGTGACTTTGGAAGGTGTCCGTCTTGATGGTGTTACAGCAGTGGCTTTTGGGTCTCTACTTTGTCCATTTTTTGAGAGTACTTCCACTTCAATCAGATGCATAGCACCACCACAGGCACGTATATACGGAATAATACTAATTATCATCAGTACCTGAAATATACCAACTTCTTAACAGGGAAGAGAGCGCAAGGGGGCCGCTTGAAGCTCTAGGGCCCTGAAGCAAAACAGTCTGACCTGAGCCGACTGGCATAGGTGTACCAAACTGGCTTAGGGGTTGTGTGCTTTCTGCTGCAGCTCTCTCCCTATCACAGCTCAGGAGGCAGTTGAAGGATAGAACTGAGCAAGTGTGTCCACCTCAGTGAGGTGGACAATGAAACAGGAAAAATAATAAACAGCAGGTGGCGCTATACAGATAGATTTCATGGAATAACCCAGTAGCTATAATACTTTTTTAATGAAATGCAATTACAAAAGGTATGCAGATGCAAGTGCTGGTTTGAAAACTGCAGAATATTTTTTGTGGGCAACCCCTTTAATAAATATGATCAGGATTACCCCATGCCTTTGCAGCCCACAGTTGCTGATATCATTGGTTCCCTTCCCTCGCCTCTGTATATGTATTCTTCTTCTTTGCAGAGGGACCCCGTGTCTGAGAACGTCAGCATTAAAATCGAGCAGCAATGGATTTCGTTACCAGATCGGATCTTGTTTGATTCTTCCTTAAATCCAGTGATTTTATCCATTACTCCGAATACAAGCAGCGCAGCAGGTGATCGAAGCCCTAGTGATGACATGTTATCTGATCAATATTCATAGTCTAATTAATATTCATGATCTCATTTATATTCACACCCAAAAGTGATAGATTTAAAGGTTTACGTTTTACCTCTGAAACAGCGCCTCTCTCATCCATGGTTGTGTCAGGAATTAAAGCTCATCTCCATTTAAAGAGACACTTCCATCCATTTTCTTAAAGGGACTTTCTGAGATTTTTTAACTGATCACATATCTTTGGATAGGTCATCAGTATCCGATTGGTTGGAGTCTGACACCTGGGACTAGGGCTGGCATCAGCACCCGGCATACCTGGGCAAGTTAAGGGGCCCTCTGCTCAATACAGATGGAAGTGCTCATTGCTGGAGCGCAGGGAACTGGGTTCATTTCCTTCACTAACCACGGCTCCAGGGGTGTAGCTATCATGGAAACCACTGCTTCGGGCCCTGAGGGCAGAAGGGGTCCAGGAGCAGTAGCAGGGCCGCAGCATCAGACTGGAGCAAGGAGCATCAACAGCATGCAGAGGCCGGCTTCTGCTGTCCCCCTTACAAGCTCCTGTGCTGCGGAGCTTCAGACACGCCCCCTCTTCACTCCTTTCAGCAGAGCAGGACATATTGCCTGAGAAGCTTCAGACATACACGCTCTACACATGACCAGCGTATTGTCGAGTCGTTCCCCTCCCGATCTACCCATTCCAAACCCAATAAAGACACAACTCCGCAAGTGGATTTTATTGGCCACAGCAGCCATTTTATTAATAACAAACATACAATAAATAACATAAATAATAACCAATCCCAAGGCCTTCCCACCTGAAGGCCCGCCCAAGAACCTTCCATAACATGAAAACATGGGGAGGGTCCTTGGAGACCGTAAACCTGACGGGTAACTGCCCCGCCCCTCAATTAAAATAAATTACCTCTAGCCGATAAACGCCAGCTCAGAGGCAGAAAACGGTAACCATGGGCAACAAAAGTGGGCAGATACCCGCCATATCACCCCACATTCCACTACCTAGGGAGTCCAGAGCCCACTTAGCTCCCTCTCCACCATACCAGAGCCACCATAACCACCAACTCCAAGGACCCACCACCGCCAACGACACAAGGGAGGTGAAACCTCACCAACGTGCGTCCCGCCACACCCGCAAAGCCAACTCAATCCCATCCTGTAAACCTGAACACCATAAGTCGATAACCACCGCATTCAGATGTTCTCCATCACCCCTCCAGAACGCCCCCTCACCCGCTTCCAACTCCCTATGACGAACCGCAATTTCTTACCACAAAACGACCTACCGCCCTATTAACTTTTATCCTTCGTTTGTTCAGCCTTTCCACTGACCTGGCATCCTTTCATTGTTTACGCGGCACCATATCAGGCCAGACCTTCACTAAACCTGGAAACTGAGCTCACAAACACAGTAAATCAAATGTAATATTCTTTGTGAGCTCTCTAAAGGGGCACACCCCCAAATCATTTCCCCCAACATGTAACACCAATACCCCTGGGAACGTATCTAACTTGGCACACTTATGGAACTCTGGAAAAACCAGACTCCACAACATTCCTCTCCTCCCCAACCAGCGAATCACCGCCACCAATCTTGGAAAACCCAGCTGTCTTTCGCCTGGCCTAACCGCTGCACACAACGCTCCTCAGAACACGTAAGAGTGCCCCACGATCCACACCAGGCACTCCAAACCACCTGCAAGGAACAGAACGGCCCTCAAAAACGTCCCTCAACTTGTCCCATCCCCGCACTAAGGCATTTACCCCCTTTATAACAACGCAGGCCTAACATAAGACCAGAACCGTATAGACTCCCAACGACCAATGCGACAAATGACATCATCCCCCAATCCCCTCCTAGCAACCTCAGTCGCCGCGCCAATCCGAAAAGAATGACCCCCAAACAATAAGGGCTCCCTATCTAACCTAAGCAAGCTTGCAGAACCGCGATAAACTGCAAATGAGAAAGAAACAACCCATCCTCATAAACCAAAAATGGCCCTTCGCCCCCAGCCTCTCACCCCAAAAATTCCCTAAGACACTGAAACGGGCACGCGACCGATCCCACCACCTGATATAAGACAACCCGACAACCACGACCAAACTGATCTGTTTTTTACCTCCTAATACAAAATTACACCCTATAATGAAATAAATCAACATCCTCTCTCTGAAGCCCACTCGCTCGGCTCTTACTCGGACTAACCAATTTCCCAAAGAAAGCAAAAGAAAAAGCCAACTTAAACAACCTAACCTCATCAACTGACACACAAACCCGTCCCAACTGCTCCATCATTTCTACCAACAGCGTGAAGGAAATAGGTCTAAGCTGATCCACCCCCGGCGACTGCCTCCTCCAACTCTTTAGTGCCTGCAACACCCAAAATGATTTTGTCACATCCGATGTAGCCCAACACTTACAACCAAAATCCACCCCCGCCATAAACTTACTCATTCTGGACACCGACCATCCCTCCTCTCTGCAATGCCCCAGCAACAGCAACAACAAAACCCCATCCTCTAACCCACAACCCTTAAAACATTGCCTCCATTCCTCAACCATTCTCATACACCGCCCAGGTCCCTTCCGACAAGGATCCCCTCACCAACTCTCCAACCGACCCGATGGCAGATTCCACAGCTCCTGGGCAAAGTTTGCTCCCTGCTCGTCCGCTTCCGGTGCCAGCGCCCAAAACCGTTCCCACTAGAAACAAGACAAAGCATCCGCAATTGAGTTACTCACCCCAGGCGCATGGGTCGCTACTATCCAAGCATTCAACAATAAACAAGCCAAAACCAGACGCTGAAGCAAGCAAACGGCGGAGACGAAGCCGAAATGCGATTAATAGCTTCCACCACTCCCAATTTGTCACAATGGAATCGTACCTTCCTATTTTGGAAAAAATACCCCCAAATGAACACCGCCACCACAATGTGAAAGAGCTCGAGCAACACCAAATTCTTCACCCAGCCTTCCTCCTGCCAACGCGTCGGCCACTCCCCTACGCACCAATGACCTTGTAAATAAGCCCAAAACCATACCCACCCGCCGCCTCAGTAAACAAGTCTAGTTCTGCTGCCAACACCCCATCCGCCATCCATAAAGACCGACCACTATACCTTTCTAAAATGGATGCCCACACCCTCAAATCATCCCGCAGTTCCCGATTAAGCCGCACAAAATGATGAGGAGCCTGAACACCCGCTGTCGCCCGCGCCAACTTCCTACAAAAAATCTGCCCCATGGGCATAATAAGTGCACGCAAAATTCAGCTTACCCAATAAAGACTGCAACTCGCGAAGCCGCATTTTTCGTCGCCCACACGCAGCCGACACCTCACGCCGTAGATGAGCAACTTTTTATTCAGAGAACCTGCATTCCATAGCAACAGTATCTATAACAATACCCAAAGAGCTCAACACCGGCGTAGGGCCTTGCATTTTTTCAGACGCCAAGAGAAACCCAAAAAGTTGCACCATGGCTTCAAAATAATGCAACATCACAGAGCATCCATTCAAACTAGGCGGCCCAATGAACAAAAAATCATCCAAATAGTGGATAATTGAACCCCAACCCGACCACTCTCGCGCCACCCACTCCAAAAATGTACTGAACGCCTCAAAGTAAGCACACGAAACCGAACAGCCCATGGACAAACACCGATCCAAAAAAAAATAAAATCCCAAAAACCACCCAGCAAGTGCTGACAATCCGGATGTACTGGCAAAAGACGAAAAGCCACCTCAATATCCACCTTAGCCAACAACGCTCCCTGCCCATAAGTCCGAACCCAATGAACCGCCTCATCAAACGATGTATACTCCACCGAGCACAACTCCGGCACAATCCCATCATTAACCAAGCCCCCTTTAGGAAATGAAAGGTGATAAATAAGGCGAAATTTATTAGGCTCCCTCTTCGGCATGACCCCGAAAGGTGACACCCATAGATCCTGCATCGGCAAGTCCCAAAAGAGGCCTGCCATGCGACCTAACTCCACTTCTTTCCGCAATTTTTCAGTAACCACCCCTGGAAGCTCCATTGCTGACCTAAAATTCTTCTTCCCTTGCCAAAACTCACCTTCAACAAACGGGATACGAAAACCCTCCCTAAAACCCATCAACAAAAATCCGCCGCCTCCGCATTCGGGTACCTATTTAGAAAGGGCATCATCTCGGACACCTGAATTGGTGTCCACCCCTTTTCCAGCCCCATCACCCCAACCCTTTCCTTTCTGCCCTCTGAAGCACCTCTGCGCTCCATGATTCCCACCACATGAGGAACACTCATAAAAACTCGTAAATTTGCACTTGCACTTGTCCCCACACTCGTTAAGCAAGAAAAATAACCCGTTTGTTAGGGCGCCGTGCTCTATGATTGCCAAGAACCCCCGGCGCCCCCCCTCCTTCTCCCCAATGACACTGGCCAGGATCACAAACACCTGCAACCAGTTGGAAAAAGTTCGCAGAATCAAACGGTACTGCCGCTTATCCACATCTTCCTTCTTCTTTTCCTCCTTCCTATCCCTATCTAAATTAAACCGTTCCAGTGGGAGTAAAGAAAATATGTCCACGTATTCCCCTTTCCAAATTTTTTCTTTCACCTCCAGCCTCAAGTGGGCCCCTAGAGGCCCCTCAAAGCAAACATATACCTCTCCTCTCGCCGCGTCATCCAAACGCGGCTCCCCCCAACTTTTTCCTGACCACCCTCTCTCACCATGGCCCCATCCTTATCCGCCGACCCTTGAGGCGATGCCCCCGACGACCTACTGGCCCCCCTACCCACAGCCCCACTATCCCCCCTCTTTTCTGCCACTACTGCCCCACTATTACCCGGTACACCTAACCCTTGTAAACCCCAAGCCGCCAACGGTGACTCCGACCCTGACCCCGTACTCACCAGTCCTTTCACTAAAACTCCCGTAACCCCAATAACAGCTCTCCCAACCCGCCCGCAACAGACACCCCCGGGCCCCCCCCCAACCCCAGGAGCCTCTCTAAGAGAAGCAACCGCTAATGAGGACTCCCTGCATGTCTCACCTGGCTGCGTGGATGCTGTGATTCCACCAGCTTGATCAGGAGGTATTAAAACTTGACCGGAGCTAATATCTCCTCTAGCTGTCATCTGGTCTTCAGCACTACCTGTGCCCCCTCTTGCTGCTGCTGGAGCCTGCACTTCTGCAGCTCTGCCACTAGAGGCCACCATTACCAAAGCAGAAGCCGACTCTGAGCCAGTCACATGCTGCCCGATCACAGAACCCAGCACAGGGCCGCCATCTTGACCCCGCTGTCTTGCAGAAGGAGATGGACTTCTTTCCCACGCCGGGCAAGGTGATTCCATTCTGGCCCACCTGCCGAACCTGTTCCTATTTCCCCATCGACTGCTACTGATGAGGGGACATCCCGTCTCCCCCACCCAGGGTCCCGTCAGCTTAAAGGATTCCTCTCGATACACGACCGCCTGGTACCCATGTTCCTATCTGCGGTGCGTACCGGAGGGTCCCCTGAGGGGCTCCTAACCCGGCGCCGGCAAGGCGCGCCATAGGCCTTGTCCTCCGCGGCCGACAAATGGGGGAAGCCATAAAGGCCCCGGCAGCAAGCCCACCACCGAAGCCTGCAGCCACTTAAGACCCCTGCTCTCCGCTGCCGCCCGGAGCTGCTCCAGCAGCTGTCACGGCTGAGGATGGGGGAAATCCTCAGCCGTGCGGTGATGAAAGATGTCCAGTCGCTACTCGCCAGGAACACAGAATCAGGGAGCAGGTCACCTCCTGTTGCGTCCCTAACGCTGACCCTGTCTCCTACCTGCATGGGCCGACCTTGATGGTAGGAGGACCCATGCGCAGGAACCTCGGATCCCTGACTTACCCTCCGACCGGTCCCTGGGCTAAGGAGCAGGGTAAGACAACCCACTCCTCCTAGACACGGAGGAGCAGGAGTCTCACTGGCCAAGCAGCATGAAGAAGGGGGGTACATAAACATGACTATGGATAAGACAGGTGAACCAAACAGTTCCAACCAAACCTGTCTCAGCCTTGCTGACTGGAACCCGTGCTTAGAAAAGGCTGTCCACACAGACAAAGGTAAACAGCACACACATGAAGACACACAGGGACCAGGACATCCATAGTCCTGTTTATGTACCCCCTTCTTCATGCTGCTTGGCCAGTGAGACTCCTGCTCCTCCGTGCCTAGGAGGAGTGGGTTGTCTTACCCTGCTCCTTAGCCCAGGGACCGGTCGGAGGGTAAGTCAGGGATCCGAGGTTCCTGCGCATGGGTCCTCCTACCATCAAGGTCGGCCCATGCAGGTAGGAGACAGGGTCAGCGTTAGGGACACAACAGGAGGTGACCTGCTCCCTAATTCTGTGTTCCTGGCGAGTTGCGACTGGACATCTTCTGCCATCGCATGGCTGAGGATTTCCCCCATCCTCAGCCGTGACAGCAGCACATCAATTGACGACATCTTGGGAGGTTAAAACAGCCACTCCAGAGGTACGCAGCAGCTCTGACAAGGGCTGCTGCACGTCTGCTGTCCCCACATGATGGTCCCTTTTTTCCGACCTTGCCACCATTTTTAAACCCTATACCCCACCCCTAGCGCACAGCCCTCACCGGCCCTACCAATTAACCCCATATGTCCCAAAAAAATTCCACTCCCTCCAAGCCTCAGTCATGCCAGGCCTACCCCCAGGCTTGCTGCCCAAGGTCCGGCCTGTTCTGGACGTTAGGGTGTTTCATTTTGTAATGGAAAAAAATAAAATTTACTTACGCCCCGAGTCTCAGTGATGTAAAAGATATATATGCCAAATTTCAAGAATATTGGATAATATTTAGAGGTTGCACACTTTGATCAAAAATTATCAAAGTGTGCAACCTCTAAATATTATCCAATATTCTAGGCAAAAAATATGATTTTTCAATGTTAATTACTTTTATTGGGAAAACTAGAAATCACAAACTTAAAATAATATTAAAACTAGACACTAAGATTAATAGGTAGTATGATAGGCAAAACATGTGCTATATTAATCAACTTTAAACAATGCAATCCCTTCTTCTGTTAGCTTGGTGACGACTTTTCTGTGATGCTCGACTACCCTCAACAAGGATAGTTTTTGTTGTTAGTCCATGACCTATTCGTTAAACTTTTTTATCAGAGCAATTCCTCTTTCTGCGGTCATTGACCACCTGAAGAGCGTTCACTCTGTCACTTCGTGGATCCCAAACAATTCAAAGAATGTCTTTGTTTTATTAATAACGAAATGGCTAGGTCTTTTCCTTCAAAAACTAGGTTTTTACCCTCTAATTGCTTCATTTCCTATTTCTTTGCAGGTTTGGTTTCTACATTTTTTGTCATATTTTCCTTAACAGCCTGAGTAATACGTTCGTCCAAAAAAGCTAATCCTACGTTTGTTTCTGACAGATACCAAAGGTGTCTCTTAGCAACTGTGAGAGCACTTTTTTTGATGTCTGCATCTGGGTAAGTGGTCAGAAGCTGTAGCATATCCAAATCATTCTTTGGAGCCCATCAACTTACAATTGCCTCGTGTAAAAAGCAAACATATATGAGGCTGAAAAAATGTGCAACCCGTTTCATTCCTTTCAATTCTCGTTGAGGAATATTCAACTGTTTAGTGGAGGCATTGGAGGCACAGTAATATTCATACTGTGTGTGGAGGCATTGGATGGGTTATTATACTGTTTGAAGGGCCACTAGTAGTCTTTATACTCTGTGGGGGCGTGGGGGTCTTTATACGGTGTGGGAGCCACAGGGGTACATGTAAATGTAAAAAAATGCCACTAGGGGGCCCATTGAGATTTATCGCCCAAGGGCCCACATGAACCTGGAGCCGGCACTGCCTGGGACTTCCGCAAAGCAGCTATTTGAGAAGGCCCCGGCACTTACAGTAGCACCGCAGCCTTCTTATAGCTTTCCCTAGGCCAAGTGATATCATGTTCATCAGTCACGTGGCCTAGGCGCAGCTCAGCCCCATAGAAGTGAATGAGCTGAGCTGCGATACCAAGCACAACCGCTATACAAAGTACGTCGCTGTGTTCGGTTAGCAGGGTGAAGGCTGCGGTGCTCACAGTGAGGCTGTGCCTTCTCAAACAGCTGATCAGCGGTGTCCTGGGTGTCGTACCCTCACCGATCAGATACTGATGACCTATAAAACCTCTTTAAATCACAGATTAACATCCTGTATGTAAATATTCTATGGAATTTTATTATTTTTTTACATCAGGTGAATTATTTTTCTGGATATAATTTTGTTTTACTCCATTCACTGTACTTCCTGTCCTGGCTCTTTAACTTCCTCTTTACACTCTTAGCATGGCAGACAGCCTAGCTTAACTCTCTTAGTTAGACCATTCACTCAGACCGGAGAGAGAGACCAATTAGAGTATCACAATATTATACTAATTGATAAATATGCCCACAGAAGAGCATTGCATAAAGAGAACAATAGAGCTGTCATGCTGCTATCCCAATTCTAACAATCTACTATTATCATGAAGATTATCCTTCAGATAACATCTTCCCCTTACAGCCGCAGTAAACTGACAATGGATTACCTATCTATATAGAAGGTCTTGTCATTAGTGTTGACCGCAACAGAAAGACAATATTAAAAAAAATAATTCATAGGGCTGCCTAAATTAAAGAAAAACTGTCAGCATTTCTCTACTTCTCCCTCTTTCTCTCTCTCTTGAAGAATTCTCCCAAATTGAATCTCTAGAAATACTGATTCTAACTAAAAATTTAGGTTGAATTTCGATTTTAAAAAATTGATTCGCTTATATCTAAAGCAGACCCTTTTTCATGGATAGACATAAACAGCAAAGGGCCCTATACTCTCCCTATACTTTACCTACAACACCTATATGGCTAGCTTGTGTCTGCTTTTTGCCTAAACCACATGCACCCAATGCCTTTTCTTCCTTATCAACAGAAGGGCCTGCCAGAATCCTGCCCCTTTATTGGCTGATCAGGCTGTCTGTCAGACTCTGAGCCAATCAGGGCAAGCTACCCTACCTCCTAGTGTCATGTGATCTTTCATCTTCATACTTACTCCTGTTTTCCACTCCAATTTTCACAGTAAAATGGCCGAAGCAGATTGCCAAGTTTGACAGACATAACTTTGTAAAATTTCTAACAAACCTGAATTGTTTACACTCAATTTTCTCATCTCTAATATGCCATCAAAATATATTCCAGATGGGAATACCCCTTTAAGCGAAGAGAGATACAGATCTTTTCAGAGTACCCCTATATCTGCCTTGCCTTGGAAAATGAAGCCGTTCTCCGGATTTATGTTTCACTAGCTCATGAAATAAATCTCCTTCCTAATAACTCTAATCCCTCATTTTTCATTCAGATCACCAGGTTGTCTTCATTCATTTGTCAAGTTTTGACAAGACTGCCCATGTGAAGATGGAGGTGTTGGTAGACATGACAAGGGCCAAGATTGTAAATGTAACCTCAGATGGGATAGAAGTTACCTTGCCTCCGCTCGCCGGTGGAATTTATAACGTGTCCGTTATCATGAATGGAATCTCACTTACAGCCAATGGGTAAATATAACATTGACTAGGTTTTGGTCAAGCATGAATTGTCAACTGGATAAGTCTCCAAATCTAACCAGGTCCTCTTGATTGATATGTGGTGTCCTCAGTGGTTAGCTGTACTGGCTTGAAGTACTGGCGTAAAGGTGTTCTTGGTTCAAATCTAAGCAAGTCATCTCCATGAGTCATTGGGTGGAAAGGCTTATTTTAAGTATGGGAGTCAAATCTAACCAGGTTATTGCAATGGATTTGCAGGTTATTGCAATGGAGGTTAGCATGGTTGACTTGTAGTATTTGATTTGAAATTGAACCAGGAGACATGGTGTCTGAGCAAGATGGGTTGACCTTTGAAGCAATAGATCTCTAAGTTGCAATCTAACACAGACATCTCAATGGATTTGTGGTGTCTGAGCAAATGGGCTCGGTGGTTAGCATTGTTGGCTTGAAGTATTGAAGTCCTGTGTTCAAATCTAACCAGGTCATCTCCATGGCTCAGTGGTTAGAAAGGTGATATAACCAGGTTTTCTCCATGGACATGAGGTCTTTGAGCAAGGTAGCTCAGTATTTAGCATTGTTGTGGGCATATGTTGTGTGAGCATGGTGGCTCAGTGGTTTGCTGAGTTATCCTGAAACATTAGAGTCCTGGGTTTAAATATAACCAGGACATCTCCATGGACACATAGTGGGTCATTTATTAAGACTGGCCTTTTAGACCGAAGTTATGAAGAGGCGCCTGTTTTAGGTGTAGAAAATGGTCTAAATGTAAGCCAGCTTCCGTGCTGGCTTACATTTAGACCCTTTTCTATGCCTAAAACAGGCATAGAAAATTATAAATGAGACGGATCTACCAGCCCGTCCCCTTCAACGCCCATGCCACGCCCACTTTTTTAGACCGCAAAAAACTTTGCACTGCAATCTGCGCCAGAAATACGCCTAATATAGGCATATTTATGGATACTAAATGACCCTATAGTCTCTGAGCTTAGTGGCTCAGTAGTTAGCATTGCTGTGGACATATTTAAGCGCATGCACATGTATGCAGCCCTTACCACTTTGTGAAAAGAGGGTGTGGTGCAGGAGTGGCAGGACAGACATGTGGTGTGGATTGCATAAATGACGACTGAAATCTACTTTAGCTCAGAACTGTAGTCGATTTCAATCTAGGTGCACAGACTACCTGAGGATGCACCTAATTTATGACGAGGCCTGTGCCTCATCATAATTTAAGTGCATCCTCTGGTGGTGCAGGGGATATCCAAGAACGGCATAAAACATCTCAGATAAATGACCTTGTCTACGCATGGTGGCTTAGTTGTTAGAAAGGTTGACGTAAAACATGGGAGTTTTGGCTTCAAATCCAACCAAATCATTTCTATGGACATAGATCTATGGATGTCTCTATGCTTAGCCATTGTCTTGCAGCAATAACATCTTAATAACATCTAGGCCATTTTTGGTTTAGTCCTAAAATAGGGTTAACATACTCTTTTGTAAGCTTACCTGCAGCTTATTCCACAGTCTGCATGGTAGGGGGCCCCACTGGAAGTTTTGCTATAGGTCTGCATGTATTTCAATTACTGTCATGACTATTTGCATGCACTCACGTGGGTTTTGATAGGTAATCTAATTTGATTTGAGATTTATCTAGTGTACACGTATATCTGAGAAAGGAAAACTCAATTGCAGGCTTTGTCTGGGGCCCAATAGGGACTGATGTGATATCTGGATACCATATCTAGACTATAGACCTCTACAAATTATGGGACATGAAAGGATCTGTGGGATAATTTTGCTCTTGTACAATATTCATGGTGACCCTACTGAAGAACCTTGGAAGGACAATCAGCGTATTCTTCTAAGACACCCCAAACATCACGTGACCTCCACCACGTCGCTTCTGTACAATGTCAGCTGCTATTTTTGTGGTTGGCGAAAGGTTTTTGGAACCTGTCATGTTTTCTTTTGAAAGCATCATAAACTCCAATTAAAATGGAGTGGTTGTATGTGTTGACCGCGTTATGTATCTCCAAGATCATATGGACATGCTGTGGGTGGAAGACTTTGATGGCTTCAATTATCCTCTCTAACGTTATATGAATAATTAGTGGAATTAATCAGCTTTGAAAAGCCGTTTGAGCCTGTGATGAAAGGACTATCCCGTGGAAAGCTGGTAGCATTGTTGCTTTCGGCAAGGGCGCTGTTTCCACAAGGTGCAATGTGACCCGCAGAGAAGTGACATCATGTATACAGATGACAATTATCATTCATAGGGAGCTGGTAAAGTTTATTGCGCTGAGAAGTTTCCATCATCTCTCTCCACGTCTTTCAGGTTTCAGCCAACTATCTACTATGTCCTGGAAACGTATCGCGTGGAACCATGCTGTGGATCCTTCCTGGGTAAGGATGTATTTTTGTATCTCAATCCCATTCATGATCTGTACAAATATATGGCTTACACCATTCAAATGAATGGGATGATCCTGTAAAAGTAAATGATTTCTCCTCCAGAAAGAAGAAGCTGATTTGCATACCTTTTCCCAGGGTACATTGCCTCTAAGACTTCCTGGATCTGCATAAGGGGTACCAGTGCCTTCCATAAGCTGGGGTGATCCTGGCTTTTTTTTGCGTTAAGTTGTTGAAGATTAAATGGTGTCCCTCCCACCCAAACCATGTATGGTAATAACATGCACTTGATGCGTTAGACCCATCCCTGAGTACTCTGGCCAATCCCTATGAACTACTGTTCATCAAAGATACTCCTGACACTACTCTTAGTATTGGGCTGGAGCCTCAATTTTGCCAAATAATGTCAACCTCATTATAGTGCCCATAGTGCCAACCTATGAAACCTTTTTGTCTTTTCCTCTCCTCTTTTCTGTTCCAGCCAGGAAGAAACATGTGACTTCCTCTTCCTATGTTATATAATGTAGAGGAGCATCACCTGCCTGCTCACCCAACCTATACGAATACACTCTTTACTTGGCTCGGTACATCACCACTGGTGGGAACTTATCTCCCGTTAGACCAAAAAACTGAGCATGTTATAATCCAACAGATCGACCCTTCTTTCCTGTGACATCAGCCTTGTGGGGGAGGTGGAACCTCCCCATATGCATGAAGGTTGGACGTTCATGGCCAAATTGGTAGTTCAGCCAACTTTCATTTAAGGTGTAGGTCATTCACTATAATTACAAGAGTTTAGCTAAAGGGGCATAAAGGCAGCAGTGGCACTAGAATGCCGGTGCCTGAAGGGGGCTCTGTTATGGTGCCATCGGGCTCACATGATGAACGTCATAATATGCCTCTGTATACTCCAGTTACATCAAAAAAATAATGGCCTCACTGCATTATAAGCATTGAGAGGATGTGCCTGTTGACAAGCAAGCTGATTGCTTCCAGTAAAAAACAGCAGAATTATGAATGCAGCTCTGAAGGCAATGCAGTGGATTTAGCTTAAAGCGGATTGGCAACTTTATAGATAAGGTGTACAAAACTGGGTGAGGCGGATATATGTTACCTACTAATATATAGGGGGAGATTAGGCAACCATGCCAGTTTTCTTTCACATCAGTTTTGATGAAACTCCCCCATAGTGTTTACAATTTCTGCTCCGTTCTCCGGCAGTGTGAACTGCCGCTTGCTTATCATCCAGTTCTTCTCCAAGGACAGCCTCATCCTGAAAATTGTCATTGATGGAGGGACACCTAACATGACCCATCCATTAATGTTTCCCCTGTACTCTGGTCCACAAAACAGCTGCCGATTGAGGGGCAATTGTAGCGTTCCCATCCATCAGTGCCTCCGGTTGTAACATGCTGTGTCTTCACTAGTTTCCTGGTAAGCACAGATGAAAGCTAGGTATAATACTATGATCTGAGCTTACACAACAGGAAACTAGCGCAAGCACAGTGTGCTACAGTGGGAGAAACTGATGGACATGTGCGCCTGCATCTGCAGCCATTTTCTGGATGGGAACAGCGAGACGGTTCTCAATGAAGACCTGGATGACTACTGGTGGGTCTTCACATTGCTATAGAATGCCACGGGAATTCTAAATGATACTATATTGTATAAAAAGCACCCAAACCACTTTACATTTTACATGTAGAGTACCAATATATAAACCTTAAAGGGCGTTCAGTGGTGAACATACCCTTGAAGGGTTCAGGAGGACTTTTTGTATTTAGAGAAGTTGTACAGGATTAGATAAACGTCCATTCTCTTTCAGAAGCATCGCCACACTTGTTCATGGATTATGTTTGGTATTGCAACACTGCTCAATTAAAATCAATTAGGCTGAGATGCATTGTCACGGAGAACCTGTGGACATGTGTGGGGCTGTTTTCAGAAGAAAGCAGCCATGTTTTTCAACCCATGGATGACCCCTTTCCTGTCTAAATCTCATCTTCTCTGTTTTAGGTGGGACTGTTATAACCATCTATGGTAAAGGACTTAGTAGCAACATGTCTATTATTTCAGTATATGTTGGGCAAGAACCATGTGCTCTGTTGAAGGCCACAGATGAGATTACTACCTGCCGGACACCACCTTACCCTTTTCTTAACCTGCATGAGGAAAACATCACCGTTCCTCTTAATGTTTTTATTGCAAATATGACTAGCAAAAAATCTATTTCTGATTCCACTATCATTGGCAATGGGGACCTTACCTTCACTTATCACAGAAACTTCACACCAACTATCTCTAATCTATCCTGGCATACAGAAAATGGAAGCCTATGGTTGTTCTTTTCGGGAGCCATTGTGGCAGACTCAATATTTCTTTTTCAGACTCTTGAGTCTGAAGTAGAATATGAAATAACCTACAAGAACTTGCAGAACTCAGGTTTTGCAATCCCACTTGATCACTTCAGCGTTGGAAAATACCATATAAAGGTATATCAGGTGAATCTTGGATTTGCCAACATCACATTGGAGCAGAAGATATTTGAGCTTGAACCTCAAGTGTCCTCCTTATCTCCTAGAGAAGGCCCATCGTGTGGTGGGATTATTCTTACTCTTTCAGGATCTTTCTATAAAACCAGTAATACTTCAGTTCATTTGATGCTCCCAGGGGCCTATAAATGCATTCTTCAGAGTGTCACTAATGATACAATCAGATGTGTCCTCCAAGTCAACGGCAATGTCAACATATCGATCCCAATGGACATTCAGGTATCAGTGATTGTCAATGGAATCTCTGGACTCTGTCAACCAAACTGCACCTTTACTTTGCTTCCAGAACAGACTCCTATAGTTAATAGAGTTCGTCCAAGACTACAAAGAACGACCTTCTTTCTCTATAATTTTGGTGAGAGATTAAACAAGAACCTCCATATTGTGGTGGACAGTAGTCAAGGTTGTTACACTGTATATTGGAATGAAACACTGGTCATATGTCAACTAGAAGATACCATCTCTCCTGGGACTCACACAGTTGGTTTTCCATTTGCAGGAGATAGACATTCATGTGTATCGCAAAAATTATATAATTTTTTCATAAAACCTGCAATAACAAAGTTTTATCCTCAATATTTTGGTATCAATGGTGGAGGTTCTTTGACAATGGAAGGGTCAGGGTTTCAAGGTGGGAACAGTACTCTAGTTTTGTTAGGAAATGTTCATCATTGTAAGATAACCATGGCTAATAATACTATAGTCAGATGTATCGTCCCACCAGGAATTGGAACAATGAGCATATCGATACTAATGGACAATGACACCTATACTGGTGGAGATGTCTATCTTGGAGAACTATATACACCCATGGTCCATTCCGTCCTACAGAATGGGTTAATTCTGAGTTTTGAAGTATCAGGGATCTCATCTATAGACAATATTGACTTAAGTGTTGGCAATTACAAATGCACCAATGTTTCTGGAAACTCTTCATGGGTACAGTGCTCTGCACCTCAACTACCAGCTGGAAATTACGAGATCAAATGTCTTGATAGCCAAAGAGGTTGGGCTACAGCAAATACTACTATTGCATTTCCATTTCAGCTCTTCTCAATAAGGAATAACATTGGTGAGTAAATATTTTGAAAGTGGTTTTCTGGCTTTTCACATGTTCAGATGGTCTGAAATGCAAAAATTGTACACTTTTAAATATCTCCAATTCATCAGTTCATGCCCAACCACCTGCCCTGATCTCCTCGATCTTTTACCACCACTTGTGGAAGAAGAGTGAGGATGACATGTCATTAATATTCATGACTTTTGACTATGGTGGCCAAATAGTCAATGACCAACCAAGTGATGGTATGGGAATGGGAAAGAAACCTGTATCTAAATGTTAGAGAGGAGGGGAGACATGCTGATAGGTAGGGCCACTATTGTGGAAGATCTAGTGGGCAGCATGAAGACTTACTTCTAGTGGTTGTACAGGAGGCACAACACTTGTCTGGACTGGGTAATCATGTGCTTGCTGCCCGTCTTGGTCAGTACCTGGTCAGGTCAGGTGGTTAGGAGACTTGTGGAAGAAGGAGTAAGTATGCTCTGTGTGTTGGAACAATGGAATTTATTAGGATGAAAGATAAGATAACGTGTTTCCAAGCTGGATACGCTCCTTCCTCAGATCACATCTATTCCAATGTGAGGAAAGAGCCTGTATGGCTCTTAAAATCTTTCATCCTTCCTAATAAATTCCTAATAAATTCCATTGTTCCAACACACCGGGCATACTTACTTTATTCAGACAAGCAGCATGCAGATATCTTTTTTTTCCCCTCCATCTTCCATATTTCTAAATGTTACCAACAAATGAAAATTATAAAAGTGTAATATTTTTATTACAAAATTTTGATATTTCATGAGCAGCTGTCAGGCAGCTTTGGCGATTCCTAATTCTTTTGAAATCAATTTCAAAATTATGATGGCCAGCTTAAGGTATACAAATGTGGAACACCCAAGGGGCAACCTAGCTACAGTATCACAATGTTACTTGGACTGTGAAAGCAAACCAGAGCTCCCAGCGATGTAGAGTTGGTGTTCCTTCAGGCCTACCAGATGAGATGATTTTGATGGTCTATCTTCCATCTATACAGATAGACCACTTTTGTGTTGTAATCTTTGTTACTATAATTGTATACACATGACACAGACATCATCAATAAGATCTTATAGGTTATTTGTGACTCATCAAAAAAAAAAAATAGACCCTAGTGTCAAATGATTTCTCCAAAGAACCTGGATTCCCCGCAGGATCCTCTGATGTGACAGTCCAACCCTAGTTCCCAAATGAACTCTATTTTAACAGCAGTAGAACATAGACAGTCCATGTTGTCCTGGTGCATTGTGACCATTGCCAGAAATGCTATAAATAATTGTTCTAATGATAAAAACAATAAATTCTATTGGAAAGTGGAGAGATCTTCATGTCAGGTCATTTTATTCATGTGTTTGCTTCATTGCTTGCAGACTGCTTGGTGGACAGAACTCTACATATTTCTGGGACTGGCTTTTCTCCCGTAAACACGTTGGTTACGATCTGTGGTTCTCCCTGTGAAGTGTCTGACAACCTTACAACGGCCACTGATCTCTACTGCTCCAACTGGAAGCTAAACAGTAAGTGCTTCAAATTCTTGTCTACTGTGATGACCATGACATGGGATGTGTAATTTCACCCCACACACAAGTATGTACAGGCAGCTGCTTTGGGGACATTGGAGAGAGGGCTTTAATTTGATTGCACTTCTTTTTTTTTTAAGGACCTTTCCTACCTTATAAAGTGACAGCATATCACTTTATGATCAGTGGAGGTCCGACCCCTGAGACCCCTATCTATCCTGAGAATGAAGAGACCACAGTGCTGATCTCTTTCCTATTTTTCCCTGCACTTTAGCATTCCCATTGCTGTTTGACTCCATTGAAGTGAGCTGAAGTACCACATACAACCTGTGCACAGGTGTGGCACTGTTTCTAAAAGTAAGCACCCATGGTTTTCACAACAAGAGCATCCCAGTGATCATAGAAAAGCACCTAGTCTTCCTGCCCCAGATGTTTCGGGATGCAGTAGTGGAAACTAGCACCAAAAGGGTCATCATTTTTGCTTAGCCATGGGAGAGTTAGGACCTGGGCCTTCTTCCCGTGATGAGTCCGTCTCTTGGTTACACTCACTAAGTAGATTTTCATGGATTTCTTACCTTTACCCTAAAACGTAGTCAGGTTGCCCCAACTATTACAGAGGCCCTCCCCTCTTGATGATAGAGGAGGACCGAGACCAAGAAGACCTCCTTTTATGATGTCTATATGTATCTAGCAGGACATATGAACTGAGGTTGACCTACTATGACATCTCCTTTAAAGAGGGTGCTCAGACATGTGATGTGAGGAGGGGGCAGGTGGCACATATTTTTTGGATATTGTCTTATGTTCTGATCTCATGTCTTGGCTGGTTCAAGTCTGAGAAAAGGATTGTTACCTGGGTCATAGTGGTTTGCACATGGTGGGAAATAACGTGATGCCGATTCTCTCCCATGGGAAAAAATAACATCACTTTTTACTGTGTTTGAACAATGAATTCCGTGTTTGGGACGAAGAGCAGGAAACAAACGTCTGCGGCTGCCAAGTACAACACGCTACACGAGGTTAATTAAAATCAGGTAACGAGGCAGCGTGATTAGAGGGTCATAAATATATTGTGTCTATGCAGTCATTATATTACAGCAGTGGATTCCCACAGGACACACGCTATGAGGTTTACACCAGGAGAGATCCTACATGACATGACATGGCTGGCACAGCTCTTAAAGAGACAGCACCACAAACCAGAGCTGAAGATTACATCCTCATGCTCTATATGTTTTTTTTAAATATATATATATATATATATCTGCAAGTTATAATACTATATATTAATATACAGTATACATTGTTGGCGCCTTCATGGAACTTTGCATCAAAGAATAATATTTTGTAAAGAAAAAAAGATCAGCTCAGCTGTAACCCTTGGGCGGGACAATTTTCCTATACCGTAGTTAACAGAACCAAATATGTAATGGAAAATAAACACCTGGCACACCGTATTAGCACTTTTACACTTGTTGCTGCCTTCATGCAATTTTGCATCAAATATTTTGAAAGGAAAAAAAATCAGCTCGGCTTTAACCCTTGGACAGGACACTTTTCATATATTTGGCAGAACCAAATAACACCTGACCATATTATAACCTCCTTCCCAATATCTATCTGAAAATGGACATCTGACACACTGTATCGCTACTTTTACACTTGTTGGCGCCTTTGTGCAACTTTGCATCAATGTGTAATATTTTGGGGAAAAAATGAGCTTTAACCCTTGGACAGGTTAATTTTTGTATATTTAACAAAACCAAATGTTTATCTGAAAATAAATACCTAGCACATTGTATCACCACTTTTACACTTGTTGAAACCTTCATGCAACTTTGCATCCATGTATAAAATCTTGAAAAGAAAGAAAAATCAGCTCAGCTTTACCCTTTGGACACTTTTCATATATTTGGCAAAACCAAATAACAGCTGACTTATCAAAAAGATCATATTATAACTCCCTTCTCAATATTTATCTGAAAATGGACACCTGGTATACTGTATCGCTACTTTTACACTTGTTGGCGCCTTCATGCAACTTTGCTCATGTATAATAATTTGTTGGAAAAAAAAGCTTAAAAATCATGTTTTTGTGGCTATAAAGCTGAGGCTAGGTGAAATCTATCAGGACCTAAAGCTGCTGCTTTGTTACCATGTATTATTACAACCAAGGCGGCAGTATGGAGTCTGTTGTTGTGAAAACTCTATGAGGGAATCCTTTGTTAGTAGGATGCCCTATTCAGAATTCGCACTAAAGGGCAGCGACAAACCGTTTTTCACTGTCTGAAGGACCCAACCCATTCATGGATTTAGGTAGGGAGCCCATTGGTTTCAATATGAGCCGTGTAATATTTTATTTCTCCTATGGTGGCGCTGCAGGGAAACGCTAAAACTTAGTTCTGGGCTCCTTAGAGATCACTGACAGTCCTGGCAGCAAGATCTTGTGACGTGCGTATTGTTGGCTGACCTGATTTATCTATTAAAAGGGGATTGCTTCAAGTAGACAAGCCCTTAAAGGGATATTCCCTCAAGAAAGTGGTGGCGCATTGCTAGGGTATGCCATCACTTCCTGTTCGGTAAGGGTCTGACCATCCCTGAGCAGCGGCACCATTGGCCTTCTGCCCGCTGTCCTTTTTCACTTTAACAGAGCTATTTTTGAATAAAGTGACTAAATATTATTATTTTTTTTAATTAACTTTATTGAATAAATTTTACAAATCACTAAACAGGCATGTGTACGTCAAGGCATAAATTCCCCCTTCCCCGGAGTAGGGCATTGTTGGTATGCTTTTTGGGGCCATTCAGGCACAAGGGCACGGATGTTACTGCATTTTTTGCAACTCAAATAGCGGTGATACAGCGGACTCATAATTATCTGGCGACTTCGATCATCTACCCTATTAGCCATGTTTTTCGGGTCCATTTCTGCCATATAGAGCATATTCCATTACAGTAGTTGCAGATTGGAACAGTTTAATCCCATCAGTTGGCACTAGGTGGCAGCACAGGAGTGTCTTTTGCTCACTCTGATTCTGCCATATGTTATAATTTGAAGAAACAAAAACAAAAAAATATATATTTTTTTCTTTCTGTAGACGGATGCATAGAACAGTTTTTAACAGCCTGACGACACATGACTAGTGCGCTCATCTTCGGGGCAGGCAGTTGCCGCATGACGAGCCTATCGGTCACGACGATGCCAGCGTTTGTGATGGGGAGCGGGGCAATGGCGGTGATACATGTCTAGTCCCCCGCTCCTATGGCGTTTTGCCTGCTGTAGTCAAAGCTGTTTGCAACATTTGATGGAAGGAATTGGGATAAAGGTCCTCAGGGAATTCCGATGATGTCATCAGTAAAAGTCAAATGAATAGGAAAAAAAACTGTTACAGCATGTTAAAAAAATTACAATTTAAATCCCAAACGCACATTTTTTTTTTACAATAAATAAATGTGATTAACCCCTTCCTGACAGCCATTTTCCGTTTTGTTTTTTTTGTTTTTTTAATCCCTGCCTTCCCAGAGCCATAACTTTTTTATTTTTCCATTCACATAGCCTTAGGAGGGCTTGTTTTTTGGTGGGACAAGTTGTACTCTCTAATTTACCATTTAATATTGCTACGATGTAGTGAGAAGCAGCAAAAAAAAATATTCAAAATGGGGTGGAACTGAAAAAAAAGAAACAGCTTAAACCACAGTTTAAGGCCTCACGAACACGGCCGTTGTTTTGGTCCGCATCTGAGCCGCAGTTTTTGCGGCTCGGGTGCGGACCTATTCACCTCAATGGGGCCGCAAAAGATGCGGACAGCACTCTGTGTGCTCTCCGCATCCGTTGCTCCGTTCCGTGGCCCCGCAAAAAAAATATAACCTGTCCTATTCTTGTCCGTGCTTTGCGGACAAGAATAGGCAGTTATATTAATGGCTGTCTGTGCCGTTCCGCAAATTGCGGAAAGCACACGGACGCCATCCGTGTTTTGCGGACTGCAAAACACACAATGGTCTTGTGCATGTAGCCTCATGGGTAGCATATTTATGATGTTGCCTATATGGTAAAACTGACCTGTTACCTTCTTTGTGTGGGTCAGTATGATTACAGCAATTTACATTTATACAGTTTTTCTTGTGTTCGAATATAAAAAAATAAAAAAACCTTGAGAAAAATAATTTTATTTTTCTTACCTTATTTTGAACCCATACATTTTTTTATATTTATGTGTATGGAGCTGTGTGGGGGCTCATTTTTTCGCAGAGAGTGTTTAATTATACCATTTTGGTGTGTGTACAACTTTTTGATCATTTTTTATTCAGTTTTTTGGGGGTGTGAAGTAACCAAAAAGTGGCGAATGAAAAATTTAGATTTTTTTTTCCTGTTATGTTTTTCGCTGTATAGAATAAACACGGTTATTTTTCAACAGTTCGGATATTTTGGGATGTGGAGATACTAGAAAAGGGGAAAAGGGGGGTGATTTGAAATTTCATGTTTTTGCTTTATTTTTTAGAGAAGAGCGAATCGAAGTTGACGAGGAGGAATTCGATCCGAATTTCAGGAAAAATTTGATTAGTCGCGAAGTCGAATTTCCTCCTGCTTCGTGGTAACAAATCGCAGAACGGAGAACGGATAATCCGAAAAGGGTTAGCCACCGAGGCCGCCATTCGCGGAAGCAGAACATTCCTCTACACACTTTTAGGCCTCATGCACACGACCGTTCCATTTTTTGCGGTCCGCAAACCGCGGATCCGCAAAAAACGGAAGCCCATTGTAGACATTCCTATTCTTGTCCGCAAAACGGACAAGAATAGGAGATGCTATATTTTTTTTGCGGAGTGCTGTCCGCATCTTTTGCGGCCCCATTGAAGTGAACGGGTCCGCACCCGAGCCGCAAAAACTGCTGCTCGGATGCGGACCCGAAAAACGGTCGTGTGCATGAGGCCTTAGGGTGATCAAATTCTTTTTCACTTATTCGATGCCTCAATCATTAGTTGCGGAGTTGGTGTGAAATAGCGGCCTGATACTACACTGTAGGCTGAGTTCACACTTCCGTTATTTGATCAGTTAGGCCTCTTTCACACGGACGTTGCGGGAAAATGTGCGGGTGCAATGCGGGAACACCCGCGATTTTTCCGCGCGAGTGCAAAACATTGTAATGCGTTTTGCACTCGAGTGAGAAAAATCGTGCATGTTTGGTACCCAAACCCGAACTTCTTCACAGAAGTTCGGGCTTGGGATCGGTGTTCTGTAGATTGTATTATTTTCCCTTATAATACAGAATGCATAGTAAACTAGCGCTGGAGGGGTTAAAAAAAATAAAAAATAATTTAACTCACCTTAGTCCACTTGATAGCGCAGCCGGCATCTCTTCTGTATTCTTTCTTTAGGACCTGAGTAAAGGACCTTTGATGACGTCACTCCGGTCATCACATGATCCATCACCATGGTAAAAGATCATGTGACGGACCATGTGATGACCGGAGTGATGTCACCACAGGTCCTTTACTCAGGTCCTAAAGAAAGAATACAGAAGGAGATGCCGGCTGCGCTATCAACTGGACTAAGGTGAGTTACTTTTTTTTTTTTTTTAACCCCTCCAGCGCTAGTTTACTATGCATTATGTATTCAGAATGCTATTATTTTCCCTTATAACCATGTTATAAGGGAAAATAATAATAATGATCGGGTCTCCATCCCGATAGTCTCCTAGCAACCATGCGTGAAAATCGCACCGCATCCGCACTTGCTTGCGGATGCTTGCGATTTTCACGCAGCCCCATTCACTTCTATGGGGCCTGCGTTGCGTAAAGAATATAGAGCATGCTGCGATTTTCACGCAACGCACAAGTGATGCATGAAAATCACCGCTCATGTGAACAGCCCCATAGAAATGAATGGGTCGGTATTCAGTGAGGGTGCAATGCGTTCACCTCACGCATCGCATCCGCGCGGAATACTCGCCCGTGTGAAAGGGGCCTTATTAGTATCATTTTTGGTGAGCCAAAACCAGTAGTGAAGCCTCCTCAGATATAAGGTGTAATGGACAGATCCACACCTGCTCTGTGTTTTTGACCCAAACCTGGTTTGATGCTACACATTTTAGGGAGTTCAAATTATTTTACACTTAATTCGATGCGTCAATCGGTAGTTGCGCAGTTGGTGCGAAATTGCGGCCTGATACTATTACTCTTTTACCCTTGCAGTTAGTGTTACAGTACAGTATGTCCGACAGAGGAGAGATCCGCTGCTTCCTCCAGTAGGTGGGCAAGTAGCGACGATGACAGTCACGTGGGAGCAGGTGTTGCGAGCGGTCAGGCCCGTGTTCCTGAGACTGGTGAGGGTGACAACAGTGAAATGCAGACATTGGCGGACGATGATGTGACTAATCGCACATGGGAGCCAGGTGAAGGGGGGGCTTCATCATAATCATCAGGAGAAGAGGGTGGCAGCTTGCGCGTGAGGCAGCGGCTGAGATAACAGGGTGGCAGCGTGGCCTTGAGTCAGCAGGGTGGCAGCAGTGCAAGGTCTGTAGCCAAATGTGCCCAGGGTAGACCGCCTGCTACACAGGAGACTACCTGTCCAGAAAGAAGTAGCGGTGCACTGGTCCACGGAGGCAGCAGTAGGGTTGGGGGGAGGAAATGCCATACTTGGCAGTGTGGGACTTTTTCATCAAGCCGCCGGAGGACGTCAGCATTGCCCACTCTGTGACTGGGCCTCTGTGTTGACGAGTCATGCGATTCCCACCCTCTCCACTCTGTGACTAGGCCACTGAGTTAGTTGGTCAGTTTTGGCCCCGTAACTGACCAAATAAGTGAAGTGTTCAGTGATTCTAAGAGCGACGCCTGTCACCTACGTGTCATACAGACTCACAGTATTATTTCACTACCACAGCAGACTCCCTATGAGTGTTACTGCAAGGCACAGTGTTCTACACCACTATAAAGGCTCTCTGCAGCCCGGAAATAGCATTTTTTTTAACGAAATTTGTAACTAATAAATTCGAATTGAATCTTTTTGGGAAATTTGGCCAACCGTCCAAATCGTTATTTTGAGAAATTCGCTCATCTCTATGTATTTTACTTTTATAGTTTTAAAAACTTTTTTCACTTTTTTTTCACTTATTCTTAATCCCCTTAGGGACCTTCAGCATGCGATCATCTCCCATAGACTGTAATGATTTAACTATGATTCACTATGCTCCCTTTGACAGGCCTTAGAGCCTTTAGAAGGCCCAGGGCTGCCATAACAGCTCCCTCAATCTTGGCACAGGGGGATGCTGTTCGGGCCCTGGGAGAGTAGCACTCCTGGGGTTTCACCACTCAGATGACCTGGTTACAATTGACCTCTGCGTCTGTGGGGTTAAATGTCAATGATCAGCATTATTGCAGATCATGGACTCTGTCTCTGGGTAACTGAAACTCCACCCAATGCCAATCTATCCATGCCCAATCCCGCCCAGTCCCCTTTGTGCCCCCCCAGTAGTTATGCCCCCTTAGTGCTCCCAAAAAGTAGTTATGCCCGCTTAGTACCCCCACACAGTACTTATGCCCCCTTAGTGCCCCCACACAGTAGTTATGCCCCCTTAGTTCTCCCAAAAAGTATTTATGCCCCCTTACTGTCCCCACACAGTAGTTATGCCCCCTTAGTGTGCCCACACAGTAGTTATGCCTCCTTAGTACTCCCACACAGTAGTTATGCCTCCTTAGTGCCTCCACACAGTAGTTATGCCCCCTTAGTGCCCTCACACAGTAGTTATGCCCCCTTAGTGCCCTCACACAGTAGTTATGCCCCATTAGTGCCCTCACACAGTAGTTATGCCCCCTTAGTGCTCCCACACAGTACTCATGCCCCCTTAGTGCCTCCACACAGTAGATATGCCTTCTTAGTACCACAACACAGTAGTTATTCCCCCTTAGTTCTCCCATACAGTAGTCATGCCCCCTTAGTGCTCCCGCACAGTAGTTATGCCCCCTTAGTGCTCCCACACAGTAGTTATGCCCCCTTAGTTCCCCCACATAGTAGTTATGCCCCCTTAGCTACCCCACACAGCAGTTATGGCCCCTTAGTGCTCCCACACAGTAGTTATACCTCCTTAGTGCTCCCAGACAGTAGTTGAGCCCCCTTAGTGCCCCCCCCACACATAGTTATGCCTTCTTAGTGCGCACACACAGTAGTTATGTCTCCTTTGTGTCCCCACACAGTAGTTACTCCCCCTTAGTGCCCCAACAGAGTAATTATGCCTTCTTAGTACCACCACAGAGTAGTTATTCCCCCTCAGTGCCCCCACACAGTAGTTATACCCCCTTAGTGCCCCTACACAGAAGTTATGCCCCCTTAGTGCTCCCACATAGTAGTTATCCCCCCTTAGTGGCCCCACATAGTAGTTATGCCCTCTTAGTGCCCCCACACAGTAGTTATGCCCCCTTAGTGCTCCCAGACAGTAGTTATGCCCCCTTAGTGCCCCCACACAGTAGTAATGCCCCCTTCATGCTCCAACACAGTGGTTATGCCCCGTTAGTGACCCCACACAGTAGTTATGCGTCCTTCATGCCCCCACACAGTAGTTATTCCACCTTTGTGCCCCCACACAGTAGTTAAGACTTCTTAGTACCACCACACAGTAGTTATTCCCCTCAGTGTCCCCATAAGGAAGTTACTTCCACTTAGTGCTCCCACACAATAGTTATCCCCCTTAGTGCCTCCACATAGCAGTTATGCCTCTGTAGTGCCCCCAAATAGTAGTAATGCCTCCATAGTGCCCCCACACAGTAGTTATGCCTTTTTAGTGCCCCCACACGTAGTTATGCCTTTTTAGTGCCCCCACACCGTACTTATGCCTTTTTAGTGCCCCCACACCGTAGTTATGCCTCCTTAGTGTCCCCAAACAGTAGATATGCCCCAGATTCATACCACCCAACTTTCTGGTCAGCCAAAGAGGGACAGCTATGACTCGGTAGCAGGAAGTTAGGTGCAGCAGGGACCCGGCACCATCAGAATTGCAGGGGTGGGGGATCGGTAAGATGTGTATTAGTTCTATATTTATTTATTTTTTACAGCATGTGCAGAACCTAGGAGAGCATTTTTCTTGCTCTGGAATACCCCTTTAAATATTAGTACACAAATCATCTGATTATAGACTTATTAAGGTCCAAATTGCACCAAATAATAAAATAATATACAGTATACGTTGAGGTCTAATATACAGGTAGGAAACAGACAGCTGTTTACAAAGCTTACTGATGCATGTTTATTTACCAGGTCAAAAAGGGGGACATTTAAGGAGCAAAGAGGGTCAGAGGGACCTGGGTCAAAAAGAGGGACTGTCCCTCCAAAAGAGGGACACAATACGGAGGCATGCTGATTTCCCCCCCACACAGTAGAATGCCTCATGTGAATGGGGTCCCAAGCTCCTCAAATAATTGGATTGTCCCTTAGTGAAGGAACAAAGCTACAGTATGGATGCTCAACCACCACTCCATTCACTCATCCAAAGAAGAGAGCCACCTATTAGTATTTAACCGTGTAAGTCAATATTTAACTCAGAAAAGAGAAACATGACTAGGGATATAGGAGTACTGCCTATAAAACTCCATGCACCAGCTTGATCTCCTCAAAAAGAACCAGTAGCCACCAGAGTTAGTCTTCTCTTCCTTGGCTGTCTTATAGAGAATGCAAAATTCATATTGTCTACAAGAATAGATTATCTCCCAGATTTCCTCCTAGTGACTGCCATTACTCTATATCAGCTGTGGTGAAACTACGACTCCCAGCATGCTCTGCTCATTTCTATGGCGTTCTGAGAACAGCCAAGCAAGTGTGCATCTTGGAAGTTGTAGTTTTACCACAGCTGGAGTGCGGGAGGTTAGCCATCACTGCTCTATATCATCCTTTGCTTCTTTTGTACTTGATATAATTCCTTTGTAACAGAAGAACATTGCTTGTGCCTCAATGAAGTCTCCTTGTTGTTTCTTACTGACATACTAGGATGCCCTATGCTGCCCATGTTAAAGGAGGTGCCATCTTTTTGCTGGATTCCATTATTACTCTATAACAAGTGATCTATGCAGATAGACACTGCCTATGGGGATAATGATGATACAAAAAAATCTCATATAACAGCTCCCTTTCTGATATTTCTGCAGGAAACCCCCGAGGGGAGTCTGAGTGGAGGATAAAAGTGGTATTTGCCCTGATGATGATATGTCAAGGTGTACTCCCTCAGGCTGTTGCCCCCTGGGTCAGATGCAATCAAGAAAGCGCCTTACGGATATTCCCTCTGGCATCCCTAAAGTTGTGGGCTCTCTGCCTGATTGTAGTTTGGGGGTGCCCTTGATATTAATGTCCATGTAGTGCAAGGCAGGGCATGAAGTGATGAACTGCCCAGAGTGTGGTGTTAGGAGAGTCAGTAACCAGGCCAGATTGAGCTTAACCAAAGTCTCTCTCTACCGTGCACCAGATAGGAGTTATAGTACATTCAGCAAATATCTGTACACAGTACAAAATCTACAAAAGATGTCAAATCATGAGTTAGGCAAGTAGTTGGAAGTAATGGCTCTCAAATTACTATTTCTCTTGCTATTGTCTCTAGTACTGGGTTTTTTGGGCAACAACTGTAATTCCCACCCCCTAATTACACTCATTACTGTCCAGCACCAGTATAGTATCCCTATCATCAGTGGAGAGAGCTAAAGGACCTGTGATGATGTCATCACTGGTCCTGTACATCTAATAAAGGAACTGCATAAAGAATGTTATAGTTCCCAGGTTAGATAGGAGCATCTTCCAGGACGTGTGATGATATCATCATCATCATCATCATCATCATCATCACAGGTCCTGTACATCTAGTAAGGGTACTTTCACACTAGCGTTTTTGTTTTCCGGTATTAAGTTCCAGCCTAGGGACTCAATACCGGAATAAAACTGATCAGTTTTATCTTAATGCTTTCTGAATGGAGAGAATTCCGTTCAGGATGCATCAGTTCAGTTCCTCTTACGTTGTTTGGCCGGAGAAAATACCGCAGCATGCTGCAGTTTTCTCTCCGGCCCAAAATCCTGAACACTTGCCGGAATGCCGGATCTGGCATTAATTTTTATTGAAATATATTAGTGCCGGATCCGGCCCCAAGTTCTCCGGCAAAACAAATCCGGTTTTGCGGTCTGCGCATGCGCAGACCTTTAAATCTGTGAAAAAAATAAACACTGGATCCGTTTTTCCGGATGACAACCGGAAAGACGGATCCGGTATTGCAATGCATTTGTGAGACGTCACACAAATGCATCCATTGGCGTCCGGATTGGGATGCCTGCCGGAATCCTCTGCTGCAAGTGTGAAAGTACCCTAAAAGAACTGCACAGAGCATCATCACAGGTCCTTCAACTCCAACAGCATGGAGAAGAGCTGCAGGATGAGATCTCCACTGAGACTAGAATGGAGTGGTAAGAAGAGGTCCTCCTCATTTATCTTCATTTGCATCCCATTCCCTATTTTTACTGATATCTCACTCATATATATATATATAGTACTGCAGATAGTTACAGCCACTATTTCCTCAAGTACTTTGCACAATAACCAGAATACATAACTGACCACATATATCTGTACACACTGCTCTCTCTCTATATATATATATATATATATATATATATACTGCATCTATTACACAGTATAATAGATGCGGGGGACACAGGTATGTAATATACCCAGCAGTGTACTGAGCTAGCGGGAGGTACCAGCAACTACTCTGAGCTCCAAAGAAGGGCTGGGCCAGGAGAGTTACCTCTGGCCATGCCTAGCTCATGCTGGAACATGCTGAGTGTGTCATATTACATAGAAGTGAATAACAACATGAAATGCAGCATATTACCGTAACAGTACATTCACAAGCAATTGTAGATACTGTACCCTATCTGGGGTACTGCACTTCCTCTAAGCCTTCCTGTGTTCTGCTCCTCACCTCGTTTGGTTCCAGAGCAGCATCCCAACATGCTGTCGAAGATAGGTCCTGCCCATAAGACCTTACACTCTACAGGTGAGAGGTCCTGCCCATAAGACCTTACACTCTACAGGTGAGAGGTCCTGCCCATAAGACCTTACACTCTACAGGTGAGAGGTCCTGCCCATAAGACCTTACACTCTACAGGTGAGAGGTCCTGCCCATAAGACCTTACACTCTACAGGAGAGAGGACCCTTCCCATAAGAGCTTACACTCTACAGGTGAGAGGTCCTGCCCATAAGACCTTACACTCTACAGGTGAGAGGTCCTGCCCATAAGACCTTACACTCTACAGGTGAGAAGTCCTGCCCATAAGACCTTACACTCTACAGGTGAGAGGTCCCTGCCCATAAGACCTTACACTCTACAGGTGAGAGGTCCCTGCCCATAAAAGCTTACACTCTACAGAAGAGAGGTCCCTGTCCATAAGAGCTTACACTCTACAGAAGAAAGGTAGTTCGTACCGTGGGCCTAGTCCAGTTCGTAGGCAACCAAATACGTTCTCCATCAGCTCCCTGCCCCGTCCCTGCTCAGTCGGGCCACAGCAGCGTCATGTCTCTAAGGCATCTGGCACCCAAAGGTGACATCAAACCTGGCAGCCTAATTAAAGGGGTTTTTCGAGAGTTTTATACTGATGGCCTCTCTGAATAGATCATCAGTATCTGATTGGTGCGGTCCGACACCCGGGATCCCCACCGACCAGCTGTTTGATAAGGCACCAACGCTCATAGTAGCGCCATGACCTTCTTTCAGCCTACCAAGCACAACGACGTACATTGTACAGCAGCTGTGCTTGGTATCACAGTGAATTGAAGTGAAGTAAATGGGGCTGAGCTGCGCCTAGGCCATGTGACCAATGAACGTGACATCACATGCCCTAGACAAGCCTTTGAGAAGGCCATGGCACTACTGCGAGTGTCGGTACATTCTCAAACAGCTGATCAGCAGGGGTTCCATGTGTCAGACCCCCATTGATTGGATTAGTTAAAAGATCTCTGAAAACTCCTTTAAGGGGGGAAATCATCCTGTTATATCTCTGTGGTTCATTAGAGTTTATACACTGTCCTGACTTTAATTCCTTGAGCTAGTAATCTTGGTTCTGACTCCTGATTGACCCTGATCCTGACCTCGGCTACATTCCTGGAGATCAATCTATTTACCTGGGACCTGTTGTACTACCCCTGAACCTTGGTTCCATTACTAACTATGTTCCTGCCTCCTCCTCTAGCCTGTTGCATACTAATCCCTATCCTTGGCCTTGTTGCTGACTATGCTACTAATGCTTCAGCAATATACCGCCCTGATTTGGGGACCATGACCTTGCAGTAAAGTCCATACATCCTTGGGGGGGGGTTACGGATGAAGATCCAGAGATCACTTAGACTCCGCACACCAGTCTAGCCAGTGGCAAATGGATTTCAGAGAAGCCACATCTCCAGCTTGTATGTAACTAACAAATTCCAGTAAAGTCAAGTTTCAGAAATGATATAACGAATAGCCAGAAACCACACAAAGGAAACAATGTTTCAAAATGTTACACGAAGGTCCCGATTCTTCATGTATATAAACCATTGTTATTATTATAGGGGAAAATATTTTCCTAGGAAAACATCTCCATACAATATTTATTAATCTGAACCTGGAAGCGTCATCGGCAGCTGGGCTCACGACAAAAGAATTATCAGTCAAGGAAATCTCCTGTCATCTCTGCAGCATGTGATGTTATGAAAAAGACCCCGGCTGCCAGAGCACACCGCGCTGCGCGCCGCAGCAGTTATGCAAAATATCTCTAATCCCATTGTTTTACAGATGTCTGTATCCCGACCACAAGAGGTCGGATTGTTCCCACTCCATCTGGACAGAAACGTCTCTGCAGGAGCTGAGGAAACTGTCAGGCGAGGGAAGAGGAACATGAGTAAATAGCAGATACACCATTACCTTCCTAAAAAGCTCTAAGTTAGCGAGCATGGAAGTCAGACATTTCTGTTGTATTAAAAAAAATCTGAATCGATGAGGCAAAATAATTTTGGCAAATTTTAATCATGCTTGTAGTTAATTGCTACAAGTCCAGGGATATACTTACAGGGGTAAGAGATGAACAAAATATTGGCTACAAAATAATAATCTTTATTGATATAGCACCATATATATAGTTACAGTTAGGGAAAAAACACATGCTCATAAAGAGAGACCCTTGCTGACCATAAGAGTTTACACTCTACAGGGGAGACAACCCTGCCCACAAGAGCTTGTACTCTACAGGAGAGAGATATTGTCCATAAGAGCTTACACTCTACAGAGGATAGGTCCCTGTCCATAAGAGCTTATACTGTACAGGTGAGAGTCCCTGCCCATAAGACCTTACACTCTACAGAAATGAGGTCCCTGTCCTCAAGAGCTTACACTCTACAGAGGAAAGGTCCCTGTTAATGTTGAGCGAACCCGAACTTTGCGAGTTCGGGTACCCGGACCCGAACTTTGCCGGAAAACTTTGGGTTTGAGTTCGGTGTTCGGGCATTTAATAAAGCTTTTGAAAGGCTGCAATCAACAATCTTTTATGCTGTGGGCACTTACAGTAGAAGCCATCACAGCCATGCCTAGTAATGGCATGTCTGGGATTGGCCAGTGCATCATGTGACCCAGCCTCTATACAAGCTGGATCACGTGTAGCACCGCCCATCAGCTCTGAGTAGTGCAGGGACAGGAAGCAGGCAGGTGAAGTGAGGAAGAGTGTTAGGAATTTGTCTATTTGTTTTGTGGGTCACCTATAATGATTTTTTTTGGGGTGCAATACACCAGCTTTGCACCCCTGACACAGAAATCTAATAATAAATCTTGCTGTTAATTCCGTGGATGACCTATAGCGAATTTTTGTGGGTGCAATGCACCATCTTTCTATCCCTCACAGAAATATAATAATTAATCTGACTGTTAATTCTGTGGATGACCTATAGTGATTTTTTTTGTGGGTGCAATGCACCATTTTTGTGCCCCTGACACAAAAATATAATAGTTAATCCGTCTGTTAGTTCGATGGGTGACAAGTACCCATTTTTTGTGTGAGATACACCTGCACTTTATACGCGACAGGGAAGTTAATATAGTTAATATGACTTTTAGTTCGACTGGTGACATATGCCCATTTTTGGTGTGAGGTACACCTGCACTGCATATGTGACAGGGAAATTAATATAGTTAATCCGTCTGTTACTTCGGTGGGTGACATATACACATTTTTGGTGTGAGATATACGTGCACTTTATACGCGACAGGGAAGTTAATATAGTTAATATGACTGTTAGTTCGGTCGGTGACATACCGTATTTTTCGCCCTATAAGAAGCCCCGGCCAATAAGACGCACCTAGGTTTTTGGGGAGGAAAATAAGAAAAAATATATTTTTAACCAAAAGGTGTGCTTTTGGTGGGTTTGGAACTAATGGTGGTCTGTGGATGGCACTATTACTGGGGATCTGTGGATGGCACTGTTATGGAGGGATCTGTGAAGGCCATCCACAGACCCCCCCAGCCCATAACAGTGCCATCCACAGACCCCCCCAGCCCATAACAGTGCCATCCACAGACCCCCACCCCTTAACTGTGCCATCCACAGATATTCCCAATAAAACTGTCATCCACAGATCCCCCCCCCCCCCCCCGCCGCTCCAGTGCGGCAGTATACAAATATAAAATGTCTCATTCAATTAAAAGTGATTAAACATGCCCCCTCACTCCTAATATTACCGTACATCCTAAAAGCTTCTGTACAATGCAGGCCGGACGGTCGGCGCGTCACTCACTGACGTCACTTGCCTGCGCCGCTTGCTTCATTCATAAAGTAGGCCGCGCAGGCACGTGACATCAGTGAGTGACGCGCCGCCCGCCTGGCCTGCCTGCATTCTACAGAAGCTGTTAGGATGTACGGCAATATTAGGAGTGGGGGGGGGGGGGGGCATGTGTAATCACTGTTTTTATTGAATGAGACATTTTATATCTGTATAGTGCAGCACTGGAGCGGCGGGGCCGGACTACAGTGACTGCTCCGCCCCGCCGCAATTGCCGGCCCCCAGCTCCTCCTCCCAGTCCCTCCCCGCTCGCATATACATCGCAGCTTGCGATGTAAAACTGTCAGCATTCGCCCCATAAGACACAGGGGCATTTTCCCCCATTTTGGGGGGGGGGGGAAGTGCGTCTTATGGGGCGAAAAATTCCCATTTTTGGTGTGAGATACACATGCACTGCATATGTGACAGGGAGATTAATATAGTTAATCCGTCTGTTAGTTCGGTGGGTGACATATACCTATTTTTGGTGTTAGATACACGTGCACTTTATATGTGACAGGGAGATTAACCACTTCCCATCTGGGCCGTTTGCCCTCTTCCTGACCAGGCGTAATTTTGCAAACCTGACATATATCACTTTATGTGGTAATAACTGTGGAACGCCTTTACTTATCCAAGTCATTCAGAAATTGCTTTCTCGTGACACATTGTACTTCGTGATAGTCATAAATTTGAGTCAATATATTTCACCTTCATTTATAAAAAATTCTAAATTTACCAAAAAATAAAAAAAATTCACAATTTTCTAAATTTAAATTTCTCTGCTTTTAAAACAGAAAGTGATACCTCATAAAATATTTATTACTTAACATTCCCCATATGTCTACTTTATGTTGGCAACATTTTGGAAATGTTATTTTATTCTAAGTTAGAAGGCTTAGAAGTTTAGAAGCAATTCTTCAGATTTTTAAGAAAATTGCCAAAACCCACTTTTTAAGGGCCAGTTCAGGTCTGAAGTCACTTTGTGGGGCCTACATAGTGGATACCCCCATAAATGACCCCATTGTAGAAACTACACCCCTCAAGTTACTTAAAACCGATTTTGCTAACTTTTTTAACCCTTTAGGCGTTCCACAAGAATTAAAGGAAAATGGAGATCAAATTTTTACATTTCACTTTTTTGGCAGATTTTCCATTTTAATCAAATTTTTTCTTTAACACATCGATGGTTAACAGCCAAACAAAACTCAATATTTATTACCCAGATTCTGCGGTTTACAGAAACACCCCACATGTGGTCATAAACTGCTGTATGGGCACACGGCAGGGTGCAGAAGAAAAGGGACTCCACATGGTTTTTAGATGCCATGTCCCATTTGAAGCCCCCTGATGCACCCTTACAGTAGAAACTCACAAGAAGTGACCCCATTTTGGAAACTAGGGGATAAGGTGCCAGTTTAATTGGTACTATTTTTGGGAACATATGATTTTTTGATCATTCATCATAACACTTTATGGGGCAAGGTGACAAAAAAATTGGTTGTTTTAGCACAGTTTTTATTTATTTATTTTTACAGCGTTCACCTGAGGGGTTCGGTCAAGTGACATTTTTATAGAGCAGATTGTTATGGACGTGGCGATACCTAATATGTATACTTTTTCTTATTTATTTAAGTTTTACACAATAATAGCATTTTTGAAACAAAAAAATATGTTTTAATGTGTCCATGTTCTGAGAGCTATAGTTTTTTTTATTTTTTGAGAGATTTTCTTATGTAGGGACTCATTTTGTGCGGGATGAGGTGACGGTTTTACTGGTACAATTTTGTGGGACATATGCCTTTTTGATCACTTGATGTTGCACTTTTTGTGATGTAAGGTGACAAAAATGGCTTTTTTTGACACAGTTTTTTTTTTTTTTTACGGTGTTCATCCGAGGGGTTAGGTCACGTGATATTTTTATAGAGCTGGTTGTTACGGACGCGGTAATACCTAATATGTATTCTTTTTTTATTTATTTCACTTTAACACAATATCACGCTCCTGTAGTAAGCACTAGCAGCTAGCAGGCAGGCCGGGCGGCCCGTAACTCACTGAGGTCACGTGCCTGCTCCGCTTGCTTCATTCATAAAGTAGGCGGAGCAGGCACGTGACCTCCGTAAGTTACGGCCTCCCGGCCTGCCTGCTAGCTGCTAGTGCTTACTACAGGAGCGTGACATGTGTACCGGTAAGTACGGTACGCAGGGGGAGCGCATCATTATTCAGTTTAGATATGATGATTAACACTACGTATAATACAGTACATACTGAGCGGCGGGGCCAGAGCACAGTGCTGTCACCGCCAGTTCTGTGAGAAGGTCTGGCAGACGTTTTTCTCTACCTCTTGCATGACGTTCTTTGTTTTGGTTTCACTTTGTCATCTCCTTTCCTTCTCCCAGGTGTCACCTATTTAGACTAATTGTCTCCCTTTATATTCCCTCCCCTACTGCCTCACTTTGCGGTTTATACTACTTCCTGGATGAGGTGTTCACTGCTGGAGGCTGCTGCTGCTGTTTTCTCAGATAAGTCTTTTTCCTTTATTAGTCTTTCCTTGCTGGCTTGATTCTAGGTGACCCTGACTCCGTCAGTATTAAGTGCAGGGAGCCGGTGGTCGTGTCCCCTCACTATTATAGGGTTTTCAGGTGTCACACAGTATTAAATACGTGGGCATGCAATCGTCTACCATAGAGACCCTTGCATGGGCATAGCAGTCAGGGAGATCTCTAGAGGTTTTATAGGGCTCACCCATATGCTCCTTAGTTTGGGATCAAGCCAGTCTGATGTTTATTTATAAGTTCCAACTTTCTGCAACATCATCCGTGACATTGCCTGCGAGACCTGCGCTCGTGCCAAGGTCCCTCATTCACGGCCATTGGGTTCTCTCCTCCCGTTACCCATTCCTTCCCATCCTTGGACGCATCTGTCCATGGACTTCATTACGGACCTGCCTCGTTCCTCGGGGAAGACTGTGATTTTGGTGGTAGTGGACCGTTTTAGCAAAATGGCGCATTTCATTCCCTTTCCTGGGTTACCCAATGCTAAGACGTTGGCGCAAGCATTTGTTGATCACATTGTTAAATTGCATGGCATTCCTTCAGACATCATTTCTGATAGGGGCACGCAATTTGTTTCCAGATTCTGGAAGGCCTTCTGTTCTCGCTTGGGGATTCGGTTGTCGTTCTCTTATGCTTTTCACCTGCAGTCAAATGGTCAGACCGAACGCGTCAATCAGAATCTGGAGACATATCTGCGCTGTTTTGTGGTGGAGAATCAGGAGGATTGGTATTCTTTTTTGTCCCTTGCTGAGTTTGCTTTAAATAACCGTCGCGAGGAGTCCTCTGATAAGTCACCATTTTTTGGTGCATATGGCTTTCATCCGCAGTTTGGGACATTCTCTGGAGAGGGGTCTTCTGGTTTAACTGATGAGGAGAGATTTTCCTCGTTTTTGTCATTCATTTGGCAAAAGATTCAGGGCAATCTGAAGAGGATGAGTGAGAGATATAAGCGTGTGGCGGATAAGAGACGTGTGCCTGTTCCGGACCTGAATGTGGGTGATCTGGTGTGGTTGTCTACAAAGAATATCAAACTGAAGGTTCCCTCCTGGAAGTTGGGTCCTAAGTTTATTGGGCCTTACAAGATCTTGTCCGTCATCAATCCCGTTGCCTTCCGTCTTGATCTTCCTCAGACTTGGAAGATTCATAATGTTTTTCACAGGTCCCTATTAAAACCTTAT
Organism: Bufo bufo; assembly: GCF_905171765.1. Classification (NCBI taxonomy): domain Eukaryota; kingdom Metazoa; phylum Chordata; class Amphibia; order Anura; family Bufonidae; genus Bufo; species Bufo bufo. Next base: position 48,608,452 of record NC_053392.1, read on the forward strand.
GTCCAACCCACTGTACCCTCCTCTTTGCCTCCACCTCCTCCGATTGTTGCTGATGATAATCTTGAATTTCAGGTCTCTAGGATTGTGGATTCTCGCATTATCCACGGTTCTCTCCAGTACCTCGTTCATTGGGAGGGTTATGGTCCTGAGGAGAGGATGTGGGTCCCAGTGGCGGACATTAAGGCCACTCGTCTCATCAGGGCTTTCCGTAGGTCTCATCCTGAGAAGGTGGGCTCTGAGTGTCCGGAGTCCACCCGTAGAGGGAGGGGTACTGTCTCCACCAGTTCTGTGAGAAGGTCTGGCAGACGTTCTTCTCTACCTCTTGCATGACGTTCTTTGTTTTGGTTTCACTTTGTCATCTCCTTTCCTTCTCCCAGGTGTCACCTATTTAGACTAATTGTCTCCCTTTATATTCCCTCCCATACTGCCTCACTTTGCGGTTTATACTACTTCCTGGATGAGGTGTTCACTGCTGGAGGCTGCTGCTGCTGTTTTCTCAGATAAGTCTTTTTCCTTTATTGTGTTTCCTTGCTGGCTTGATTCTAGGTGACCCTGACTCCGTCCGTATTAAGTGCAGGGAGCCGGTGGTCGTGTCCCCTCACTATTATAGGGTTTTCAGGTGTCACACAGTATTAGGTATGTGGGCATGCAATCGTCTACCATAGAGACCCTTGCATGAGCATAGCAGTCAAGGAGAGCTCAAGGGGTTTTATAGGGCTCACCCATACGCTCCTTAGTTTGGGATCAAGCCAGTCGGATGTTTATTTATAAGTTCCAGCTTTCTGCAACATCATCCGTGACAAGTGCCTGCACTGCCCCGCCGCTCTCCCCGCCTACTACAGCCCCTCCTCCCTCCTCACTAATACATCGCAGTCTGCGACGCTGCAGCATCACAGACTGCGATGTAAATTGCCAGCATTCGCCCCATTAGACGCAGGGGCACTTTTCCCCCACTTTTGGGGGGGGGGGAAGTGCGTCTTATGGGGCGAAAAATACGGTAGTAGCCCCAGTTACAGGAGAAATGCACCCCCAGAGAGGCTATACAGCGCAATACATCGCTGTACAGCCTCAGAACAGGGCTGATCGAGGTCTCTAAAACAGTGTTTCCCAACCAGTGTGCCTCCAGCTGTTGCAAAACTACAACTCCCAGCATGCCTGCACAGCCAAAGGCTGTCCGGGCATGCTGGGAGTTGTAGTTTTGCAACAGCTGGAGGCACACTGGTTGGGAAACCCTGCTCTAAAAGACCTCACAGCTCCTGCACTCTCCGGACCCGGCGATCACATGATTAGCGTGCAGCTGCAGTTTTTGAATGGACGTTCAGGAACGTCCATTCAGAAATATAGAACCACCCCCCGGATGTTTTTAGTCTATGGGCGGACGGGAGGTGGTTAATATAGTTAATCCGCCTGTTAGTTCGGTGGGTGACATTCCCATTTTTGGTGTGAGGTACGCCTGCACTGCATACGTGACAGGAAAATTAATATAGTTAATCTGTCTGTTAGTTCAGTGGGTGACATATACTCACTTTTGGTGTGAGGTACACCTGCACTGCATATGTGACAGGGAAATTAATATAAACTATATTAATTTACATGACGGAAATTAATATAATTAATCCGTCTGTTAGTTTGGTGGGTGACATATTCCCATTTTTATACCCATTTTAATCCGACTGTTTATACATGACGGAAATTAATATAGTTTATCTGACTGTTAGTTTGGCCGGTGACATATTCCCATTTTTGGTGTGAGGTACACCTGCACTGCATACGTGACAGGGAAATTAATATAATTAATCCGTCTGTTAGTTTGGTGGGTGACATATTCCCATTTTTATACCCATTTTTGGTGTGAGATACACATACACTTTATACGTGACAGGGAAATTAATATAGTTAATTCGTCTTTTAGTTCGGTGGGTGACAAATACCCATTTTTGGTGTGAGATACACGTGCACTGCATATGTGACAGGGAAATTAATATAGTTAGGGTACTTTCACACTTGCGTCAAAGTTTTCCGGTATTGAGTTCTGTCCTAGGGGCTCAATACCGGAAAAAAACTGATCAGTTTCATCCCCATGCATTCTGAATGGAGAGCAATCCGTTCAGGATGCATCAGGATGTCTTCAGTTCAGTCCTTTTACGGTATTTGGATGGAGAAAAAACCGCAGCATGCTGCATTTTTCTCTCCGGCCAAAAATCCTGAACACTTGCCGGAATGCCGGATCCGGCATTTTTTTCCATTGGAATGTATTAGTGCTGGATCCGGCATTAAAATGGCTGCATTGGCGGATCCGGTCTGCGCATGCGCAGACCTTTATAAATGTAAAAAATAAAAATACTGGATCCGTTTTTCCGGATGACACCGGACAGACGGATCCGGTATAGCAATGCATTTGTGAGACTGATCCGCATCCGGATCCGTCTACAAATGGTTTCCGTTTGCATACAGATTGCTGGATCCACCAACTCAAGTGTGAAAGTACCCATAATCTGACTGTTAGTTTGGCCGGTGACATATTCCCATTTTTGGTGTGAGGTACATCTGCACTTCACATGTGACAGGGAAATTAATATGGTTAATCTGACTGTTAGTTCGGTGGGTGTCCCCGAAGAATGAGTAGAGCATCAAATAAGGGACGGTCGTGTTGCTGCTGATGGAGCTCTTGTTGCAGGGAGAGGACGTGGTCAGTCTGTTCCAGCTACACGCCCAAATGAAACACCTTCCTTAGGTGCACGTAGGCGACAGGACGTTCAGCGTCATTTTGCAGGCCCGAATACCGGTGTATGAATGGTGAGGCCAGAACAAGAAGAGGCTTGGATTGGATGGCTGACAGTGCCTCCAGTTCCTTCACATTGTCTCACACCCTGTCCCCTGCTAAAAGCGCAGAGTTGGCACCTGCAGCCCATGGGCATTTATCTTTCACCTCACCTCCTTGAAAATCAGCCAAGCAGTCTGAGCCCCAAGTCATGCAGCAGTCTCTTATGCTTTTTGATTACTCTGCTAGCAGGGTTTCCGTGGGCCATCCACCAAGCCCTGCCCCAGAAGTGGAGGAGATTGAGTGCACTGATGCCCAACCACTTATGTTTCAGGATGTGGACATGGGAGGACCACCCAGGCACGTCTCTGATGATGATGACGAAACACAGGTGCCAACTGCTGCGGCTTTCTGCAGTGTGCAAACCGGCAAGGAGGGCAGGGGTGAGGAGTGGGTAGAAGATGATGTGGAGGATAATGAGGTCCTAGACCCCACATGAAATCAAGGTCATGCGAGTGATGTGTGCAGTTCAGAGGAAGAGGTGGTGGTCACACAGCAAAAGAGGGAGCAGGGTGCAAAATCAGAGTGGCCGTCCCCTAGCCAGTATGCCTGCTACTGCCCACCGCACCCAGGTAATGGGCACACCAAAGCCAGCTCCAAGGAGTTCCCTGGCATGGCAGTTCTTCAGACAATGTGCTGACGACAAGACGCGAGTGGTTTGCACGCTGTGCAATCAGAGCCTGAAGCGAGGCATAAACGTTCTAAACCTGAGCACAACCTGCATGACCAGGCATCTAAGTGCAAAGCACGAGCTGCAGTGGAGTGCACACCAGAAAAACCACAAAAGATCTCAGGCTCCTATTGCTCCTTCTTCTGCTGCAGTCTCGGCCTCTTCCTCTCCCTCTGGAGTGACAGTGGCACCTGCCACCCCGCAAACAGAGGATGTGGCAGCAACACCACCACCTCAACCACCGTCACCCAGCACGTCCAGACTGTCCCATGGAAGCGTTCAGCTGTCCTTCCCCTAAACACTGGAGAGAAAGAGGAAGTGCCCCCCTACCCACCCGCAATCCCTGGCCCTGAATACCAGCATTGTAAAATTCCTGGCCTTTGAGATGCTGTCATTCCGTCTGGTGGAGACGGAGACTTTTAAAAACCTTATGGCGGTGGCTGTCCCACAGTACTTGGTTCCCAGCCGCCACTACTTTTCCAGGCGAGCCATCCCTGCCCTGCACAACCAAGATATTGTTGTGAAACCTGATGAAGGGGAAGTGTTAATCCCCGAAACGCGTTGTTTTTTATTTTATGTGCTACCTTTAATTAAAAAAGAAGAATTTCATTTAACAAGACCATCTTCACCGGTGATTTTGCACCATAGCAGAACCTCTTCTGCTGCACAACCAAGTGGTGGACAAAATCAGGTGTGCACTGCGCAACGCCATCTGTGGCAAGGCCCACATAACTACCGATACGTGGACCAATAAGCACGGGCAGGAACGTTATATCTCCCTAACTGCACACTGCTGCGCCTGAAGCGGATAGCAGTTTGGCGCATGTCGTACCGCCGAGGATTGCAGGACATTTCTCGTTGCCTCCGGTTGCCTCCTCCTCCTACTCCGCTTTCTCCTCTACCGCCTTCTCATCCGGTCAGCGCAACACCTTCACCACCAACTTCAGCACAGCCAGGGGGAAACAATTGCAGGCTGTTTTGAAATGTATCTGTTTGGGGGAAACACCCACACAGCGCAGGAGCTGTGGACGGGCATGGAACAACAGACCGATGAGTGGTTGGTGCCGGTGAGCCTCAAGCCCAGCCTGGTGGTGTGCGATAAAGGGCGAAATCTCGAAGCAGCTCTGGGACTAGCTGGTTTGACGCACATCCCTTGCCTGAATTTGGTGGTGCAGAGGTTCCTGAAAAATTACCCCGACATGTCAGAGCTGCTGCAGAAAGTGCGGGCCATCTGTGCGCGCTTTCGGCGTTCTCACCCTGCTGCTGCTCGCCTGTCAGCGCTGCAGCGTAACTTCGGCCTTCCCGCTCACTGCCTCATATGCGACATACCCGCAAGGTGGAACTCCACCTTCCACATCTGGAGAGACTGTGCGAGCAGCAGCAGGCGATAGTGGAGTTTCAGCTGCAGCACGCACGGGTGAGTCGCTCTGCGGAACAGCATCACTTCACCCCCAACGTGTGGGCCTCCATGTGGGACGTGTGTGCTGTTTTGCGCTGTTTCGAGTACTCCACCAACATGACGCCATTCTAAGCGTTACTATCCCACTTCTATGTCTCCTTGAAAAAACACTTTGGGCGATGATGGAAAAGGATGTTGCACAGGAGGAGGAGGAAGAGGGATCATTGCCACGGTTATCAGGCCAGTCATTCACAAGTGGCTCGGAGGGTGGGTTCCTGCACCAACAGAGGCCAGGTGCACAACTGTCCAGCCAGGGCACAGTTCTGCAGGATGAGGAGGAGGAGGATGATGATGATGAGAAGGAACTGTGTTCACAGCAGGGTGGCACCCAAAGCAGCTTATGGGCATCACTGGAGCGTATAACGGCCGCACCCAGCCATTGTTATACTCCAGCGCACTTTCTCTTTTCTATTTTCCAATGTTTTGGGGTCTTCCCAAATTTATAAAAAATAAATAAAGGAAAAATAGATAAAAAAAAAAAAACTGTGTTGGCTACTTCCTCCTCCTCCTCCTCCTCCTCCTCCACATCCACCGCCTCCTCAACCTCCTACTCCACTTTGACCTTCGCCTCCTAGTTCAAGATTAATATTATTATTTTTTTCTATTCTATGTTATTTTAAGTCATTTCCCTATCCACATCTGTTTTCAGGGCAACTGTCCTGCTCTTACCCCCATTTTGCTTCCTTTTGCAGCCCTCTAGCCCTTACTATGACTATGTTACAGGCATTTTAGTGCACCAAATATCGGGTCCCTAATGACTTCAATGGGGTTCGAGTTTGGGTCAAGTTCGGGTCCCGAACATCCATGTGTCTGCTTATCCCTAGTCCCTGTCCATAAGAGCTTGCACTCTACAGGGGAGACAGCACTGCCCATAAGAGCAGGCATGGGATTCAGCCAGTTCCCTCCTTTTGTTAAAATTACAACTGAATACCGTTACGGCGCAGGCGCGAGATCCTGATAGCAGACAGGAGCAGCCAGAGGACGATCCCGTCCGTTGGCCCTGTCAATCAACATGCGGAGGGGGCGTCTTTAGGATAGGAGGATGCGGCTGCTACCAGCAAGTAGCCGCCCTACTCGCTGGTAGCAAGGTAATTTGCATATTTTAAAAGTACGTTTTTAACATAATCTGCTGAACCAAAATGATTAATTACAGTATGTATGCAAAAATCGCAGTGTGGGGATTAAAACTAACCAAAAAAAAATAAAAAATGTTTAGTGGGGTGACAGAAGCCCTTTAAGACATAGTCAAAAATTACAGTATTAGGCCTCATGCACACAACAGTATTTTTTCACGGTCCGCAAAACGGGGTTCCGTTTTTCCTTGATCCGTGACCGTTTTTTCGTCCGTGGGTCTTCATTGATTTTTGGAGGATCCACGGACATGAAAAAAAAAGTCGTTTTGGTGTCCGCCTGGCCCTGCGGAGCCAAACGGATCCGTCCTGAATTACAATGAAAGTCAATGGGGACGGATCCGTTTGACGTTGACACAATATGGTGCAATTTCAAACGGATCCGTCCCCCATTGACTTTCAATGTAAAGTCAGGAGTTAATATACCATAGGATCGGAGTTTTCTCCAATCCGAGGGTATATTTTAACTTGAAGCGTCCCCATCACCATGGGAACGCCTCTATGTTAGAATATACCATCGGATTTGAGTTAGATCGTGAAACTCAGATCCGACAGTATATTCTAACACAGAGGCGTTCCCATGGTGATGGGGACGCTTCAAGTTAGAATATACTGAGAACTGTGTACATGACTGCTGCCTGGCAGCACCCAATCTCTTACAGGGGGCTGTGATCCGCACAATTAACCCCTCAGGTGCTGCACCTGAAGGGGTTAATTGTGCATATCATAGCCCCCTATAAGAGATCAGGGGCTGCCAGGCAGCAGGGGGCAGACCCCCCTCCCTCCCAAGTTTTAATTTCATTGGTGGCCAGTGCGGCCCCCCCGCCCCCCCTCCCTCTATTGTATTATTTTCATTGGTGGCACAGTGTGCGCCCCCCCCTCCCTCTATTGTATTATTTTCATTGGTGGCACAGTGTGCGCCCCCCCTCCCTCTATTGTATTATTTTCATTGGTGGCACAGTGTGTGGCCCCCCAGGCCCCCCTCCCTCTATTGTGTTATCATTGGTGGCCAGTGTGCGCCCCCCCCGGCCCCCCCTCTATTGTATTAATATCATTGGTGGCCAGTGTGCGGCCTCCCCCCTCCCCCGCCCCCCCTCCCGATCATTGGTGGCAGCGGAGAGTTAGAAGCATCATACTTACCTGCGAGCTGCGATGTCTGTGACCGGCCGGGAGCTCCTCCTACTGGTAAGTGACAGGTCTGTGTGGCGCATTGCTTAATGACCTGTCACTTACCAGTAGGAGGAGCTCCCGGCCGGTCACAGACATTGCAGCTCGCAGGTAAGTATGATGCTTCTAACTCTCCGCTGCCACCAATGATCGGGGGGGGGGGGGGGGGGGGGGGGGGGAGGCCGCACACTGGCCACCAATGATATTAATACAATAGAGGGGGGGACCGGGGGGGGGGGCGCACACTGGCCACCAATGATAATACAATAGAGGGAGGGAGGGGGGGGCCGCACACTGTGCCACCAATGAAAATAATTCAATAGAGGGAGGGGGGGCGGGGGGGGGGGGCCCGCACACTGTGCCACCAATGAAAATAATACATCAGAGGGAGGGGGGGCGCACTGGCCACCAATGAAATTAAAACTGGGAAGGGAGGGGGGTCTGCCCCCTGCTGCCTGGCAGCCCCTGATCTCTTATAGGGGGCTATGATATGCACAATTAACCCCTTCAGGTGCAGCACCTGAGGGGTTAATTGTGCGGATCACAGCCCCCTGTAAGAGATCGGGTGCTGCCAGGCAGCAGGGGGCAGTCATGTACACAGTTCGTAGTATATTCTTACTAGAAGCGTCCCCATCACTATAGGAACGCCTCTGTGTTAGAATATACTGTCGGTTCTGAGTTTTCACGAAGTGAAAACTCAGCTCTGAAAAAGCTTTCATACAGACGGATCTTCGGATCCGTCTGTATAAAAGTAACCCACGGCCACGGATCAAGGACGCGGATGCCAATCTTGTGTGCATCCATGTTCTTTCACGGACCCATTGAGACTTGAATGGGTCCGTGAACCGTTGTCCGTCAAAAAAATAGGACAGGTCATATTTTTTGACGGACAGGAAACACGGATCACGGATGCGGCTGCAAAACGGTGCATTTTCCGATTTTTCCACGGACCCATTGCACAGACCTATTGAAAGTCAATGGGTCCGCGAAAAAAAACGGAAAACGGCACAACGGCCACGGATGCACACAACGGTCGTGTGCATGAGGCCTTATGATCAAATGGGACTCCACCCTTGGATTAGGTGACCATGTTTCCAGGTTACATGATTGAAGACCTAGGATGGACCCCAGGACATCAGTACACTAAGCCTGCAGTTATCCAGTGACAGATCATAATCAGTGATGGCCAGTTCGCCCGCGAACACATGCGGGCTGCCATCTTAACTCACAAGTCCGGCGAGGCACAGGTAAGCCCATACCTGTGCATGTGTGCGAGCCGGTCTGAAACACATGCGGTCACCAGGAGCAGGCAGTTCCGAGAACAGCCCGATGAAGGCCCCCGGCGGCTGTTCTCGGAAATGCCTGCTCCTGGTGACCGCATGTGTTTCAGACCGGCTCGCGCACAGGCACAGGTAAGGGCTTACCTGTGCATTGCCGGACTTGTGAGTTAAGATGGCAGCCCGCATGTGTTCGCGGGCGAACATGGCGAACTGGCCATCACTGATCATAATGTCCTATACAGGAGTATGCTGCAGCATTATAAGTAATTACTGATTCACGGCTGAGGATGGGGAAAACCCTCAGCCGTGCGGTATCAGCAGATGGAGTCACTGCAAGGCTAGGACAAAGAATTAGGGAGCTGGTCACCTCCTACACATCCCTAATTCTGACCCTGTCTCCTATCCGTATGAGCCGACCCTGAAGGTAGGAGGGCTCATACTCTGGAACCTGATATTCCTGCTCGCCCTCAGGGTGGCCATGGCCTAGGAGCAGGGTAAGACTTCCCTGGTCTCCGGTTCCTGTGTGTTGCTCCGGAGCCTGGCAGTCGGCTCCTGGTTCCTGTGTGTTGCTCCAGGGGCTGGCAGCAGTCCTGGGTAAAAGCGCATATTATGACACTAGGGATGTGTAGGAGGTGACCAGCTCCCTAATTCTCTGTCCTGGCCTTGCAGCGACTCCATCTGCTGATACCGCACGGCTGAGGGTTTTCCCCATCCTCAGCCGTGACAGTATGACAACCAGGGTGGCCCTCACTGGCAGATGGTAAATAAGCAGGAGGATGTCTCCAGCAAGCATGGCTGAAGCACCCTCTCTGACTACTCCCTTCCACTGAGGCTTTAGAGGGCCAAGTAGCCACACCCACAGTCAGACACACCCAGTGCACACACACACTAGGAAGGAAGTTAACCCTTCCAACTTAAAGGGGAAGTGCACACAACACATATAACACCCTGTGCACACCGATAAAAAGGCACACCTATAAAGAGAGGTTGCCAGGTGCAACCGCATGCCTACTGCAGCAAGCTGCCTAGCACCGCTCAGGCTGCTCTGCTGCCACATACACAATGTTGCCAGCATACTATAGCCCTCACCTGTGATTGACAACAACACCAAGACCGCAGGCAACTGCATGCGGTTACAGGAGTCACGACCTTGACCATGGCCGTGACATTAAGGGGGTTCTAAAACTTTTTATACATTTTTCAATACTATCCCCTTCCTAACAGACCTGTGAAGTTAAGCATACTTACATGCAAGGGACCCATGTTGTAGACATGGCGAACACACGTAAGGAGAAACGGCAATACAATAATGCTGCACAAAATATCACCCCATCAGAACCAAACAACACAGTGCGGCACAATATACTGCCCCAACAAAACTTAATGTCTCTGCAGTACAATATTCGGTACTTGTATTGGCCGGGTTTGAGGTGGTCCCAACACTACGCTGGATCCCCCAGACCATTTTGAGGCCTTTTTTACTGGAGGAAATCAAGTGCAAAACAATACAGGCAGTGCACTGAACTGGCTTCTCCCATCTTATCCCTGGAAGAAGAAAGTTCTGTGAGGAAAGAGTCTCGTCCTCGTCGCGGCCTGCTATTGGCTGCTCTCCCGTCACGTGGATCAAAACATCCGGTGGCGGCCGAGCGGGGATCAGGAGCGACGCTGGTGCCGGGGAGCGGGGTAAGTATAATCTATATGAGGGTCCCAAGCATTGGGGGGGGGGGGGCATGTTTTAGACTTTGGATAACCCTTTTAATCTGTTTTGTTATACATAGACTTACTGTGCATCAGACTCATTGTCAACAGGCGGTCTAATATATAGGCGTGTTTATCTAGTTGACCTGCTGAGCCATTGATACTTAATCTGTTCTGTTATACATAGACTCACTGTGCATCAGACTCAGCGTGAACAGGTAGTCTAATGTATAGGCGCGTTTACCTAGCTCACCTGCTGCGATATTCATACTTAATTACATAGTTACATTACTGATTGTTACTGTACACTATGGCCAACAGACAGTTACCAAGGGCCCACAAAAGGAATGGCCAGTGGCAAAAAAGTTGCTGTAGCCGGAACAAGTAGCAGCAGAAGAAGGGGTGCTGATAGCAGCATCCGCAGCAACAGGCCAGAGCTGCCGCTGGCATCCAGTGGTCATATTTTGGCCAACAATCCAGCTGTACTGGAATGGTTGACTCGCTCTTCAACATCATCTCAGGTGACAACAGATACACATACCAGTAATTGGTGGGTTCCACTGACACTACAGTTAGTTGGCATGTCACAGGAGCAACCTCTGTGCCCTCACCTGTCCTGCACCTGCCTCTTTCTTTATCTGATCCTTCTGCTCGGGAAGTAATGCATGCTGCCGGCTCTGCTCTGCTTTTCAGTGAGGACGAGCTTAGTGAGGACAGTGAGCAGCTACAGGCCAGCACAAACATGATGGAGAGGTCTGCTGCGTCCTCTCTTAGGTGTGCAACTCTCCATGATGATAGTCAGGAGCGGTCAGGGATGTGGCCATGAGATTGGTGAGGGTGACATAAGTGATGAACAGACATTAGTGGTTGATGATTTAGCTTATCGCACGTGGGATCCGGGTGAAGAGGGGGCAGCATCATCATCAGGGGGTGAGGGTGGCAGCAGGCATGTGAGACAGCAACAGGGTGGCTGCCGATGAGCCAGCACGGTGGAAGCAGTGTGAGATCTGGAGCAAAATGCACCCAGGCTAGACTGTCTGCTACTAAGGAGTCTACCTGTCAGGAAACTAGCGCTGCACAGGTTCATAAGGGCAGTTACAGGCAGTCAGCATGGAGTGGTGGGGGTGAAATGCCATACTTGTCAGTGTGGAATTTTTTTTATCAAGTCACTGGAGGACGTTAGCGTGGCGGTATGCAGGATATGTGGGCAGAAGGTGAAGCGTGGTCAAGGTGTTAATGGCACCATGACCCTGCGTCAACACATGGAGCGTCACCATAAAGTGGCCTGTGAAAACAGTGGCACTAATGTAATAGCTCTCAGTGGCCCGCATTCATTCTCCAGCAGTCAGGGCTCGACAACCTCAGCAGAAGGAAGCTCCTTCCCTTCGTCTATTGCTCCTGATGCTCCTCCTATTCCTTGTTACATGTTTCGCAACAATCGATCACCAAGTTGATTGCAAAGATTCTAACAGTATACGTGCACTCATCCAACGGTGCAGAAGCTCAACGTGCACCTGGCCAAGTTGCTGGTATTACCATCCCTCCCTTTCCATATCGTGGACACTGGACATTTCAGAGAAATGATGGCTTGTGCCCACCCAAGGTGGAGAGTCCCAACCCGTCATTACTTCTCTAAAAAAAGCTGTACCAGCCCTGCAAACATATGTTGAGCAGACGGTTGGCTAGTTCTTGAGCCTGTCAGCATCTGGTACAGTTCATGCCAGCACTGACATGTGGAGCTATAACTATGGTCAAGGACAATATATGTCCTTTACAGCCCATTGGGTAAATGTGATTCCAGCACAGGCACACCAGAAACTTGGCCAAGTGATGGCAATGCTGCCTCCGTGTTGTAACCATTGGATTTCTGCCCAATGTACTTCTCTGCCTCCTCATCCTCCACTGTGGGCCCAGTTCTGAGTGGTCCTCCGGCATACCAACTATGCTAAGCACGGCGTTGTCGCATGGTCACACCAGAGAAGAACTGCTCCGCGTCATCACCCAAGAAATCGTATCCTGGCTGTCTCCTCACCAACTGGAGATAGAAACCATGGTCCCCGATAACGGGAAGAACATTCTGTCTGCGCTATGTCAGGGAGGGCTGACCCATGCGCCCTGCATGGTGCACGTCTTCAATATGGTTGTCACCCAGTTCCTGAAGTCTTCCACCCAACTGCAAGACGTCTTGAAAATGTCAAGGAAACTGTGCATGCACTTCAGCCCTTCTTACCATGCAAAACACATCCTCTTTGACCTGCCAAAGCAGAATGGTGTTCCCCTACATCGCCTCATATGCGATGTTTACATGTTGGAACTCTACACTCCACATGTTGGACTGACTGTATGAGCGGAGAAAACCTGTCACCGATTTCTTGATGATGCAGATAGACAGGACTACTTCCCGGGGTAACTTTGACGTTAGACAGTTGCAGCTGCAGTTTCCTCAGGCCCTTTGAGGAGGTCACTTTATTTGTCAGTCGCAAGGACTATGGGATGAATGATGTCAATCTACTCCTTCACATCCTGGAGGGGATGCTGATAAATCTGACTGACGAAGTGACAGAAGACATGGCGCCTACATCTCATGGCCACCTGAGCCCTGTGGAGTCTGAACGGGCACAGGAAGGATGAGGAGGCCATAAATGTCCAGGAATTGTATACAGAACTAAGTGGTTTATCTGTTCAAGTGACAGGAGAGGAGCAAGAGGAGCATGAGGAGCTAAAGGGTGATGGTGAGGACAACACAGATCACCCTGACAGACCGTAGCAGTATGCAGTGGAGATGGAAGCAGGGAGTCCATACGAGTCCCTTATGCAAATAGTCAGATGCATGCTAAGTTGCTTGCGTAATGACAGCTGCATTATCACCATTCGGCAGAGGGATGACTACTGGCTTTCCACAATGTTAGACCCTTGCTACTAGTCCAAAATGGGGTCCTTTTTTACACTTTCTGAGAGGGATGAAAAACTCAACTACTATTGAGACATCCTTTATGGTTGGTTGGTCGCTGCCTATGTGGGCCATCGCCCATCCTCAAGAAGGGCTAACCGGGGGGGACCCTTTGAGCTCACACTCCACCGCCATGACTGCTGAAGGGGAAGGTGGTGGGGGGGGGGGGCAGGAGCAGCACCATCTCCATTGGCAGCAAAGTCTTAAGTCTTTTATGAGCAGTTTTCTTCAGCCGCCTACTGAAGATTGAAGAAACCATAATGTAACAGCAGGACATGGAGCAGAACCTGAGGTCGTGGTATACTTGGATTGCACTCTGCAACCCCAGATCCAAGATCCCCTGGACTATTGGGGAGCCAAACTTGAATTGTTGCCGCAACTGGCCGAGTTTGTCCTAGGCAAGCTTTCCTGTCTGGCTAGTAGTGGGCCATCAGAGCGGGTGTTTAATGCAGCGGGGGGCATAGTTACCCCAAGGAGAACTTGCCTTTCCACACAAAGTGTTGAGAGACTAACCTTTATAAAGATGAATCAGGCCTGGATCAACAAGGATTTCCAGACACCGGTGCCTCATGCAACAGACTAGATCATTCTGGCAGTAATGATCTGACTGTAGTGTGCTGCCACACCAGAACATTGTGACAAGAGGCCCATCACTTCTGCCCATGTGCTGCTACCACGATTTTGATGCTGCCACACGCCTGCTACCTCTACTGCTATCTGCCCCTACTGTGATATGCCACCATCTTGTGCTGTTACTGCCACTGCTGTTGCCCTCTCCCTTCTCCACTCTGTTTCAGGGCCACTATTGTGACTCTTCAAGCTGTTGCCACCCCCCCCCCCCACTCTAGGTCGGGGACACTAATGTTACTCTTCATGCTGTTGCCGCCCTCCTTACTCTGTTCTGGTGCCACTATTGTGACTCTTCATGCTGTTGCCACCCTCACCACTCTGTTCTGGGGCCACTATTGTGACGCTTCATGTTTTTGCCACTCTCACCGCTCTGTTCCGGGGCCACTATTGTGACTCTTCATGCTGTTGCTACCCTCACCAGTCTGTTACAGGGACACTATTGTCCCGGTTTGGCGATGTTGACATCACTGTTTGTTCATTTTTCCGTTCTTCTGACCCTTTAGAAGAACAGAAAAATAACAAAAAAATTGACCCTGTTGTTTGAGTGTCCTTAAGATCTCTATTACACGGTCAGTATTTTGCATCAGGATTTGAAAGCCAAAAGCAGGAGTGTGTCCAAAACACAGAAGACATGCAAATATTTCCATCACATATCATCTCTGTTTTGGACCTACTTCTGTTTTTGCCTTACCAATACTGACTGTGTGATATAGAGGCCATTAATGTCTTGCATGCAGACTTCTTTTTAATCTTTATAAAACCGATTTCAGATGCAAATGGCAAAAACTCATGCTAATTGAGTACGAGGCCTCTATCACATGATCAATATTTTACATCCGGATTTGTTCATGATTTGGAAGCCAAAAGCCGGAGTGGATTCAAAACACAGAAGACATGCAAATATTTCTATCACATTTTATCTCTGTTTTGGACTCACTCCTGTTTTTGCCTTACAAATACTGGTCAAATGCTGAACAAATACTGACGGTTTCAAGGCAGATGCTCAAAATACAGGATCCCCTTTTTTGGGCTGTTCTTTTAACGGAAAAATAAACAGTGATGTGAACCCATCCTTACTGCTGAAACCCTCCCCACTGTCATGGGGCCACTACTTGAATCTTGGGCCAATACAAGATTAAGTCCACTTCGATAAATTAGACCTGATGCTAACATTGACATGTAAGGCTGAGTTCACAGTTAATTTATTTGGTCAGTTATTTCCATCACTTATTGTGAGTGAAGTGTGAACTAAGCCTAATAGTGACGCGCAGTCAATCTGCAGCTAACAGAAGGGATTCAAAAGCATGTGTTTGCACTGCCACAACATGGATTAAAACTTTTTTTCTCCACTACTTTATTGGTGCTTCCTCCATGTCCTTATTTTGTTCCACTAAAGAGTCATTGGGACACCTACTGCAGGCATTTTTTATTTATTTTTGCTTTACTAAAGGCTGCTGTATGCTTTTCTTTTGTTTAGCTAGGGGTTAGGTACTGCCTACACTATGATGCACACGTCCATATATGTGACCTGCCTGTAATTCAGACACACAGTAACTGTTCCGCTACCTAGGACTAGGTATGCATGTTGCTGCACTGTACAGTGATGTACACTATGATAGATTCTCCCTAAAGTTTAACTGCGGGCCGGGATAGACCTGATTTAATGCACTTCGTGACAAATTAATTCGTAACAAAGCGAATATCTTGGAGAAGTTCAGCGAAGCAGGCGAATAAAATTTTTAAAAACTTCGCTCATCTCTGCTTTTGAACAATAATTCAAAGGTGCTGACAAGAAATTAAAAAAATTCTGCATAGATGGTAATTAGGGCCCAAACAGGCATGTTCATGAAAGAGTTAAAAAGCTCCACAAACAGGGATTCAAATATGGTATACTGACTTGTAGGCAAAATTAGCAATGCACAGTCATACACAATAAGGGCACATGCGCAGTGTGCATGGAGCCGGGATGGTCCTTTAGTACATACCGTCTGTATATGTTGCTTTACTGGCCGTGTTTGCTGCCGTACATGCTCCATGTGCTGCCATACAGTCTCCATGTTCTGCCATATAGGCTCCATGTGTTGTCATACAGGCTGTGGTGGACTTCATGTGTTTGGAGATATACTTCCCTAGAAGCAGGGGCGTAACTACCATAGTAGCAGACCACATGACTGCTATGGGGCCCAGGGTAAGAGGGGGCCCAGTTGGGTTCCTCCCTCTTCTACTGGGGGTGAAAACTTGGTCAGAACTGTACCCTCTAAATCTAAAGGAACAACTTTTAGCAAATGAGGCAGTGGAAAAAATGGCCATGGGGTCATTGAAAAGGGTTTAGGCGGAAACCCTTCTGTCCTGCGTGGGGGGCCGGATTTGATCATTGCTATGGGGCCCTTACTTCTCTATGTACTGCCTAGAAGCAATGCTTTCTTTTACCTATATACATGTAAATCTGAATGAGCATGCCACAACTTTCTTTTATGTCTGGACTGGGGAAGGTCTACTGTTGGAGCTGGTTGCCTTACAGAAAGAAACATATGGGGAAGAGTGGAACGGCTGAACATCTGAGACACATATAGAATAATTCTTTCTATTTATCTCATGGTTTTGATTTCAATATGAGACAGATTTTTATTTTTATTTTGTGTATTTTTTTACATTTAACATTCCTTGAAGGCTTTCATGGTTTAGAATTTCTACTGGGCACAGGGAGCAGGTGAGGCACAGATTCCCTGTGAATATTTCATGAATCTGAATTATTTACTTTCACCTTGGCAGGTTCCTTGTCCTTCCTGTGTGACTTGACGTTTGAGGCCGGGGCACCGTGCCATGAGAAACGCGACACGTTCATTCACTGTGATGTAACCGTGAAAGCGGGAGCCCTGCTGGTGACAAGATCTTTGGCTTATCTCCATGTTTGTCATTGTAACTGGGAGTACGTTGCCCGTCCTGTGCCAACTGACAACGGCGCGGCGCATGTGGCTCGTATCACAGGACTGTTTATCAGGTATGAGCCTTCTGTTACTTCCAAATTTGGTGTATACGGGCATCTCTGTGTTCAGCTCGGTCCAACCACCGCGGGCAGGGGCAGATTTGGAATTTTTGGGGCCACAAGCAATGTCTGGAAGCTCTAATCAAAAGCATTCGTTTTTGTGCCGTCACACAGTATGATGCACCCTCATGTGCCCCCCAACACAGAATAATGTCCCCTTATGAGTCCCAACACAATATGGTGCCCCCTTATATTCCCCAACACAGAATAATGCTCCCTTATAAGCCTCCAAAACAATAAAGTGACCCCTTATGTGCCACCCACACAAAATAAGACTCCCTTAGGTGCCACCAACATGATATGGTGCCCCTTTAAGTTCTTCCAGCGCAATATGGTGCTCCATGATGTGCCTCGAGCACAACATGGTGCCACTTTCCATTCCCCAACACATTATAATGCCCCAACCCAGGAAAAATGGCCCCTTATGTGCCCCCAACCAGTATGGTGACCCCCTGTGCTCCCAATACAATATAGTACCTTATTAGGTGCCTCCAACATAATATGGTGCCACCTTATGTTCCCCAACATGGAATAATGCCCCTTATGTGTCTCCAGCACAATGTAGTGCCCCCTTATCTTCACCAACACAGTATAATTCCCCCTATGTGCCTCCAACACAGTATGGTGAGCCCCTTATGTGTTCCCAACACAATATATTACCTCCTTATATGCCCCAACATAATATGGTGCCCACTTATGTTCGCCAACACCATAGAATGCTCCACCATAGACTAATGCCCCTTATATGCCCCCAAAGCAATGTAGTGCCCCCTTATCTTCACCAACACGGTATAATTCCCCCTATGTGCCAACCAACACATTATGGTGAGCCCCTTATATATGCCACCCACAATGAATAAGATCCCCCCATGTGCCTCAAACATGATATGGTGCCCCCTTATAGATCCCAATACAATATGGTTCCCCTTATGTACACCAATACAATAGTGTCTCCAAAACTAATACTTCCCCAATCCACATTCCCAGGATGAATGGAGCAGATTAAGACCTGCCCTGGTCCATCAGACAGGTAAGCGCAGTGTGCAGTTGCTTCACTGTGCCTGCCAGTGGTCGCAGGGTTAATGTTGGTGAAGGGAGCTCATGGCGACCTGTTTCACCATTGTATTCAACTGCATCAAAGTGGTGCCTCTGCTGGGGGGTCTAACTGAAAGGGGGAAGGGAACTGACTGATCCTCTGCTACTTTTTCAACTCTGCATCCAGTCCTCGTCACTCTCCACTTTCTGTTCTGGCTAGTCACCACTAGAGGGAGCTCAGGAGTTTACTGCATACAGATAGGTCTCCATAGTAGCACAGTATACAATAAGCTCCCTCTAGTGGTGGCTGAAGGTATTTAGCATGTCTATGCAGGGGATTTGAAGTACTTCTTGTAGCAAAGAAAGTGTGAATGAAATTAATGAGGACGTGGGGGAGAAAGGGCAACAGCAGTGACAACCTTGAAAACATTGCAACTTCCTGCTTCCACCACACGAGGGCGATCTGTATACAGCCGTAAATGAATATTAAGGCACCATTATGCCATAAAGGGGTATAAACTGATTCATAAATGTGGACTTTAGGGTTTGAATGGCTCGCTATCAAGATCTCTGCATGTTGTCAGTGAATGGAAACACTTTACTTGCATCAATTGGCTGCGTGGGTGCGTGGTTCCTGCATCAGGGCTCTGGATTCCAAGGAGCCCAGCACTTGTATGAGCAGGTCTTGAATAGATTACGATTTCAAAATGTTCCACAGCAAGCAGAGATCTTGGAAAGGGTGAAGAGCTTATATGGAAAGCATAGTAGAAAACTTCAGAACTTTTCATTATACAATGAATTGACTTAATTTATAGGGGACAATCCCTTAAAGGGATAGCGTCCCTTTAATTCAGTCCAGCATCATACAGGTTGCAGGGTCAGGAGGAATACGGCTGTGGCAGTGACTGCCAGATACCCAGGACACGAAGCCCTGCCAGGATGTATATGTTTGACTGGTGATGCTATATGGCGCTCTCTTGTCTGATCAGCAGCCAGTTCTCTCAGCCGGGCACAGAAATAATTACCGCCTGGTACTGGAAGCAATTAATTAAAGTGAGAGGACTCAGGGCAGGCAGGAAAATTTCCCAGCACTGAAAGGGTTACGCCGCAATCATTAGATACTACAGCTCTAATTAAAAGCCTGCTAGCACTGATTAGCAACTTCCGAGAGTTAATTAAAATCAATTAACCCTTTCAGGTGAGCAACAAGAAAAATACATACTGCATTAGGAAGGAGAGTGATATATACGGTATAATAATCCACGTTCCTCGCTCACCAGGGGGATGGGGGCCACAAATGTTTTTTTAAAGGTGGGGTCCCTGCCCAAAGCAGTGCTTCTATCATGGGGCCCCATGGGAAAGTAAGCTTCACCCCAACTGAGAGCACAGACAAAGGTGGAGTTCTAATTATCGGACATAGGGGGCACTCTGATAATACGGACACTCCTAGAGCGCACATGGTGCAACCAGAGTCAGGCCCTCCAGGCATCAGATTTATCAGTGGGGGCCAGGGCAGACCAGGTCTACAATTACTATTAAGCGCAATGGGAACTGGAAAAAGCTCCCCCTAGTGGCAGCTGCAGTCAAATGCTGTCTGAAAAACAGGGCAGTTAAAGGGTTAGGAAAGCTGGGTGACCAACCATCAGGAGGTATTTGACGGTCTTTGGGAAAGCTGGGTAATTGAGAAGTCAATATTGGACCCAACTTTCCCAGGATCAGATATCATTACAAATCAGCTGAGTTAAAGGGGTTTTCCATATGGGGAAAAATGTGTACTAAAAAGGGTCATAAAGGGTTGAAAATAAAAGATAAGCATTACTGACCTCAGGGACTGTCTGCCGCTGCTGTCCTGAAGCTGCTTCAGTCACTTCATCTCTCAACTTCCTGCTCCCGATTCCGCACACAGGAAATGGCCACAGGAATGGTCTCTTCAGCCAATCACTGCCTCAGGAAGGTCAAGGCCGTGCCAGTGATTGGCTGAGCAGGAGTTAAGCAGCAGTGAATTGGTAAAACGAGTAATATTTTTTCTTCTTTTAAATTTTTTACCCATTCTGACTATTTTTACACAAAAATCCCACCCGAATACCCCCGATCTCAGAACTTGTAATCCTGCTTAGATAAAAGTCTCTGCGTATCTTCTGTCTGATGCGGCCGCGACAGTAATGTACAAATCATCAGAATCTGAGAGTAATAAACAGCTGGCTGCGTCCTGCCCGCCGCACCGGGATATTTATCTCTCATTTCGTACACAACATCTGGTGACTGCCAATGGGGAAAATCAGACGGGATGAAAAGCGAGAAGGCACTTTCATGACAATTATTTATAAGCGAGGCGGCTGAATACTCTCATCATCCGCATGTTCACAAAGTCACAGGGTAGCGTGTATGATCCATCAATCACCGCTCACACTTAACAGAGCAGATTTCTGCTGGCTCTTCGGACTGAGAGGGAATTTGCTGTAGCTGCCAGTGACTATACCGCAGAGGACCAGGACGTGTATTAATTAACGATGATGCAAACAGAGCAATGAGGAGAGGTGAGCACCTCACCAGAGGCAACGGAGAGCTCTGGACAGCAGGCAGGAGAACACCGCCATACCTCTGTACGTACGCCGCCAGACTAATGAGCAAGTATAGGCAGATGAGAAAATGATCCTGCCTGTACAGAGCTATACTCTCCCACAGGGAGCAGAATCATAACAGTTATATTCATACAATAGTAGTTATAATAATGTATATAGGAGGCAATATAATTGTAGTTATACTCATGTACATAGAAGGCAGTATTATAGCAGTTATATTTATGTACATAGGAGCAGTATTATAGTAGTTATATTCTTGTACATAGGAGCAGTATTATAGTAGTTATATTCTTGTACATAGGAGCAGTATTATAGTAGTTATATTCTTGTACATAGGAGGCAGTATTATAGTAGTTATATTCTTGTACATAGGAGCAGTATTAAAGTAGTAATATTCTTGTATATAGAAGGAAGTATTATAGTAGTTATATTCTTATACATAGGAGCGGTATTATATTAGTTATATTCTTGTACATAGGAGGCAGTATTAGTTATATTCTTGTACATAGGAGCAGTATTATAGTAGTTATATTCTTGTACTTAGGAGGCAGTATTATACTAGTTATATTCTTGTACATAAGAGCAGTATTATAGTAGTTATATTCTTGTACATAGGAGCAGTATTATAGTAGTTATATTCTTGTACATAGGAGCAGTATTATAGTAGTTATATTCTTGTACATAGGAGCAGTATTATAGTAGTTATATTCTTGTACATAGGAGGCAGTATTATAGTAGTTATAGTCTTGTACATAGGAGGCAGTATTATAGTAGTTATATTCTTGTACATAGGAGGCAGTATTATAGCAGTTATATTCTTGTACATAGGAGCAGTATTATAGTAGTTATATTCTTGTACATAGGAGCAGTATTATAGTAGTTATATTGTTCTACATAGGAGCAGTATTATAGTAGTTATATTCTTGTACATAGGAGCAGTATTATAGTAGTTATATTCTTGTACATAGGAGCAGTATTATAGTAGTTATATTCTTGTACATAGGAGCAGTATTATAGTAGTTATATTCTTGTACATAGGAGCAGTATTATAGTAGTTATATTCTTGTACATAGGAGGCAGTGTTATAGTAGTTATATTCTTGTACATAGGAGCAGTATTATAGTAGTTATATTCTTGTACATAGGAGCAGTATTATAGTAGTTATATTCTTGTACATAAGAGCAGTATTATAGTAGTTATATTCTTGTACATAGGAGCAGTATTATAGTAGTTATATTCTTGTACATAGGAGCAGTATTATAGTAGTTATATTCTTGTACATAGGAGCAGTATTATAGTAGTTATATTCTTGTACATAGGAGGCAGTATTATAGTAGTTATAGTCTTGTACATAGGAGGCAGTATTATAGTAGTTATATTCTTGTACATAGGAGGCAGTATTATAGCAGTTATATTCTTGTACATAGGAGCAGTATTATAGTAGTTATATTCTTGTACATAGGAGCAGTATTATAGTAGTTATATTCTTGTACATAGGAGGCAGTATTATAGTAGTTATATTGTTCTACATAGGAGCAGTATTATAGTAGTTATATTCTTGTACATAGGAGCAGTATTATAGTAGTTATATTCTTGTACATAGGAGCAGTATTATAGTAGTTATATTCTTGTACATAGGAGCAGTATTATAGTAGTTATATTCTTGTACATAGGAGCAGTAGTATAGTAGTTATCCAAAAACAAGAATGAATCTGGATCATACCTCCTCATGCTATGCTTTGATCTAATAACTGCTTCTCAGCATAATTTACATAGCTTCTCAGCGCCATAAATAGTATACAGGACGCTATGTTGCATGCCCACATGATGAATTAGTACACATTTTGATAGAAAAGCATAAGCCCACTCACCACAACACGGTTGCCTCCTCGAGTTGGAACCTACTCTAACTTTGGCACGGCACTTTGACAACTGCTCACATGGTGCTGTGCTGCATGGCCGCTATTGTTGCTGTGATGCTGTGCCGGTGGGTTAGTGGGGCCTAGTGCCAGGGTGGCATTGCCAAGCAGCAGGGGTGCTGTTCGGCTGCTGAATCCTGCCGACTGCTGGTGCGGTGCTGTGGCGCCGGT
Source organism: Bufo bufo (assembly GCF_905171765.1). Taxonomy (NCBI): domain Eukaryota; kingdom Metazoa; phylum Chordata; class Amphibia; order Anura; family Bufonidae; genus Bufo; species Bufo bufo. The sequence continues at coordinate 48,631,010 of NC_053392.1, forward strand.
GGTCGCCACTCAGTGCCGCACCAAATTTAGAGTAGGTTCCCATTCGAGGAGGCAACCTTGTCGTGGTGGGTGGGCTTATGCTTTTTGATCAAAATGTATACGAATGCCTCATGTAAGCATGCAACATAGGGGCCTGTAAACTATTCATGATCAAAGCATAGCATGAGGAGATGTGATCCACCTAATCACACAAGATCAGACATAAACCAAGATCTCAAGCAAACTTGACCAAAGACACGGAGTCGGGATCAAAGCTTAAACCAAGTTCTCAGGGAGCATGAAGACATAACATAATGACATTGTGACTAGCATTGAGCGAATCGAAGTATCCGAAGTGGACTTCGATCCGAATTTCAGGAAGATTTGATTTGTCGCAAAACCAATTTCCTCATGCTTTGTGGTAACTAATCAATTTTCCCTGAAATGGCAGTAAAAAAAAAAAAAAAACATACTTACCTAATCCATTTGAGTGCAAAGAGGCTGCCACCGCCATTCTGTTTGAAGATCCTGTGCAAAATCTCATGTGCGGTGACGTATAACATCACCACACCGGCCAGCACGATGACGTCATCATGCACTGCGCAAGATTTTGCGCTGTGTTTTTTATGAAGATGGCTGCGGCGGCCTCCTTGCACTCAAATAGATAAGGTGAGTATTATTATTATTATTATTTTTTTACTGGATTAACCCCTGAAAGCCCTCATTGTTAATCTCAGATCCCGCTATCAGCAATGAACTGAGGGGTTCAATGACTTGGGGGGGTGGCGCAATCGCCGTTCCCCCGTCATTGCGCCTGCTAATTGCAAAGAAATGCTTTTTGTGGCAAAGTAATCCATCACAAAGCGAATTTCGTCAAAGCAGCCGAATCAAATTTTTCAAAACTTCGCTCAACACTATGGCCGGGTTCACATCACCATTATAAATTCCGATATAACATGGTTGTAACGGAAAATAATGGAATTTGTAAGACGGAATTCAAAACGGAAACCTTTAGAGGCATTCCATTTTGATCCGTCCTAATAGAAGTCTATGGGCAGAATAACGGATCCGTCTGGTTTCCGTTCTGCTGGACAGAAGAAAAAGTCCTCTCGACAGGACAGGAATATATTGGGACAGTATGACGGATCAAAACAGAATGCCTCTATAGGTTTCTATTTTGAATTCCGTCTTACGAATTCCGTTATTTTCTGTTATAACCCCGGAAAATCATAACGGAATTCGTAACGGCGACGTGAACCCTCCCTAATGGCGGCATTGAAGAAAAAAATTTGATGAGCACAGGCTGACCGCACGAGTCAGTGCCGAAGTGACAAACAGACTGACCGGGATACTGAACGGAATAGCGGGGAGCCATTCGCACAAGGCTGGACGCCAGAGGAGCAGATATCACTCAACACGCTGGAACCCGCTCATATACAGTACAGACCAAAAGTTTGGACACACCTTCTCATTCAAAGAGTTTTCTTTATTTTCATGACTATGAAGGCATCAAAACTATGAATTAACACATGTGGAATTATATACATAACAAACAAGTGTGAAACAACTGAAAATATGTCATATTCTAGATTCTTCAAAGTAGCCACCTTTTGCTTTGATTACTGCTTTGCACACTCTTGGCATTCTCTTGATGAGCTTCAAGAGGTAGTTCCCTCAAATGGTTTTCACTTCACAGGTGTGCCCTGTCAGGTTTAATAAGTGGGATTTCTTGCCTTATAAATGGGGTTGGGACCATCAGTTGCGTTGAGGAGAAGTCAGGTGGATACACAGCTGATAGTCCTACTGAATAGACTGTTAGAATTTGTATTATGGCAAGAAAAAAGCAGCTAAGTAAAGAAAACTGAGTGGCCATCATTACTTTAAGAAGTGAAGATCAGTCAGTCAGCCGAAAAATTGGGAAAACTTTGAAAGTAAGGGCTATTTGACCATGAAGGAGAGTGATGGGGTGCTGCGCCAGATGACCTGGCCTCCACAGTCACCGGACCTGAACCCAATCCAGATGGTTTGGGTTGAGCTGGACCGCAGAGTGAAGGCAAAAGGGCCAACAAGTGCTAAGCATCTCTGGGAACTCCTTCAAGACTGTTGGAAGACCATTTCAGGGGACTACCTCTTGAAGCTCATCAAGAGAATGCCAAGAGTGTGCAAAGCAGTAATCAAAGCAAAAGGTGGCTACTTTGAAGAACCTAGAATATGACATATTTTCAGTTGTTTCACACTTGTTTGTTATGTATATAATTCCACATGTGTTAATTCATAGTTTTGATGCCTTTATAGTCATGAAAATAAAGAAAACTCTTTGAATGAGAAGGTGTGTCCAAACTTTTGGTCTGTACTGTATATCGCACTGACACAGGATGACGGCAGACCCATAACTACAAAGCACTAACATAGCAAGCAGCGGCACACAGCTTTCCTGGAGACAGAAGACTGATCTCCCAGGTATACCACCTACAGATCTAAATAGCAAAGTTCTGTTCCGTCACTTATTTATATAGACACCCGTCACCCACCCAAGCAGCCAAGTGATCGCCCTGCCTTTCGCCTTTCTGCTGCCTGAGGCGAAAACTAAAACGGGTTCCCCCCCACAAGGCCAATTTCTTAGGGTCCATTCACACATCCGTAGTGTATTGCGGATCCGCAATACACCCGGCCGACACCCCTATAGAAATGGACATGTTCTATTTTTTTTCCGGAACCGTGGACCGGCGCGCTCCGGAAATGCGGATGCGGAGAGCACATAGTGTGCTCTCCGCATCCGTTCCGTCCCCGTAGAGAATGAATGGGTCTGCACAATTGCGGAACGGATGCAGACGTGTGAACGGAGCCTTAACCTAACCCCTTTGCCACAATGAAAGCGCTCACTGCCCATGGCCCTTACGCTGCCCCCCCCCCCCCCTCTTGCCCCTACCTGGCCTCATTGGTGGTGCGCCCCTGGCCCTGCCATACTTACTGATGCTTTGTAGGGATCGAGTATCTTAACCTGTCTCATTAGAGAGAATATATGAAACTATAGATGTCTCTCCCCTCCGCCGAAATCTAAATCCGTAACTCTCTAATCCCCCCCCCCTCGCCCCTCCTCTACAAAGCCTTAAAAATCCTTCTTTGGCAGAATAATTAGCACATATTTTGAATCTGCTTATTCTGGGCTGTTAAGTAAGTTTAATTAAGTTACTCCGTTAATGTTGCGCGTTATCTGCCAAGAATCTTATAGCGATAAGCCGAGGAGAGGGAATCGGAATCCTAAATCGCCTCCTTTTTTTTTTCGGAATTGGGGACCGGTTTAGCCAGTTGCTTGGAAAGAATTCCATTTTTTTTTCACCCCTCCTCCTTTTTGCCCTGGAGGAATTCAGGTTGTTGAGTTGCAGGCGAGAAGCAAGGCTTAAACACTAGAACAATACATCCCCGCTATCGATGACTTCTTTTTCCCCGGCACTGCGTTACGCCTTTCGGCCCTGTAATCTTGCAATTTGTATTTCTAAGAGACTCCCGGCTCGGAGCACGTGTTCCTAGTCTGCGTGTGATCCCCGGCTGATTTGCTAAACAGATAGGAATTGGTGTAATATATTTTCGCCCATGTGCTGTACAGGCTGCGGATCAGCAAAACAAATAAACGATAAAAGAATGGAAACAAAATTACCGAAATTTGCAAAGTTTGATAAATGGCGGCCTGCACTTGCCACAAGCTAATGGCTCGCAATGATTAATAAGAGCAAAAATAATTGCATTTCATTAAGATTGATGACACCCCCCCCCTCCCCCGTCTACCCTCCCCTTCTTCGTTTCAGCCCTAAAGTGGAAGAAGATGAAGTTCTCATCTGTAATGGCTCCTGTAGCATCGCCATAGCAACAGAGGCAGAGATGGAGTGCGAGGCGCTTAATCAGCCAATTACTGCCCAGATTACTGCGATACGGAAAAACTGGCTCCAGAACACTCAGGTATAATCCAATCTTTTTTTACAGACTGATTCAAACAGTTTAAAAATTAAATTTGCAACAATGTGTACATATGAAAAAAATCATCATTTAAGCCGGGCGCGGGTGTTTTTTTTTTTTTTTACGGTGATGTATAACGCTAAACACCGTGGGTTTATTAATAATGGGAAGTAAAGAAACATCTCGTTGGTGCAGTGAATAAATGGGGCGAATTCTGACAATTTACATGAAATATTTAGTGTTTTTTGTTTTTTTTAATTGTTTTCGTGCTTTTGGTATCAGGAGTTTATAGGAAGGTTATGTAATAATGGACGTGCGATGATGTCACCTCTGCCGGCTGCAGGTCATGAGTCATAGTACAATACTGCAATTACCGTGCGCCTCAGCTGCTGCAGAAACTCTTTTTTTCATAACTGAATAAAGTGAACTATTTGACTGAATGCTCCAGTGGGACTAGGTTCTGTGGGTGCGTCCCAAAGGTCCAGGTGAAAAAAAAACTTTTGGAGAAGCCTTTTTAACCAATCACTTGCTACTTGTATCTATTTATTGGAATCAAAACCTATTAGACTTTATTGATAATATGGGGGTTCGGTCTGAAGAGCCCAAGGAGCCCCCCAGTGTGACCGTGAGAAAGAGAGAGAGAATATTAGATAGATATGAGATAGATAGATAATAGATAATAGATAGATATGAGATAGATAGATAGATAATAGATAGATAATAGATAGATAGATAGATAGATAATAGATAGATAGATAATAGATAGATAATAGATAGATAGATAGATAGATAATAGATAATAGATAATAGATAGATAGATAATAGATAGATAGATAATAGATAGATAGATAATAGATAGATAGATAATAGATAGATAATAGATAGATAGATAGATAGATAATAGATAGATAGATAGATAATAGATAGATATGAGATAGATAGATAGATAGATAGATAGATAGATAATAGATAGATAGATAGATAGATAATAGATAATAGATAATAGATAGATAGATAATAGATAGATAATAGATAGATAGATAATAGATAGATAGATAATAGATAGATAGATAATAGATAGATAATAGATAATAGATAGATAGATAGATGATAGATAGATAGATAATAGATAGATAGATAGATAATAGATAATAGATAGATAGATAGATAGATAGATAGATAATAGATAATAGATAATAGATAGATAGATAGATAATAGATAATAGATAAATAGATAGATAATAGATAATAGATAGATAGATAATAGATATAGATAGATAATAGATAGATAGATAGATAATAGATAGATAGATAATAGATAGATAATAGATAGATAATAGATAATAGATAGATAGATAGATAATAGATAGATGATAGCTAGATAGATAATAGATAGATAATAGATAATAGATAATAGATAGATAGATAATAGATAGATAATAGATAGATAATAGATAGATGATAGATAATAGATAATAGATAGATAGATAGATAATAGATAGATAATAGATAGATAATAGATAGATAATAGATAGATAGATAGATAGATAGATAATAGATAGATAATAGATAGATAGATAATAGATAGATGATAGATAGATAATAGATAGATAGATAATAGATAGATAATAGATAGATAGATAATAGATAATAGATAGATAATAGATAGATAATAGATAGATAATAGATAGATAGATAGATAATAGATAGATAATAGATAGATAGATAGATAGATAGATAATAGATAATAGATAGATAATAGATAGATAGATAATAAATAGATAATAGATAGATAATAGATGATAGATAGATGATAGATAGATAGATAATAGATAGATAGATAGATAATAGATAGATAATAGATAATAGATAGATAGATAATAGATAATAGATAGATAATAGATAGATAATAGATAGATAATAGATAGATAATAGATAGATAATAGATAATAGATAGATAATAGATAGATAGATAATAGATAGATAGATAATAGATAGATAATAGATAGATAGATAGATAGATAATAGATAGATAATAGATAGATAGATAATAGATAGATGATAGATAGATAATAGATAGATAGATAATAGATAGATAATAGATAGATAGATAGATAATAGATAATAGATAGATAATAGATAGATAATAGATAGATAATAGATAGATAGATAGATAATAGATAGATAATAGATAGATAGATAGATAGATAGATAATAGATAATAGATAGATAGATAATAAATAGATAATAGATAGATAATAGATGATAGATAGATGATAGATAGATAGATAATAGATAGATAGATAGATAATAGATAGATAATAGATAATAGATAGATAGATAATAGATAATAGATAGATAATAGATAGATAGATAATAGATAGATAATAGATAGATAATAGATAGATAATAGATAATAGATAGATAATAGATAGATAGATAATAGATAGATAGATAATAGATAGATAATAGATAGATAGATTTTATAGGACTTTTCTCTCCACTGTTGTAGCTGAAGCCTCCAGTGCAGATGTGAACATGACCTAAATCTCATAGTGTTTAATTTCACATAAAGATACTGGTATGACACTAGTAGAAGCTGAGGGTGGAGCACCCCTTTAAGTAATTTACTATTTCTGTAAAAGCTCAGCGAGGTCTAGCAGAGCATGCTGGGACCTGTAGTCTGTGTGTGTCGGGAGCCTCAGGTTGCCCACCTCAGGCCATGGCTGTAGTGTCATCTCCCACTTGTTGGCGTTATCATTCCCATCAGACGTGACGCACTCCACCAACCTCCACTAATGATATCATATCCTCCACGGCTGAAGACATCTTCATTTGTCATCTGCCATAGGTCCTCCGAGTGATAATGATTTCAGGTCTTCATTAATCACCTCAGGAGCATTAATCAACTTTCAGGAAAAATGATACAAAATAACAATGTCTTAGTCAATAATGTATTATGAGATGGGGCAGTAGTCCTTAAGGGCGGTCCCTATGGACTATCAAGCTAATTACTGTGTCATTGTAAACTGCAAGTAATGGTTGTTGCTGCATTCGTCATATTATAATGGCAGTGTATTAGATTGTGAGCTCTTTAGTCCTTGCCAAGGGAGGGCTTATTAGGTTCAGCAATGGATCTCTAACGGAAACTAGTATTGGAGAGGTTCCCTTTTCACCTGCGGGCTGAGATGTCTTGTAGCCCTGTAAAAATGAGGCCTCTGATCCTCTAGTAGACACCTAGGAATGTGCCATCCACGTGTCTCCTGCTCCACTAGACACCAGGGAACGTAATCTACTGGGCACCGGATGTAAAATACCACCACACACTGGACTCTAGGGAACATCTCCACAAGACACCAGGGACTATGATCTACTGGGCACCAGATGTAACATACCACCACACACTGGACTCTAGGGAACATCTCCACAATACACCAGGGAATGTAATCTTCTGGGCACCAGATGTAACATACCACCACACACTGGACTCTAAGGAACATCCCCACAAGACACCAGGGAATGTAATCTACTGGGCACCAGATGTAACATACCACCACACGTTGGACTCTAGGAAACATCTCCACAAGACACCAGGGACTATGATCTACTGGGCACCAGATGTAACATACCACCACACACTGGACTCTAGGGAACATCTCCACAAGACACCAGGGAATGTAATCTACTGGGCACCACATGTAACATACCACCACACACTGGACTCTAGGGAACATCTCCACAAGACACCAGGGAATGTAATCTACTGGGCACCAGATGTAACATACCACCACACACTGGACTCTAGGGGACATCTCCACAAGACACCATGGAATGTAATCTACTGGGCGCCAGATGTGGAATACCACCACATAATGGACTCTAGGAAACATCTCCACCAGACACCAAGGAGTGTAATGTCCTCATCCAGTAAACTCCTTACCCCTAAACACTCCACACTAGGGAATGAATCCCTCAACCCTGCTGGACACAAGGGTCCTACCACTGGACCACCAGGGAGTAGACATTTATTCCTTCCTCATGAGCTGAATCTGTGTCTTTCCAACCCAGTAGGTGAGGCACTAAAAGGATTGAACACCAGGGAATATACCCTACCCACCGGGCAGCAGCAAATAGACACCAGTCACCTTCTCAACTATAGGACAGGGACTGCAAAGTCCTGCCACTGGACCACCAGGGATCATAAACCTCCTTTCTCCTCATGAATGAAACACAATGGCATAAAAGGTTACAAATGATGACATATATGTATCAAATGCAACGAGAAAAAAAACGAGTGACTGGGTCTACAAGAGGTTCTCTGAGATTTTGATATTGATGACCTATCCTCAGGATGGGTCATCAATATCTGATCGGTGGGGGTCCAATTCCCTGTACTCTTGCTGATAAGGCTGCAGCACTCCGGTTAGTTTAGCGGCCTCTTCCTAACCTAGTGGCATCACGTTTATCAGTCATGTGGGCATTTGGGCAGCATTCAAGTGAATGGGACCGAGCTGCAATACCAAGTACAGCCACTATCCAAAAGAGGGCGCTGTGCTTGATAAACTGCGCTGTGGCTTCCACAAACAGCTGATCGATGGGGTCCCGTGTGTCGGACATGCTCCAATCTGATATTAGCGACTTATCCTGAGGACAGGCCATCAATATCAAAATCTCAGAAAACCCCTTTAAGCAGAAAGCTGAGTGATGCATATGTTGGTGGAAATCTATGTCTGCGCCGAATTCATTAATGCACCTTTTAATAAATCTAAAGTAAATCAATACAACTATTTCATTTACTTAAAGAGGATCTGTCACCGCGTAATAACAATTCCGCAGCATCTCTTCTTATGACTCTTGTGTTGTATCGTTCCTCTTTTATTCCTGTTGGAGGTTTCTGAATGAATTGCCTGCAGTTTACAATAAAGTTCCATCTAGATGTTACCAGTTGGGGGGGTGGGGGGTGTCCTTGCCCAGTCTGACAATGATAACATGGATTGGATAGTGTCAAACTGTGCAGGGACACCCCCCAACTGGTAACACCCATCTGAACCGTTATTGCAAACTGCTAGTAAATCATTTCATAACTTCTAGTAGGAATAATAGAGGAATGACGCAACATAGGGGCCATAGAGCATTTATTACTTGGGGAATGCAACTAGTAACTAACACAAGTATGTCAGGAGAAGTGACAGATCCTTTTTAAGCTGGCCGTACACATCTGATGGCTGACAGCTATTCCTCTCGGACACGCGCACCCTTGGCTCAGCTGTGTTCTGAATGAGGAGGATGGGGTAAGCCAATGCCAGTCACCTCTGATGGCGGTTCTTCTCTTTTGAGATGTAAAAGATTGGGCATGTTGGGGGAAAATCAGGACACCTCCGCACACATCAGGTGATGACCCAGTACTACCAAAATGGGCCGGTTAGTTGCTCTGAGACTGTTGGCTCCTATGCCGGAGAACCCCTTTAAATGGTTAATACTTGGGGTGATAACGTTTATGCTGCAGCAGTATTTGTTTAACATAATTATTATCTTTTTATTAATTTTTTTTTGTATTATATTTGTTTCTTTTTTAATTTTTTGTCTTTTTTTCATTTCTATTTTCTTTATTTATTATGCTTTTTATCTTTGTTTCTCTTTAAAAAAAATTCTTTTTCTTTATTATATTTGTTTCTTTTTCATTTTTTTGTCCTTTTTCTTTTCTATTTGATTGAGGTATTATCATTATTATCTTTTTTCTCTTTAATTTTTTTCTTTCTTTTTCTTTATTATATTTGTTTCTTTCTCATTTTTTGGTCCTTTTTCTTTCCTATTTGATTGATGTATTATGATTATTATCTTTGTTTCTCTTTCAATTTTTTTCTTTCTTTTTCTTTATTATAATTATTATTCTATTTATCTCTTTTTAATTTTCTTTTTTCCATCCATTGTTGGTTTTTGAGCGGCTGCCTTTTTTTATTTTTTTTTTATACCCAACCACTCCTTTACCTTTTTATTACACCTGCAAAAACTCCTCTCATCGCACAACGGAAAACACAAAGCCGAAAAAAAATTATTTATCGCCCCCCCCCCCCTCCCCTTCTACACATGGTTCATTGAGAGGCTATCACCATTCATCAAGGGGGTTTACTCTTCACACATCTGCTTTGTCATTCGCCAACAGATTGTTTGTGGGAAAAGTAGCTGGAAATCCGTAGGAACAGTAGGATATGCGCAAACAGTAAAGAGCAGCCTTAATGCGACTCGCATTAGATTTGGAATAAAAGCCAATGATGCATTGAAAATCAGCACAGCTACAAAAAAAAAAAATAATAATTGTAAAACGACCAAGGAAAAAAAATAAAACAGCAAAAACATGAATATAAAAATATACAAGAAGCCGGGCGCCGGGATCCGTTTAAGTGGTTATTCATTGTGCATCTGCATTTAAATTATAAGTCGTTTACAGAAAAAATTGGAATTACAGCTAATCCAAATGAAATTATTGCCGGGTGGCTTTACAGGCGGCGCCAGGCTCGTTAGCCGCTTATCATTTATACCTTTGTAGCTAAGTTTATTAGCGGTGAGAAATCTCTCTAGGATCTCGGCAGTGCCACGTCGTATCAGTCTACAAGGTGAGAAAATTTAGCATACCACCTAAAAAAAAATGCCCTGATTGTCTTTCCCATAGGACTTAATTAGCTGTATGTCATGGTACGAAGAGAAGACATTGCGGAGCGATTCCTCGGCGTACCTGTCCACGTCCACCCGCTGCTTATAATGAGATGTCAATGGCGCTGACACTGATGGGAGGCTTGAAAAACCTGCTGAAATTGCAGGAAGAGAAAATTCTTTGCAGTTCTAGCCCAGATCGGTCTTCTCAATTCAACTTCCTCAACTCAGAAAGTTTATTTCCTCTCTTATACTTATATAGGTCTACTGATCCCGTATGTGATTCTGGGTACGGGTGCACTAGACGGAGCAGAGGTAGCAGGGTCAGCCCCAGGCGTAGCTTGTCAGATGTAGGAGAGCTGATTTTAAAATAAATATAGAGTTCATGGGGTGTGGCCTGAGCATGGAGACGTGAACACGTACTTCTCAGAGCTCCCGGACCCTGGGCCCTCTTATCTGCCTTCAAAAGAAAAGATACCACTTTAGCAGTCCCGAAGAGAATGGTGAGACGTTCGGGCCGCCGTGGGTCCACATATCTGACCTCAGAACATTGAAAGGTACTTCTCCCACACGCCGGCTCCGGCTCTCTGGCGCAGACGGAGAAACAAGTGGCAGCACCACCTGCTCCCCTAAGCCACGATCCTTCCACCAACTTACTGGCTTCAACGACTCCGGCTGCTGGTCCGGCCGCAGTGGCTCCCGCATCGATAGGCCGCATTCACCTCCCCGGCAAGAAGGCGCAGGACCAGTCGGCCCTCCCGTCCAAGTTGGCGTCCATGGGAGCGCAGGAGATGACTGCCCCCGCCTCACAGGACCATATTCAAGGCCTTAACATGCCGGCATCTTTACATATGGCCCCTTTGCCTCCTGCGTCAGCCTCCGGAGACCTTCTCTCGCAGCTACTGGAGACCACACCTGGCTCTATGGAAACAGACGGGGCCACCTCTATAGGCCACCTCTATACTTACCCCGGTGACTGATATGCCCTATGGCGCCGCATCTAGGCCTCATACCTACATCTTGCCGTCCTCTCCGCATCTCTGCTGTCGGCCTGAGACGCTGGCCTCACAGTCTGTTGGTTTCCAGCTTCCATTAGTGGCTCAGCCATGTATACTTCTGCCACATGCCCAAGATTATTTAACCGCCGCGAACAGGGACGATCGGTCCTCCCAGAACCCACAAGTAGATCTCCCCTCTACCCCGGCTATTTTTTATTCTTCAGCTGTTTCTGATTCCTCAGAGACTCCATCCTCTGCCTCTTCTTTGCACGGTAGACGTTCCAAGCGTCCGAAACTAATAGATATACATCATATACATCATCAGTAATGTTGATAGAGCATGCTCGACCAAACACCAGTGCGGCTCGAGCATCTCGATGCTCGTCACATGGCGGTTTTCGGCCGAATAACGCATGTGCTCGAGCGCAATGCTCGAGTCTCCTTCCCGCACGTTTGTTGCCTGCTACGCAGTCAATAAACGTGCAGGTAAGTACTGCCCTTCACTGTAATGCCGTAGCCATGTTGGTTACTGGCATTACAGTGATTGGCTGACCGGAACGCATCATCGGGTGCTATATAGCACCCGATGACACGTGTTCGGCCCAGTGTTAGTCAGGGAGAGCTGAGCATAGGAAGGGAAAGATAGTGTAGGGAGTAAAAAAATTTTTGGGTAAGTTTAAAAACTTGTCAGAGACCCAAAAGTCCTTTTAAGTACTGTTGTGTGTGGCAGCAATATCTATTTATAGCGCATCCTGCTCTAAATAGCGTGCAATAGTTAGGCCGCTGCAGACAGCGACATTATCTGCGCTACATCTCCTGTGTATAGTGTGCGCATCCCAAAAATATCTGTGACATCAGTACACTTTTTCCGTAGACTGTGTCCGCTGCGGACAGTGACATTATCTGTGCTACATCTCCTGTGTAACGTGTGCACATTCAAAAAATATCAGTGACATCCAGTGTACTTTTTCCGTAGACGGTGTCCACTGCGGACAGTAACATTACCTGGGTTACATCTCCTGTGTAACGTTTCCACATCCCAAATACCTGTGACATTACCTGTAATTTTATATTAGCTGCTGCTGACATCAGCGACATTATCTGCGGTATTTCTCCTGTGTAACGTTTCCACATCCAAAATACCTGTGACATTCCCTGTTTTTTTTTGTTATTAGCCGCTGGTGACATCAGCGACATTATCTGCGGTATTTCTCCTGTGTAACGTTTCCACATCCCAAATACAGTTTTTTATTTTTTTGCACATACACTTACAAATCCTACGCTACTGTACGTGTGACATACTTTCAAGCATATATAACATTTAATATGAAGAAGGCGAGCAGTAAGGGACAGGGAAGTGGCCTTGATGCTGATGGTGCACGCAGAGGTCGTGGCCCTGGGCATGTTGAAACTGTGCCTGCTGCCAGAGCACAAGAAAAACAATCATCCACGATACCTAGCTTCATGTCCAAGTTTGCAGGGCGGCGCAGGACAAAGCTCTCAAAGTCAGACCAGTGCAACCAGGTGGTTGGTTGGATTGCAGCAGATAATGCTTCCAGTTGGTTAAGCACCACCCTGTCTTCCACCAAGTCCAGTCTCAGTAGCCAAGAGTCTGGTCAACACAATCCTCACCCTGATCCTCCTTCCTCTCACCATGGAGAGTCTTGCCAAACAAGTGATCCCACACTCGGATATTCCGAGGCGCTCTTTTCAGCGCCATTCCTTCATTTGGGCATCTCGACAAGCCCGCTTGAAGAGGGACATGAGATCTTGTGCCCTGATTCCCGAACTCCTGAGCATCCACAGTCACAAGAAGATGACAGTGGGGAATGGCAATTAGTGTTTCACGAGGTGGATGATGAAGATGAGACAAAGTTGCTAATAAGTCAACGGCAATTAGTGTCTCAAGAGGTTGATGATGAAGATGAGACACAGTTGTCAATAACTGAGGTTGCTGTTAGGTCAACAAGTCAGGAGGATGAGCAGAGTGAGAAAGTGAAAGAGGAGGTGGTGGACGATGAAGTCACTGACCCAACCTGAGAAGGTGGCAAGCCGAGCGAGGAAAGCAGCACCGCAACAGACTCGAAGAGGCAAAAGGTAGAAGGCGGGCCACACCAAACAGGCCCGTAACTGTTCCCAGGAGAACACCCTTGCAGAAATCTCCATTGCCAAGAGGTAGGCGTTCCGCAGTCTGGCGCTTTTTTAAGGAAAGTGTGGACGAAAAAAGAATAGTAGTTTGCAACCTGTGCCGTACCAAAATGAGCAGGGGCATGAACTTTAGCAACCTCACCACAACCAGCATGATCTGCCACATGGCATCAAAGCACCCTAATAGGTGGGCCGAACGCCTGGGTCCACAATCTGTGTCTGCGGGCCCGGATGCCTCCCGCCCTGCACCTGGACCTTCTCAAGCACCATCAGGGACCACATCCACTTCCGTGTCCAAGCGCAGCATACAAATGTACTTAACCCAGGCATTTCAACGCAAGCGAAAATACCCAGCCACCAACCCACAGGCTATAGCACTAAATGTGCAACTTTCCAAATTACTGGCCCTGAAAATGTTGCCATTTAGGCTTGTGTACACTGAGGCCTTCCTCAGCCTGATGTCGGCGGCCGTCCCTTGTTACGCAGTCCCCAGCCGCCACTATTTTTCAAGGTGTGCCGTGCCCGCCTTACACCAGCATGTGTCCCGTAACATCACCCGTGCCCTGACCAACACAGTTAGTGGGAAGGTCCACTTAACGACTGACACATGGACAAGTGCTTTCGGCCAGGGACACTATATTTCCCTGACGGCACACTGGGTGAACGTTGTGGAGGCCGGGAGCAAGTCGTACCCTGGGATGGCACAGGTGCTACCGACGCCAAGATTTGCGAGCCCTAATTCCATCAGGGTTTCCGCCACCACCTGCGTTAGTGGCTCCAACCCCCACTTCTCCTCCTCCGCCTCCTCCTCCAGTTCCACCTTAGAATTATCCTCTTGCAGCACCAGTAAGCCATCAGTTGGTAGCTGGAAGCAGTGTAGTACTGCAGTGGGGAAGTGTCAACAGGATGTGCTGAAGCTGATATGCTTAGGTGACAAACAGCACACCGCCGCAGAGCTGTGGCAGGGGATAAGAGACCAGACTGAGCTGTGGCTCTCGCCACTCAACCTAGAACCAGGCATGGTTGTGTCTGATAATGGCCGTAACTTGATGGCGGCTTTGGAGCTCGGCAAGCTCACACACATCCCATGCCTAGCCCACGTCTTCAACTAAGTGGTTCAGCGGTTTCTCAAAACCTACCCCAATTTGCCTGAGCTACTGGTGACGGTGCGCCGCGTGTGTGCCCATTTCCGCAAGTCATCGACAGCTTCTGCCGGTCTGTCAACGCTGCAGCAGCGCTTACAATTGCCAGCTCACCGACTGTTGTGCGACGTGAGCACACGCTGGAACTCCACGTTCCACATGTTGGCCAGGCTTTGTGAGCAGCAGAGGGCAGTAGTGGAATATCAGCTGCAACATGGTCGTTGACTTTCCAGTCAGGTTCCGCTATTCACAAGTGAGGAGTGGGCATGGATGTCTGACCTCTGTGAGGTTTTAAGAAACTTTGAGGAATCAACACAGATGGTGAGCGACGATAACGCTATTATCAGCGTCACCATCCCACTTCTGTGTCTACTCAAACACTCGCTGCTCACAATTAAGAACGACGCTTTGCATGTGGAAGAGGTGGAAATGGGGGAAGACATTACAGAGGGTGATAGCCAGACCACCGTCAGTTTTTCTTCTGAGCGTGAATTGGACGATGAAGAGGAGAAGGAAAAGGAGGAGCAGGAGACGGTTGCCTCCGCTACAGAGGGTAGTAACCATGGAAGTTTAATTCCATTTGTTCAGCGTGGATGGGCAGAAGAGGAGGAAGAGGATGAGGAGATTGAGAGTCATCCTGATGACGACCGCGAAGTCTTGCCTGTTGGGACTCTGGCACACATGGCTGACTTTATGTTAGGCTGCCTTTCCCGTGACGCACGCGTTTTACGCATTTTGGACAACACCGAATATTGGTTGTTCACCCTTCTCGACCACCGCTACAAAGAGAACTTCTCATCTCTCATTCCTGTGGAGGAGAGGACGAGCAAAATAGTTTTGTTCTGGGGGGAGGATAGAGGTTTTGTGGGTGGGTAGCCATGCGTCTCTTAGGATGGATAATGGGAGGGGTTTTGTTTTAGGTTAGTTTCACACTAGCGGCAAGGAACTCCGGCAGGCTGTTTCCGGCGGGTGAACAGCCTGTCGGATCCGTGCTGCCGCTAGTGCACGCGTGCCCCCAGACTACCGCTCCGGGGGGGGGCGGAGTTCCGGCGGCAGCACGGCAGCGCATGCCGAGAGGTGGCCGGAATAAAACTACTACATGTCTGAGCTCTGTATGTCTGATGATAGGGAAGGGGTAGTGCCCCCCTTTAGATTAAATCTTTACTGGCTGTTCCTAATAGAGAATCACGACTGGATGATACAGGAGATGGTGTACTTCTGGGATGTCAATTATAAATCTGCTAAAATCCAACTGGTGTGGGATGTGTTTAAGGCTTTAAGGTCTACTCGTTAGCAATATCACCAGTTTAAGAAGAGGGCATGGGAAGAAAGAGAGAGCTTTGAAGACAGCTGTGCTATGTGGGATAATTTAGTTCTCCAGGAATAAAACAGAGGAGAATAGAAGGATAATGCAGAATACAAGCCAGGAGTATTCCGTATTTTGATTTTCTCCTGGAAAAGGCGCATCAGAGGCTTTTTTTCAGGGGACAAAAACAATTTTGTGAATCCGGCCATCCAGGAAAATTGCTGGCTAAAGTGATATCTAATCAGGACCAAAAAGAAATACTCAGTATTCGTTTACCTGAGGACATAATTACTGAAGAGTCGGATAAAATAAAGGGGGCATTCCTAAAAATAATTCGGAATTATATAGAACTACTAATAATATTGCGAATGAAAAGATGGATTCCTATTTGGACTCCATAACTTTTCCGATTCTCACTGAAGCACAAAGGGAATCCCTTGAAGTAGAATTCTCCCTTCAGGAGTTAGAGGCAGCAATAAAGGCATGTTCGGGAAATTCCACTCCTGGATCGGATTGTTTTCCATATGAGTTTTATCGCAAGTACGGTGAGGTTATTTTTCCATGCCTTTTGAGGGTAATGGTTAAGTCATTGGAGGATGGTAGCCTACCCGAGTCAATGACAGAAGCGGTAATTATATTAATTCCTAAAAAAGGAAAGGACCCCTTAGATATGGGATCATACAGACTGATATCGCTCCTTAATACAGATGTTAAGCTCCTATCAAGGATGTTGGCCACAAGACTCTCTACGGTTATTTCTGCGATTATACACCTTGATCATAACGAGTTTATCCCTGATAAAGGTACGCATCTTAACCCTTATTGACTTTTTGCTAATTTACAGGATTCCCGCTCCATTCCGTCATTAGATGCCTCCAAGGCGTTTGATAGGGTGGAGTGGGGGTTCCTATGAAAGGTGTTGGGAAGGATGGTACGAAGGTGGGAAGGTGCTTGGTACTAATTTTATGAGTATGGTTAAGCTTTTGTATAATTCCCCTATTGCAAGACTGAATTTCAATGGTAGTTTGACCCCCAGCTTTATGTTGACTAAAGCTACTCGTCTAGGTTGTCCGATTTCTCCATTATTGTTCGATATTTATATGGAGCCCCTGGCTCTTAGGGTTAGGCAAGATACAATGATTGAAATGTTTGGAGTACTGGGTATAGAGAATCAGATTTCTTTATATGCGGATGCTGTGTTATTTTTTATAAATCAGACGAATATAACTCTCCCAAGAATTATTCATACAGTTAACTCCTTTGGGGAAGTATCTGTACTAGATATTAATTGGTCAAAAACTACTCTTGTGTTATTTTTTATAAATCAGACGAATATAACTCTCCCAAGAATTATTCATACAGTTAACTCCTTTGGGGAAGTATCTGTACTAGATATTAATTGGTCAAAAACTCTTGTGTTATTAGATAGATTTGAATATATTAGCGAGGGGATCCTGGAGATGTTAAAAGCTGTTGACTCATTCGAATATCTGGGCATGACGATATCGCCCAGGATCGATGACTTTATTCACCTTAACCTGACTCCGCTGATAAGTAAATTGAGATAAAAAAATTATGATATGGCTTCGTTTACCCCTATCTAGAGCTGATAGAATATCTTTGGTTAAGATGGTGATTTTACCCCAACTTCTCTATATGCCCAGAAATTCTCCAACTTGGATCGATGAGAAGTCTTTCAAACTCATTGAGAGGATGATTAATGATCTACTTTGGGGAAGAAAGAGAGTGAGGCTAAAGCTGAGCTATTTCTATAAGCCGTTGGAGCAGGGGGTGTTAATCTCCCCTACTTCAAGGGCTACTTTATAGCTGGACAGCTATGGTTATTCTCTCTGGTGAAACGATCTCCATATGATGATATATTTACTCTGTTGGAATCTGAGCGATTAATGTCGAACAAGAGTATGGAGAGACTGGAAAGTTATTGTCTACATCTTGGACCACCATTAGAAGATGTTTGGGGATTAAGGGTTCTCTTTTGTGCACTTCTCTTTGGTATAATTTTTATTTACAGGATTTTGATAAATTAGCGGGGGATAAGTTTTGGCAAAAAAGTAATATCGTGTACGTTTCACAGGTGGTGAGAAATGGAGAGATACTCCCCTTATCCTGTTTAGCACAAATGGGGGATAATCTAAGTTGGTTTAGGTATTTTCAGATACGTTCAGCAATTGCTAATGTAACAGAAACATCACTGTTGGAGATAGACACTTCCTCACCTTTTAATGAATTGATAGAAAATTTATGCTCAAAGTGGAAGATTTCACAACTATATAAATTATTAGTAAAGGCACTATTTAATGAGATTGTTTCTCCGGGCCAAAGGGCTTGGGGAACTGATTACCCAATGGTTTCAGTAGAGCATTGGGGAAAGATATTGGGTGATTTAGGATTAGTATCACACAATTTGAATCATTTATTAGTACAGTTTAATATTTTACACAGAGTGTATATCACGCCGATATGGCTTAATAAATGTGGTTTACGAGAGTCTGCGAATTGTCCACGGTGTGATTCACAGATGATGGATTTTCTGCACGTTTTGGTTGTGCCCAGACTTAAAAGTCTATTGGGGTATAATTCATAAGTTTAATAATAAAAAAACTGAGGATAGCACTTCCGTTTACAGCTGAGTGCTGGATACTGGGTGATCTATCCAAGGTAAACGGTCATAAGTATAAAAAGATCCTTTTGGTTAGAATTATGTTTTTGGCTAGATTCCTGATCACTCGAGTATGACTGTCACACACTACTCCAAACTGCAAGGAGTGGCTATACCTCGTGAATAAGGTTAAGACATATGAGAGGGTCCTATTTAACCAGAAATATTCTGAGGAAAAATGGTCTACGGTATGGGGGTATCACGGCGCGGTCTAGGAGGCTGGCACGTCCGGAGCTCGCATGCATCATCAGTGCGTCCAGCGTCGCCCGCGCTCCTGATAATACTATGCACGCCCCCCGCGCGTCTATGCGCATTCATGAGAATGGTCTTAGGGCTGAGTGCCGAGCTGATCACTCGGCGCTCGGCTGTGTAGTCTGTGTGGAGTCATGTGACGCTGGCCACGTCACATGACCCCTCTGGCTCCCTATTTAAACAGACAGTCTGCTGGCCACAGATTGCCTGTTATTTAGGTCCCACCTGCGACTTTGTCTTTCCTGGCGTACTTACCTCCTGCTGAATTCCTGACAATCCTCTGCCTGCTCCTTGTGTACTTTGCTGCTCTCCTGGTATTCTGACCCCGGCCTCCTCCTGACGATCCTCTGCTGACTCCTTTGGTACTTCACGACTCTCCTGGTATTTATGACTATTCTCTGCTTGCTCCATTTGTACTTCGTAGCTTTCCTGGTATTGACTCGGTCCGTTCACATTCTGTTGTTTGTCTGTCTGTCCTCTCTGCACTTATTCCAAGCTAGGGATTGCCGTCCAGTTGTCCCCTGTCATTAGGACTCGCGAGGCAAGTAGGCAGGGCCAGGGGTGAGGTGGAGCGCAGTGGTCACTTCCCTCCCCCCTGTGTGTGTGTACGCGACCGTTACAGGGGGCTGTGGAAGTGGTAGCTTTCCTCTTGATTCTCCCCCTCCCATTGTCTATTTTTATTATTATTACTATTATAGAGACACATTGCTAGGGAGGGAGGGTAGGGTTGGCTTGAATGGGTCGGGGAGGGATAAAAAGAGCGATGATAATGGAGGATGTCATTGTTTAATTATGTATTTTTGTTGTTTCTTAAAAATTATAAAAAAATTAATAAAATAGAGTTGATCAGAAGGTAGCCAAAATGCAACATCTGTAACTGGGTCTTCCTCAGGGGCGGAACAATGGGGGGTGCATAGCTAGCAGTTGGCCTGGCTACATAAGAACACATAAGAAGGTAACAGTGCGACTGTATAACTACACACTTTTAGTCAATGTTAGTATTGCATGTAACAAAGCTTGTAGATAGATGTTGCATACTTTAGTTTGTTAAGTGTAGCATAACCAAGTTGATGGTACATTGCTAAGCAGAGCTTGTCCAACAAAGCAGAGATGAGTCTGTCCAATACAGCAGGTCTAAGCATTCAAATGTAGCATGTAAAAGCTTGAGTTGGTCACATCTAGTAGATTCGTGTTTGTCAGATGTAGCAGAGCTCATCTTGTCAGATGTGCAATAACCAGGTTTGGCATGCAAAGCAGATCTGAGGTTTTCATATCTATAGCATTAGCTGTGGTTTTACTGCACATGGTTAATGGATAGAGATGGCCTTACGGTTCGCCTGGCGGTCGTTTCGCGGCGAACTTTGGGCATTCACAGTTCGCCGAACATGCGAACATATGGCGATGTCCGCCGGGGCCAGATTCTTTTGCATTGTGCCGAACTTTGACCCATGACACATCCATCAGGTGGGACAGGACAGCCAATTGACACGTTTCAGCACATGGACGTACCCCCTACCTTATAAATAAACATTCAGTCTTTTGCCAGTGTAGGGAGAGGTTTCTGTGTGGAGCAGGGACAGGCTGTTAGGGACACCAAACGCTAGCTAATAGGGCCACAAAAGTCCTTTTAAGGACTGGTATAGGTGTGCTATCGATAGATGTGATACACAGAGGGGTGTGATATACTTATAATATACTTTCTAACATAGAAAGTATATTATAGTGCATTTGTATTGTGCAGCAGTTGTGTGCGGTTCTTGCTGCGATACCGCAGCTATATAGAGGGAGAAAAACGTCATTGGAACAACTAATTGGAACTGGTGTGATATAACAGTTGCCCCCCAAAAAATCTGATTGAGGCAGGGGTGCGATATACCTATCATATGATTTCTATATAGTGCATTTGTATTGTGCAGCAGTTGTTTACGGTTCTACTGCGACACCGCAGCTATATAGAGGGACAAATATAAACGCAACACTTTCGGTTTTGCTCCCATTTTGCATGAGCTAAACTCAAAGATCTGATAAATTTTCTACATACACAAAAGACACATTACTCTCAAACATTATTCACAAATCTGTCTAAAATCTGTGTTAGTGAGCACTCTTCCTTTGCCGAGATAATCCATCCCACCTCAGAGGTGTGGCATATCAAGGTGCTGATTAGACAGCATGAATATTGCACAGGTGTGACTTAGACTGCCCACAATAAAAGACCACTCTGAAATGTGCAGTTTGATCACACAGCACAATGCCACAGATGTCGCAACGTTTGAGGGAGCGTGCAATTGGCATGCTGACTGCAGGAATGTCTACCAGAGCTGTTGCCCGTGCAATAAATGTTCATTTCTCTACCATAAGCCATCTCCAAAAGCGTTTCAGAGAATTTGGCAGTATATCCAACCGCAGACCACGTGTAACCACACCAGCCCAGGACCTCCACATCCAGCATGTTCACCTTCATGATCGTCTGAGACCAGCAACCAGGACAGCTGCAGCAACAATCGGTACCAAAGAATTTCTGCACAAACTGTCAGAAACCGTCTCAGGGAAGCTCACCTGCATGCTCATCGTCCTCATCGGGGTCTGGACCTGACTGCAGTTCGTCATCGTAACCGACTTGAGTGGGCAAATGCTCACATTCGATGGTGTCTGGCATGTTGGAGAGGCGTTCTGTTCACGGATGAGTCCCGGTTTTCACTGTTCAGGGCAGATGGCAGACAGCGTGTATGGTGTCATGTGGGTGAGCAGTTTGCTGACGTCAACGTTGTGGATCGAGTGGCCCATGGTGGCGGTGAGGTTATTGTATGGGAAGACGTATGTTATGGACAACAAACACAGGTGCATTTTATTGATGGCATTTTGAATGCACAGAGATACCGTGACGAGATCCTGAGGCCCATTGTTGTGCCATTCATCCACGACCATCACCTCATGTTGCATCATGATAATGCACGGCCCCATATTGCAAGGATCTGTACACAATTCCTGGAAGCTGAAAACATCCCAGTTCTTGCATGGCCAGTATACTCACCGGACATGTCACCCATTGAGCTTGTTTGGGATGCTCTGGTTCGGCGTATACGACAGAGTGTTCCAGTTCCTGCCAGTATTCTGCAACTTCGCACAGCTATTGAAGAGGAGTGGACCAACATTCCACAGGCCACAATCAACAACCTGATCAACTGTATGCAACGGAGATGTGTTGCACTGTGTGAGAGAAATGATGGCCACACCAGATACAGACTGACCCCCTCCCCCCCAGCAAGGCAAAACTGTGCACATTTCAGAGTGGCGTTTCATTGTGGACAGTCTAAGGCTACTTTCACACTAGCGTTCGGAGCGGGTCCGTCTGATGTTTCATCAGACGGATCCGCTCCTATAATGCAGACGTTTGCATTCGTTCAGAACGGATCCGTCTGCATTATAACTTAGAAAAATTTCTAAGTCTGAAAGTAGCCTGAGCGGATCCATTCAGACTTTACATTGAAACTCAATGGGGGACGGATCCGCTTGAAGATTGAGCCATATGGTGTCATCTTCAAGCGGATCTGTCCCCATTGACTTACATTGTAAGTCTGGACGGATCCGCTCGCCTCCGCACGGCCAGGCGGACACCCGAACGCTGCAAGCAGCGTTCAGGTGTCCGCTCACTGAGCGGAGCGGAGGCTGAACGCTGGCAGACGGATGCATTCTCAGTGGATCCTCCTCCACTGAGAATGCATCAGAGCTGGACGGCTGCGTTCGGGACTGCTCGTGAAACCCTTCAAACGGAGCTCACGAGCGGACACCTGAACGCAGGTGTGAAAGTAGCCTAAGGCACACCTGTAAAATATTTATGCTGTCTAATCAGCACCTTGATATGCCACACCTGTGAGGTGGGATATATTATCTCGGCAAATGAGAGGTGCTCACTAACAAAGATTTAGACAGATTTGTGAACAATATTTGAGAGTAATGGGTCTTTTGTGTATGTAGAAAACGTTTCAGATCTTTGAGTTCAGCTCCTGCAAAATGTGAGCAAAACCGAAAGTGTTGCATTTATATTTTTACTCAGTGTAATTGCAACGGGTGTGATATACCTGTTGCCCAAAAAAAAACTGATTGAGGGGTGTGATATACCTATAATATACTTTCTAACATGGAAAGTATATAGTGCATATACCGCAGCTATATAGAGGGACAAGCGCTATTGGAACAACTATTTGCAACGGGTGTGATATACCTGTTGCTCCAAAAAAACTGATTGAGGGGTGTGATATACCTGTTACCCCAAATAAACAGGGTGGTATGATATAACTGTTTTGGCAAAAAAAAATATTAAGGGGTGTGATATACCTGCTTCCACAAAATACTGATTAAGTGGTTCAAAATACCTGCTTCCACCAAATATTGATTGAGGGGTGAGATATACCTGCTTCCTCAAAATACTGATTAAGGGGTTTGATATAACTGCTTCCACCAAATATTGATTAAGGGCTGCGATATACCTGCTTCCACAAAATACTGATTAAGGGGTTCGATATACCTGTTTCCACCAAATATTGATTGAGGCCTGCGAGATACCTGCTTCCACAAAATACTGATTAAGGGGTTCGATATACCTGTTTCCACCAAATATTAATTGAGGCCTGCGATATTCGTGTACCTGCTTTCAAAAAATACTGATTAAGGGGTTTGATATACCTGCTTCCACAAAATACTGATTGAGGGCTGCGATATACCTACTTTCACAAAATACCGATTAAGGGGTTTGATATACTTGCTTCCACAAAATTCAGATTGAGGGCTGCGATATACCTGCTTCCACAAAATACTGATTATGGGGTTCGATATACCTGTTTCCACCAAATATTAATTGAGGCCTGCGATATACCTGCTTCCAGAAAATACAGATTAAGAGGTTCGATACACCTGTTTCTGACAAATATTGATTGAGGCCTGCGAGATACCTGCTTCCACAAAATACTGATTAAGGGGTTCGATATACCTGTTTCCACCAAATATTGATTGAGGCCTATGATATACCTGCTTCCACAAATACTGCTCTTCTCTAGGGACTTAGGCACAGGGTCATTTTGAAAATGACAGGCAGAGGAAGAGGCAGGCCGTTCCGCAGGGGTTGTAGGGGTCAGGCAGGTGCACCAGGCTGGAGCCTAAGTGGGAAGTTGGAGAAGGCGCATACGATAACTTCAAAGGGCGCACCAGAGTTGGTTGAGTGGCTCACTTACCCTTTTGCTTCTGCACCCTCTTCATCCTCTGTAGATGCACCCGCCTCACTCTCTGCTGTGTGCACCCCCAAATACACCACCATCACCACCACCATAGCCCCTCCACTCGAGTCAGAGGAATTATTTTCCCATCCATTCCCAGACCTTACCGATGCGCAGCCATTCTTGACATCAGATGAGGAAGAGGAGGTAGCAACGGCCGCCACCCAGCGGTCTGACGACAATATCCAGATCAGCCCAAGGAGGGAGGTCCCTGCTGTTGCTGCTTACTCCGAGATCCCCAATTTCAGTGGTGGTGAAGGTGACGATGATGACGTGTCGATGGACGTCACGTAGGTGCCCACAAGAGAGGAAGAGGAGGGGAGTTCAGAGGGAGAGATGGAGCAGCAGCCCAACACTCACCTAGGGACGACCGCCTTAAGAAGGCACCTGGCCTCCCATCACCGAGCCCAGTGGGAGCAACACCGTCAGAACCCAGAAAGCCACACTCCCGGCTATCCACGTCCTGCCTCTTCTCCTTCTCCTCTCTCCTTCCATTTGTCCTCCACTCCACCTTCCACCGTGCCATTGTCACGTTCATCTGGCAGAAGGCAGGCTTCCGTGGCTCAAATTTGAGCGTAAAAAGTTGATGATGCCGGATAACCCTCTTGACCAACGGCTGACCGCTGGCTTGTCGGAACTGCTAGCCCGCCAACTACTGCTATATAAACTGGTGGACTCGGAGGCCTTTAGAAAATTTGTGTCCATTGGCACACCGCAATGGAAGGTCCCTAGAAGGAAATATTTCTCCAAGAAGAGCATCCCAAAGCTTTTTGGCCACAATCAGCTGCAACGGAATATATCTATGGCACACAGTGTCGGTACAAGGATACATCTGACCACAGACACGTGGTCTAGCAAACACGGGCAGGGAAAGTACATAACTTTTGCTGCCCACTGGGTGAACCTTCTGACGGCCGTCAACCCGGTAACCCGTGGTGTTACCGGCAAGGATTGCATGTAGGCCTGCCTCTTCTTCTCCTCCTCTTACTCCATCCTCCGTCTCCTCCTCGGTTGACTCCTCCTTTTCCACTGCTAACGCCTTTTCCGCTGCGCCCCCCAAGCTCCCCAGAACCTATTCGACATCCCAGGTGAGACGTTGCCATGCTGTGCTGCGGCTGTTGTGCCTGGAAGCCAAGAGCCACTCCGGTCCTGCACTGCTTTCAGCTCTGCGGTCACAGGCCGATCAGTGGCTAACCCCACTCAATTTGACAGTTGGTAAAGGGGTGTGCAACAACGGTGCCAATCTGCTGAGCGCGCTGAAACAAGGCAAAATGACACACGTGCCGTGCATTGCACACATCCTGAACTTAGTCGTGCAGTGATTCGTTGCCAAATACCCTGGGGTCCAGGACGTCTTGCGGCAGGCCAGGAAATTCTCTGGCCATTTTAGAAGATCTTACACGGCCATGGGTCGCCTTGCTGACATTCATCGGCGACACCACTTGCCCGTCAGACGTCTGATTTGTGACAGCCCGAAGTTCTGGAACTCCACCTTGTATATGCTTAATAGGCTGCTCCAGCAGCAACGTGCCATTAACGACTACGTGTACGAACTCTGCGGCAGGACAGGTTCTGGGAAGCTTGGTTTCTTTTCACAGCGCCAGTGGCTGCTCCTGCGCGACGCATGCAGACTTCTGCAGCCATTTGATAAACTGGTCAGTCGCAGCCAGGGTTGCATCAGTGGCATCGAACCTTACGCCATCTTTCTGGAGCGTGCATTGTGTTGTGTCATTAATCAGGCCGTCGAGGAACAGGAGCTGGAAGATGAGGAAGTCGCAATGCTGAATGAATTCTCAGGGGAGGCTACTCCATCTGAGACAAGTCAGGAGGAGGAGCAAGAAGAGCAGGCTTTGAGGGACACTTTAAACTTTTCGGGGATCCCTCGTGATGTCCGTGACTGGGGGAAGGAGACCGAGGACGACATTCTCCTGGGCGATGAGCAGGAGCCAGTGCGCTTCACCGCTTCCAGTTTAGTGCAAATGGGGGCCTTCATGCTCCAGTGTTTAAAGAGGGACCCTCATATAAAAAGCATAAAGGGCAAAGACCAGTACTGGGTGGCAACATATTTAGAACCCCGTTACAAACACGAAATGGCAGACATGTTACCAACATCACAGAGGGCTGGCAGAATGCATCATTTCCAGGCCTTGCTGCGAGAGATACTGCATTCTGCTGTTGCAGGCAGTGGCAGAGGAATTTCCACCCACAGCGAAACAGGTGTGGGTACCAATCCTACCGCTCCTGCAAAAAGAGGGCGGTTTGAAGATGTGTTAGTCACTTCGGATATGAGATCATTCTTGCAGCCAACCCATCGACAGCCGCACTCCGGATCCGGGCTCAGGGAACGCCTAGACCGACAGGTGTCCGACTACTTCGGGTTAACGGACGATGTGGACGCTCTGAGAAGCGAGGAACCCCTGGACTACTGGGTGTGCAAGCTTGACCTGTGGCCAGAGCTGGCACAATTTGCCATGGAACTCTTGGCTTGCCCCTCGTCGAGTGTCCTGTCCGAAAGGACGTTCAGCGCAGCAGAGGGGGATCGTGACCGATAAGCGCACTCGCCTAGCTCACGACAGTGTGGACTACCTCACATTTCTAAAAATGAATGAGGCATGGATCTCGGAGGAATTTAACACCTGTGACGACCACGTGTAATTGAATTTCCTTATTCCAGCCCACACATATCCACCACAACCCAGAACAAAAAATAATCCTTGTCTTATGTATATACAGCAGCATAAAAGGCCTTTTCTGTCAGGTGAATGCCTAATTTTTGGGGCCTCTACTCCGGTGGCCGACAGCAAAATTTTTATCCAGTGACCGCCTAATGTACCTCCAGCCACATAATCACAAGTTCTTTTCTGTAAGGTGAATGGCTAATTTTTGGGGCCTGTACTCCTGTGGCCTACAGTAAAATCTTTCTAGGCTACAGCAGGGCACATTTTTGAGAGTTTCCCTTTAAGACGCATAAAAATGGCCCCTGATTAAAATGTATATTTTCTGTGGGAATTTTTGCCAATGATTCCCCTCTGGTATGTCACTATCCATGTTGTGGGACTATTTGTTCACTTCTAGTGGCTGCAAATATGACCTGAAGGTGTTTCAGGTTCGCCTGCCTGCCGCGAACGCGCGGTTTGCGAACATTTGAACGTGAACAAATGAATATTAACATAGAGTCCCATAAATAGCAAGCAGTCGTATATGCCGGGTCACTTACGGTGGGTACTTGCTTCACCCCAAAAAGGAAGACATGTAGGCAACGTCCCAACTCCGCTAAGACACGCCCCCAACTCAGCTAGCCCATGACCCTCTACCAGTAATGGTTCCCGGCAAAAGAAGCAAAAAGAAGGAAGACATTAAGGTGAGCTGTGTGGGGGCCCGGAGTGCTTTTTTAAACCTCAGTCAGTCACAAAGTGACATGTCCACCGGCTCTAGTGACTGACTAAGGGTGAGAGACAGTCAGTCAGTCTGTGGGTGCAGCTTATGTTCATTCAATTCTCAGTGCAATGCTGCTGTCTGAGCGTGGACTCACTGAAAAGGAGGACACCTCAGTGTCTGTCCAGGCCCTGCGCCAGACGGAAACCAGGGTGTCAGGAAACTGGACTGGCCACCCTAGGGCCACATCACACCCAGGCAAAAGGGTTAGTGTCAGTATTCTGAGTGATCTAAGGACAAAACTAATGTTAGAATCATTGGTGGTATAGGGCAGCAAGAGGGTTAATATCAGTACACCTTGTGGTCTAGGATAGTGAGGGGTTTAATATGAAGATCCTTGGTGGTCTCGGTAATTGTAACATCAGAATCTCTAGTGGTCGAGAGCAGTGAGTGGGTTAATTCCAGTATCCCTGATGGTCTAGGGTAGTAAAAGAGTTAATGTAAGGATTCTGGTGCTGTATAGTGAAATAATAAAATTTTGCAAACAGAGGTCCAGTGCTTACTTACTTACCCAGGCTACAGTGTTGCTCTGGACCTTTCTGTTTCCTCCTTAAAGGAGTATTCTGGTTGTTAGAAGTTATCTCCTATTCACAGGATAGGGGATAATTATTCGGTGGGGGTCCTATCGCTTGGACCCCCACCGATCATGAGAAACGGGGCCCCTTACCGCCCGCAGCTCTCCTGAAATGACGAGAGCAGCCGGTCACACAGGCCAGTGGCCGCTCCATTCATTTCTACAGGAGTTTTGGAGATAGCCACTGTACTAGACTATCTCTGGAACTCCCATAGAAATGAAGAGTCAATTCGGGGGGGGCTACAGGGTGTATGGGGCCCCCGTTCTCGTGATCATTGGGGTCCCAGTGGTAGGACCCCCACAAATCTAATAGTTATCCCCTTAATCTTGAGATGATTGCCAGGAGGGGATGGAGAGGACTGTGC
This sequence comes from Bufo bufo, assembly GCF_905171765.1. Classification (NCBI taxonomy): domain Eukaryota; kingdom Metazoa; phylum Chordata; class Amphibia; order Anura; family Bufonidae; genus Bufo; species Bufo bufo. The sequence continues at coordinate 48,659,767 of NC_053392.1, forward strand.
AGCTGTAAATGTTCAGCTGACCAGTCAGTGATAGGGCTGAGCCTTTAGTATTTAAACCATACTCCATGGGGTCACATCTGGTTCTTGGAGTTCTTGTTTCACCAGAACCTATACCCAAGCCTAAGATCTGCATGCACAATACCAGGCAGCAAGCTGGAGCAATGGAAATGTGTTTTCTAGAGAGATAAATCGCCTCTCATTATCTAAGATCTAATTGATGAATCTGGGTTTGTCCTGGAATGCCTAAAATTAAATGTATTGGTGGAGGGGTAATGGGCTGTCTTTCGAGGTTTGGCCCCATATTTCCAGTAAAGGGTAAGACTAATGCTGCAGACATTTTACTAAAATGACGCTTCCTGACTAGTAACAGATGGCGCTGGTTCTTGTGTGTTCCACATGACCATGCCCCCGAGCACACCATAACCTCCACAAACACATGGGGTAAAGAGTTTGGTGTGGAAGAACTTGACTGACCACAGAGCCCTAACCTCATCCCCATCCAAAACCTTTAGGATGAACTAGAATGGAGAATGTGAGCCATGCCCTCTGGTCCAATATAGGTGGGCATAGTTGGTGGAGAATAAGTTGAGTCCAGCCTTTTTAAAGTTCAACAGATTTACCTGAATAAACTTGCATCCAGTCAAAAATTGATCTTTCTCTGGCTCCAGCAGGTTTGAGGTAAAAACTGGCAGGAAAACTGGTATACCTCGCTTTTATTTTCTGCTGTGCTAAACTCAGGCTTCCGTCTGGTAGCTGGACTTTATGACTGTTCTGCTACATTTTTGAGCGGGGTGCCTTTGACTGTTGGCCTCCTTGTGATACTCTGTCCCTTAATCTGTAAGTAGGCATGGTGCTCTATGAGCTGCTTCCCTTTGGAGACTCCTGCTGCAAGAGGTGGGGCCATTCCCCTCACTGAGCCATCTCTTGTGTCTTCTCAGCTCCACTATCGAATCTAAACTGGACTAGACTATAGCTTCCTGTAACATTTCCCTTGGTAGGAAGGACAAGCCCACTTCTGCCCAACAGGGGGGAGAATGGAATGGTAAGTTCCATTGTATATAAAGATCTCTCTCTGCCAGATACACTGCCACCTGCTGGTAAACCAGGCACAGTACATAACCGTTTCATAGCAGTATTATGAACGCACAATATAAGGACCTGGAATCAAATACACAGATGACATTATGGTTAGCCATTAGAGACAGTAGCAAGGTGTAGGAATGAAAGTGCTGCTCTGGCGCACTACATATTTATGACTTTATATCTGTCTGAAAGCCAGCATTATGCTGTTGGATTCCATTGTAGTCAAGGAGGATCCAGTGGATTCCTGCATTATCCGGTAATGCCGGATATGGTTACCTCCGTCAGGCTGTCCCAGCAAAAGATTTCACAATGCTACTGAGAAGTTAGCCTCATGCTCTAAGAATTATTTTCGACTCATGAATTTATGTTTTCATATTCCATGATCAATTTAGAACAAAAACTTTTTTTTTTTTTCCTTTAAGCCAAGCCACTAGCGATTACCGGTAATATTATCAGAGCCTTCTTCAGGCATGGTGGGACCATATGGACAAGATGCAATATCTAGCGCTTAGTCCCTAAAGACTGGATGATCTTTGTAAGCACGATTTAGATTATTCCACCCGAAACCTCACTGCAGAATTCCAGGCAGGAAAGTATTCCGGCAGCCGCATCCACCGCACCACATAGTCTCATCTGAAAAAGCTGTTAAAAAGATGCAGAGTGAAGATGGCCTGCCACCATGACCACAGGCAAAGTCAGGAGATAAATGGTTGACCCTGGTCTGTGTCAGGTTAGGATTGATGCCCCTATCAGACCTCGTGCCTTGCCAATGATTTTTTTTGAAATTCTTTGATAGAGCGTTTTATCTAGTCGCTGGCATGAGGGCAATGGGGCCCGAGGCAAAAGAAGAAGAAAAAAAAAAAAAAAGGTCGTTCCGTGAGGACAATCTCTGCTGGACTAAATGAGAAAAGGGACCTTTAGAAAAGAAAATAAGAAAGAAAAAAAGAATATAAAAAATACATAAAAAAAAAAAAAATCTGCTGCAAGGTGTATACAATAAATAAAATTGCTTTTTTTTAAGGTTATATATTTATTTTACCCAGCTTTGGGAAAATGAAAAAATACAGCAGAAAAATAAAAAAAATTCTATTTTCATATTCCGAGAATTATTTAGTGGACATTTCATCTTAACCGTGTCTTATCGGGAAAGATTCAAGCAGTAATCTGATTCAATTAACCCCAGAGAACGGTGATGTAGATTGAAATGTTGTTTTATAAGGATGTGGGGGTCTCCTCGGGGGATCACTACGTTGGAATGAAAGAAACGAGATCACGTGAATGTTCTGGGTTAAGCGACCGAGTGACTTGGAGCTTGTGGGGGTGATGGAATTTTTTTTTATTTATTTCTTTATATTTTGGGGATTTTTCTGCATCCCTCTTTAATTATGACGTAGATTCTCGCTGACTTTATTAGCACTGAGGCGAAATAAGCTAAAAACAATAAAAATCTATAGCAATTTACAGACATTTGTACTTTAAACGCCTGATTAGTCAACATGGAGGCTTTCTGTCGAAGTCAGTTCTCATTTACATCAGAGAGATAAAGTACATCAAAGAGAAAAATAATAGTAGTAGTAATAGTACTAGAAATAATAGTAGTAGTAGTACTGGAAATAATAGTAGTACTAGAAATAATAGTAGTAGTAATAGTACTAGAAATAATAGTAGTAGTAGTAGTAGTAGTACTGGAAATAATAGTAGTAGTACTAGAAATAATAGTAGTAGCAGTATTAGAAATAATAGAAGTACTAGAAATAATAGTAGTAGTAGTAGTACTAGAAATAATAGTAGTACTAGAAATAATAGTAGTAGTAGTTCTAGAAATAATAGTAGTAGTACTAAAAATAATAGTAGTAGTAGTACTAGAAATAATAGTAGTAGTAATAATAGTGGTGATAGTAGTAGTTACAGTCATGGCCGTAAATGTTGGCACCCCTGACATTTTTCAAGAAAATGAAGTATTTCTCACAGAAAAGTATTGCAGTAACACATGTTTTGCTATACACATGTTTATTCCCTTTGTGTATATTGGAACAAAACCAAAAAAGGGAGGAAAAAAAAATAATTGGACATTATGTCACACCAAACTCAAAAAATGGGCTGGACAAAATTATTGGCACCCTTAACTTAATATTTGGTTGCACACCCTTTGGAAAAAATAACTGAAACCAGTCACTTCCTATAACCATCAATAAGCTTCTGACAGCTCTCACCCAGAATTTTGGACCACTCGTCCTTAGCAAACTACTCCAGGTCTCTCTTATTGGAAGGGTACCTTTTCCCAACAGCAATTTTAAGATCTCTCCACAGGTGTTCAATGGGATTTAGATCTGGACTCATTGCTGGTCACTTCAGAACTCTCCAGCGCTTTGTTGCCATCCATTCTTGGGTTCTTTTTGACGTATGTTTGGGGTCATTGTCCTGCTGGAAGACCCAAGATCTCCGACGCAAACCCAGCTTTCTGACCATGGGCTCTACAGTGCGACCCAAAATCCGTTGGTAATCCTCAGATTTGCACACATTCAAGACACCCAGTGCCAGAGGCAGCAAAACAACCCCAAAGCATCAATGAACCTCCACCATATCTCACTGTAGGTACTGTCTTCTTTTCTTTGTAGGCCTCATTCCGTTTTCAGTAAACAGTAGAATGATGTGCTTTACCAAAAAGCTCTATCTTGGTCTCCTCTGTCCACAAGACGTTTTCCCAGAAGAATTTTGGCTTACTCAAGTTCATTTTTGCAAAATGTAGTCTTGCTTTTTTATGTCTCTGTGTCAGCAGTGGGGTCCTCCTGGCTCTCCTGCCATAGCGTTTAATTTCATTTACATGTCGACAGATAGTTCGCGATGACACTGATGCTCCCTGAGCCTGCAGGACAGCTTGAATATCTTTGGAACTTGTTTGGGGCTGCTTATCCACCATCCAGACTATCCTGCGTTGACACCTTTCATCAATTTTTCTCTCCCGTCCAAGCCCAGAGAGATTAGCTAGAGTGCCATGGGTTGCAAACTTCTTGATAATGTTGCGCACTGTGGACAAAGGCAAATCTAGATCTCTGAAGATGGACTTGTAACCTTCAGATTGTTGATATTTTTCCACAATTTTGGTTCTCAAGTCCTCAGACAGTTCTCCTCTCCTCTTTCTGTTGTCCATGCTTAGTGTGGCGCACACAGACACACAATGCAAAGACTAAGGCCCCTTTCACACGGGCGAGTATTCCGCGCGGATGCCATGCGTGAGTTGAACGCATTGCACCCGCACTGAATCCTGACCCATTCATTTCTATGGGGCTGTTCACATGAGCGGTGATTTTCACGCATCACTTGTGCGTTGCGTGAAAATCGCAGCATGTTCTATATTGTGCGTTTTTCACGCAATACAGGCCCCATAGAAGTGAACGGGGCTGCGTGAAAATCGCAAGCATCCGCAAGCAAGTGCGGATGCGGTGCGATTTTCACGCACGGTTGCTAGGAGACGATCGGGATATAGACCCGATCATTTTATTATTTTCCCTTATAACATGGTTATAAGGGAAAATAATAGCATTCTGGATACAGAATGCATAGTACAATAGCGCTGGAGGGGTTAAAAAATAAAATAAAATTATTTAACTCACCTTAATCCACTTGCTCGCGCAGCCAGCATCTCTTCTGTCTTCATCTTAGCTGTGTGCAGGAAAAGGACCTGTGGTGACGTCACTCCGGTCATCACATGATCCATCACCATGGTAAAAGATCATGTGACGGACCATGTGATGACCGGAGTGACGTCACCACAGGTCCTTTTCCTGCACACAGCTAAGATGAAGACAGAAGAGATGCCGGGCTGCGCGAGCAAGTGGATTAAGGTGAGTTAAATCATTTTTTATTATTTTTTAACCCCTCAAGCGCTATTTTACTATGCATTCTGTATTCAGAATGCTATTATTTTCCCTTATAACCATGTTATAAGGGAAAATAATACAAATCTACAGAACACCGATCCCAAGCCCGAACTTCTGTGAAGAAGTTCGGGTTTGGGTACCAAACATGCGCGAGTTTTTTTAGTGGTGCTACTTTCAGACACCTTCCCCTCTGTTTTAATATCGCCATAGACTCCAATTGTATTATTGGCCCTTTTCCCCCCACATAGTTCACTCACCGCATTATAGTTTGTAAATAACTTCATGCACACAACGAGACGGGAATGGCCGAGTGCGCATGACGGTCCGGCGGCTAGCAGGCTTCCCTCTGTCTTCAAGGAGATCAGACGTTGGTGACGTCGGTCAGTGCCGTTCACGGCACGTGGCTGCCCTCGCCGGCGTCGGACTCAGGAGACGGGCGGAAGCGGATATGATGCGGCTGCTTCTGATAGGTCATGCGCCGCAATGAGCCTGCACTCGTCATACCGCACATGTGACCACCAAAGACATCGCTTATAGGATAGAACTCTTGTTAAATACTGATCATCTGGCCCCATTAAATTACTCCTCCTGAAGACGCAGAATGGCGAAACGTACAGTACAGACCAAAAGTTTGGACACACCTTCTCATTCAAAGAGTTTTCTTTATTTTCATGACTATGAAGGCATCAAAACTATGAATTAACACATGTGGAATTATATACATAACAAACAAGTGTGAAACAACTGAAAATATGTCATATTCTAGGTTCTTCAAAGTAGCCACCTTTTGCTTTGATCACTGCTTTGCACACTCTTGGCATTCTCTTTATGAGCTTCAAGAGGTAGTCCCCTGAAATGGTCTTCCAACAGTCTTGAAGGAGTTCCCAGAGATGCTTAGCACTTGTTGGCCCTTTTGCCTTCACTCTGCGGTCCAGCTCACCCCAAACCATCTCGATTGGGTTCAGTTCCTGTGACTGTGGAGGCCAGGTCATCTGGCGCAGCACCCCATCACTCTCCTTCATGGTCAAATAGCCCTTACTTTCAAAGTTTTCCCAATTTTTCGGCTGACTGACTGACCTTCATCTCTTAAAGTAATGATGGCCACTCGTTTTTCTTTACTTAGCTGCTTTTTTCTTGCCATAATACAAATTCTAACAGTCTATTCAGTAGGACTATCAGCTGTGTATCCACCTGACTTCTCCTCAACGCAATTGATGGTCCCAACCCCATTTATAAGGCAAGAAATCCCACTTATTAAACCTGACAGGGCACACCTGTGAAGTGAAAACCATTTCAGGGGACTACCTCTTGAAGCTTATCAAGAGAATGCCAAGAGTGTGCAAAGCAGTAATCAAAGCAAAAGGTGGCTACTTTGAAGAACCTAGAATATGACATATTTTCAGTTGTTTCACACTTGTTTGTTATGTATATAATTCCACATGTGTTAATTCATAGTTTTGATGCCTTCAGTGTGAATCTACAATTTTCATAGTCATGAAAATAAAGAAAACTCTTTGAATGAGAAGGTGTGTCCAAACTTTTGGTCTGTACTGTACGTCGAGGAGCTTACACACACCTATCCTGACGCTTACTGGTATGATTTTAACTTTATCTCTGGTTACTCCTTTGGGATTTTTCTGTACCTTTCTTTGTCATCTTGCATGCCAATCAGGAAAAGGGGAGCTATTGATTCAATGCTGAGCAATTTATAGAGAGCGTTTTCTCTCATTAGGCTCAGCATATATTAGGTCTCCAGCACCTCCCCTCCCCTCCTACGGTGTTCACCATTGACTTTTCACTCCTTGTAAGAGTTACATTAATATTGAGTATAGGTGGTGTTATTTATTGGATACATTCACTATATGCTTATTTATTATCATTATATGTAATATGTGTTTAATCATGTTCATACTGTGATTATTTTCAATAAAGATTATACATTTTAAAATTTAAGGGACGTGTAGTTACTCATTTAGTGTGGTTTAAATCTATATCGTGAGTATCCCAGTGACAGTTATTGTTACAATTTCTGATCTAATTGCTGATTAATTTTGAAAGGGTGCCAATAATTTTGTCCAGCCCATTTTTGGAGTTTGGGGTGACATTATGTCCAATTAGCTTTTTTTCCTCCCTTATTTGGTTTTGTTCCAATACACACATAGGGAATAAACATGTGTACAGCAAAACATGTGTTACTGCAATACTTTTCTGTGAGAAATACTTCATTTTCTTGAAAAATTTCAGGGGTGCCAACATTTACAGCCATGACTGTAAGTCCGGGTTCGCATTAGCGTTAGAAATTCCGTTATAGAGTTCCTTTATAACAGAGTTATAAGGGAATATAACAGAATTTTAGGATGGGATGCAAAACAGAACCCTTTAAGAAGCATTCTGGTTTTGCTCCATCCTAATACCGGTCTATAGGTTCCATTTTCTTCCGTTATGCATGTCGAACGGTTATTTGTGCCCATAGACATGTATTAGGACGGAGAAAAAACGGAATGCGTCTTAAAGGGTTCCGTTTTGCATTCCATAACTCTGTAATAACGTAACAGAATTTCTCACCCGCCCTTACACAGTGTTAAAAATAGTAGTAGTAGTGCTGGTAGAACAGTAGTAATGGCAGTAGTAACAATTGTAGTAGTAGTTATAGTAATAATTGTGGTAGCAGTAATAAAAGTAGTAATATTAATAAGAGTATTAAAGGGGTTTTCCAGGACTTTTATACTGATTATCTATTCTCACAACGACACCCGGGACCCCAGGCGATCAGCTGTTTGAGAAGTCACTCGTGCTCGCAGTAGCGCCGCAGCCTTCTCACAGCTCACCAAGCACAGCGCCGTACATTGTATAGCGGCTGTGCTTGGTATCGCGCTCAGACCCATTCACTTGAATGGGGCTGAGCTGCGCCGAGGTCATGTGACCAATGAACGTGATGTCACACGACCTAGGATAAGCTGAAGAAGGCCGCAGTGCTACTCCGAGCGCCATAAGAGCTGTGTGATGTGTGGAATAGTCACCTCAGGAGCTGCTTCTTTACTGTAAGAGCTGTGAATGTGTGGAATAGTCACCTCAGGAGCTGTTACTTTACTGTACTACTTGTGAATGTGTGGAATAGTGAACATAGGAGCTAATTCTTTACTGTAAGAGCTGTGAATGTCCGGAATAGTCACCATAGGAGCTGGTTCTTTATTGTAAGAGATGTGAATTTATGAAATAGTCATCATAAGAGCTGGTTCTTTACTGTAAGAGCTGTGAAAGTGTGGAATAGTGAACATAGGAGCTGGTTCTTTACTGTAAAAGCTGTTAATCTGTAGAATAGTCACCACAGGAGCTGGTTCTTTACTGTAAGAGCTTTGAATGTGTGGAATAGTCACCATAGGAGCTGGTTCTTTATCGTAAGAGCTGTGAATGTGTGTAATAATCACTTCAGGAGCTGGTTCTTTACTGTAAGAGCTGTGAATGTGTGGAATAGTCACCACAGGAGCTGTTACTTTACTGTACTATCTGTGAATGTGTGGAATAGTCACCTCAGGAGCTGGTTCTTTACTGTAAGAGCCGTGAATGTGTAGAATGTGTGGAATAGTCACCTCAGGAGCTGGTTCTTTACTGTAAGAGCCGTGAATGTGTAGAATGTGTGGAATAGTCACCACAGGAGCTGTTACTTTACTGTACTATCTGTGAATGTGTGGAATAGTCACCTCAGGAGCTGGTTCTTTACTGTAAGAGCCGTGAATGTGTAGAATAGTCACCACAGGAGCTGGTTATTTACTGTTAGAGCTGTGAATGTGTGGAATAGTCACCACAGGAGCTGTTACTTTACTGTACTATCTGTGAATGTGTGGAATAGTCACCTCAGGAGCTGGTTCTTTACTGTAAGAGCCGTGAATGTGTAGAATGTGTGGAATAGTCACCTCAGGAGCTGGTTCTTTACTGTAAGAGCCGTGAATGTGTAGAATGTGTGGAATAGTCACCACAGGAGCTGGTTCTTTACTGTTAGAGCTGTGAATGTGTGGAATAGTCACCATAGGAGCTGGTTCTTTACTGTACTACCTGTGAATGTGTGGAATAGTCACCTCAGGAGCTGGTTCTTTACTGTAATAGCTGTGAATGTGTGGAATAGTCACTACAGAAGCTGGTTATTTACTGTTAGAGCTGTGAATGTGTGGAATAGTCACCACAGGAGCTGGTTCTTTACTGTTAGAGCTGTGAATGTGTGGAATAGTCACCACAGGAGCTGGTTCTTTACTGTTAGAGCTGTGAATGTGTGGAATAGTCACCACAGGAGCTGTTACTTTACTGTACTATCTGTGAATGTGTGGAATAGTCACCACAGGAGCTGGTTCTTTACTGTTAGAGCTGTGAATGTGTGGAATAGTCACCACAGGAGCTGTTACTTTACTGTACTATCTGTGAATGTGTGGAATAGTCACCTCAGGAGCTGGTTCTTTACTGTAAGAGCCGTGAATGTGTGGAATAGTCACCACAGGAGCTGGTTATTTACTGTTAGAGCTGTGAATGTGTGAAATAGTCACCACAGGAGCTGTTACTTTACTGTACTATCTGTGAATGTGTGGAATAGTCACCTCAGGAGCTGGTTCTTTACTGTAATAGCTGTGAATGTGTGGAATAGTCACTACAGAAGCTGGTTATTTACTGTTAGAGCTGTGAATGTGTGGAATAGTCACCATAGGAGCTGGTTCTTTACTGTTAGAGCTGTGAATGTGTGGAATAGTCACCATAGGAGCTGGTTCTTTACTGTACTACCTGTGAATATGTGGAATAGTCATCTCAGGAGCTGGTTCTATACTGTAAAAGCTGTGAATCTGTGGAATATTTACCTCATAGCTGATTCTTTATGGTAAGTGCTGTAAGTCTGTGTAATAGTCACCATAGGAGCTGATTCTTTACTGTAAGAGTTGTGAATGTGTGGAATAGTCACCACAGGAGCTGTTACTTTACTGTACTATCTGTGAATGTGTGGAATAGTCACCTCAGGAGCTGGTTCTTTACTGTAAGAGCCGTGAATGTGTAGAATGTGTGGAATAGTCACCTCAGGAGCTGGTTCTTTACTGTAAGAGCCGTGAATGTGTAGAATGTGTGGAATAGTCACCACAGGAGCTGGTTCTTTACTGTTAGAGCTGTGAATGTGTGGAATAGTCACCATAGGAGCTGGTTCTTTACTGTACTACCTGTGAATGTGTGGAATAGTCACCTCAGGAGCTGGTTCTTTACTGTAATAGCTGTGAATGTGTGGAATAGTCACTACAGAAGCTGGTTATTTACTGTTAGAGCTGTGAATGTGTGGAATAGTCACCACAGGAGCTGGTTCTTTACTGTTAGAGCTGTGAATGTGTGGAATAGTCACCACAGGAGCTGGTTCTTTACTGTTAGAGCTGTGAATGTGTGGAATAGTCACCACAGGAGCTGTTACTTTACTGTACTATCTGTGAATGTGTGGAATAGTCACCACAGGAGCTGGTTCTTTACTGTTAGAGCTGTGAATGTGTGGAATAGTCACCACAGGAGCTGTTACTTTACTGTACTATCTGTGAATGTGTGGAATAGTCACCTCAGGAGCTGGTTCTTTACTGTAAGAGCCGTGAATGTGTGGAATAGTCACCACAGGAGCTGGTTATTTACTGTTAGAGCTGTGAATGTGTGGAATAGTCACCACAGGAGCTGTTACTTTACTGTACTATCTGTGAATGTGTGGAATAGTCACCTCAGGAGCTGGTTCTTTACTGTAATAGCTGTGAATGTGTGGAATAGTCACTACAGAAGCTGGTTATTTACTGTTAGAGCTGTGAATGTGTGGAATAGTCACCATAGGAGCTGGTTCTTTACTGTTAGAGCTGTGAATGTGTGGAATAGTCACCATAGGAGCTGGTTCTTTACTGTACTACCTGTGAATATGTGGAATAGTCATCTCAGGAGCTGGTTCTATACTGTAAAAGCTGTGAATCTGTGGAATATTTACCTCATAGCTGATTCTTTATGGTAAGTGCTGTAAGTCTGTGTAATAGTCACCATAGGAGCTGATTCTTTACTGTAAGAGTTGTGAATGTGTCAAATAGTCACCACAGGAGAGTTTTTTTTTTCTGTAAGAGTCTTGAATGTGTGGATTAGTCACCAGAGAGAAAATTGTAGAATTGATTTATTTGTAACAAACCCTCAGCTGTGAGAAGTATTAGGCTCAGACTCTGGATTTTGCTAGCAGAGATTTTGAACAAGGAAAGGGAATACAAAGAGATTCTCTCCTTCACAGGCCCAGTCAATCCATGTACTTTACTGTCAGCCAATGGGAACTGTGTAATTCTTCAGGTCTCTTTTGGAGGCATTTCAGAGAAGTTGAACACTTGCTGCTTGAGTTCCTCCATAGATTATAGATGATGGCTGGGTTTCTTAGCAGGGGACACCCTGCTGCCAGCTTATATTTAGGAGAGCCTTCTAACAACTACAGTTTGCCCAATATGTTTAATAAAATGGGAATACCCCTTTAACAACTATTTCTGAAGGGCCCCCTTTAAGTGTTACTACTCTCTCAGAACGTCATGGTACCTGGTCATGTCTGGAGCGGAGGAGACACCAGATGTACTTTTAGAATGTCATGTAACTGTGTCACCGCCATCCGACGTCACTCTGAGATGAACCGATAATTTTACCCTGTGCTTTTAGGCAGCACAATGACACTAAACAGCGCGGCTGCAGTGAAATGGGATTAGAGTGTGATCGGGCCAGAGAGCGCAGTTCACATTGTATCTGATAACAGACAGTATTCCCTGGAGCATTAACCCCTGTGCTGCTGGAAGGAATCGTGTCAATGACTGTGAGGGATGAATGAGCTGCCCGGTATGATCTGCCTTCCTTGGACATATCTTAGTACATCAGTATAAACCCTTATATTATTATTTTTTCCCCAAAAAATGACTGATTCTCTTAGCACAATGCTGGGTCACTTTCTTTAATTGACCCAGTCAATCTGCCAACATCTTGTATTGAAAAGCTCCAGCTGATAATGATGAGTCATGAATATTCATGAGCTCCTGACTCTTCCCGCCTACCTGCTGCTGATCGACAGTTATTTTCCATATGAATCAGCAGCAGGTGGGCAGGGGAGTGGCTATAGCTCTGAATTAAATATACGCTGGACTCAATGACATCACGCTGGACTCAAATCAGCTCATTAGCATGCGGCATCTTTGTGTGTATATTATGAGATAACCATCTGTCACACCAGTAAGTGAATACATCTAAGGCACTTTTTAGTAGTTAATGATTGTATATAATTTGTCAGATTGTAATCAAATATCCACATGACAGGTTCCCTTTAAGACTATTTTTTCCCGCAGTGTTTTTGTAAAAAAATGCTACATTTTTCATGTATTTTAGTGTATTATTCTTGCCCAAATACACTTCAGCCAAATGTAAAATTACATTATACAGTGAAATATAAAATAAACTACGTATGTAGTATGTAATAGTAGCAGTAATAACTGTAGCAGTATTAGTAATAACTGTAGTAGTAATAGCTGCACTGATTGGTTGCTATGGACAGTTTCTCTTTTAGACAGTTTGATAAATCTCTCCAAATAGAGAATCAATAGCCGGCTGTCTTGTATAATATCGTTTCGAAACCTACGCGGTTTCTTCTTCATTGGTACCACTGAAGAAGAAACCGCATAGGTTTCGAAACGCGTTTGGTGTGTTGAAGAATAACGCTCCATAGCGATATCCACGTATTGAAACAGAAGGTTACCTGAAGAATTTGCCATCTAAATCAGGAAGCATTGCATTCAGCCACAAGGTTTACCTGACGTCTCTGGATCTTTAACCCGCATGCGCTGGAAAACGTTGTGCCGGCACTAGCGCGGGGAGAGAGCGCAGGTACCAGCAGTAGCGCAAGTCGTATAGGACAAAAGCACGGATGTATAACTTGCTCCGTAACCAACTGACAACCCTGGTCTAACTGAAATTCCGGTGCGTATGCGTCTAATAAGGACTCGCAAGCTGTATAAATGGGACCGCGTATTTACAAAGTATATAGAGCGGCATAACCAACTACAGAAAGCTCTAGTCAGGTATACCCTTCAAGTCACATCGAGTATAGGTGAGGACGCTATTGGAACATTTATTAATTCTATAATAGTGCGACAGCTCCGCGCTGTATAGAGCTGAGGGACTGTGACTATTTGCGTATTATATGTACGGCATAATTGGAATATTTTTATGAGTTATATGTGATGTGTTTTTATTAAAGTGTTACACGATATTATACAAGACAGCTGGCTATTGATTCTATAAGTATAACTTATAAGCCAAGTGGTATAGCACGCCAAGCTCTCCCCCGGAGAGCACTCTGATATATTGTAAATCTCTCCAAATGTTGTGGGTAAAACATAAAAACACAAAAGTTATAAGGCAGATTTATCAAGAGTCTGGCAGTGAAATGGTTACACGTCTGGTTAAAGGGGTTGTACATGATTGGAAAACCATGTTTGCTTTATGTAAAAAACAGAAAATACAAATGTGATAGCACTCTGCATCCAGCATTCTGCCCTGCCTCCATGCTGGATGAGACATTGGTGTACATTTTGGCCAAAGCGTAATAAGCCACTGACCGCGTCAAGGTCGTCTCATTTGAGTGGTCCCTAACACTAGTTCCTACCTGTTTATGGGCCATGACAGCCACATAAAGTCCAGGGAATGCAGGTCAGCATGCAAGCCAAGCACACTCTGCTTTTAACCCCGTCCGGTGCCATCACAGCTTTCATCGGATCCAGGGATGCAAGTACCAACATGCATGCTGAGCACACTATATACTTCTCCTGGAGCCAAATGGCTACTGGTAGGTTCTATATAAGAAGACTCAGTTTTATACTGACTTTAAAACCAGCCTCCAGGACAGATTGACTGGTCAGGTGTGCATGACTCAAAGGAGATCGCCACGCCTCCAATATATACTACAAAGAAAAAATGTGGGGGATTGAGTCAGCACAATCCGTATTTAGGTGCATATCACTATGGCGAAATACATATACAAACGGAAAATACAAATGCGATAGCACTCTATGGTGGGCTCAGCGTGCATGTTGGTACTTGCATCCCTGGATCCGATGAAAGCTGTAATGGCACCGGACGGGGTTAAAAGCAGAGTGTGCTTGGCGTGCACGCTGACCTGCATTCCCTGGACTTTGTGTGGCTGTCATGGCCCATAAACAGGTAGGAACTAGTGTTAGGGACCACTCAAATGGAGGCGACCTTGACGTGGTGAGTGGCTTATTACGCTTTGGCCAAAATGTACACCAATGTCTCATCCAGCATGGAGGCAGGGCAGAGTGCTGGATGTAGTGTGCGATCACATTTGTATTTTCCGTTTGTATATGTATTTTGCCATAGTGATATGCACCTACATACAGGTTGTGCTGACCCAATCCCCCACATTTATTTAAAAAACAGCGTGTACAATCCCTTCACTTCAATGGAGCTGAGCTACAACAAGCTGGGTCTTTACTGTAAGAGCTGTGGATCTGTGGAAACATTACTGCAGGAGCCAGTTATTTACTGTGAGAGCTGTGAATGTATTGAATAGTCCCATCAGGAGCTGGTTCTTTACTGTAAGAGCTGTAAATCTATGGAAACGTCACTTCAGAAGCTGGTTCTTTACTGTGAGAGTTGTGAATGTATTGAATAGTCACCTCAGTAGCTGGATCTTCACTGTAAAAGCAGTAAGTGTGTGGAAACGTCACTTCAGAAGCTGGTTCTTTACTGTAGGAGCTGTGAATGTTTCAATAGTCACATCAGGAGCTGTTTTTTTACTGTAATACCAGTATTGCACTGCTTGATTCTTCAGCAGATAATTGCTAACGAGCGTTCGCGTGATGTTAGCGATCATCTGGCAGTTTAATGCTGCCACCGATTGCTCGATGAACAAACAAACGCTTGTTTGTCGGGCAATCCAAATCTTTGACATGTTAAAAAATTATGGTTTGCCAATATAAAGCATGGGGATGAGCGATGGCATAGAGATCGCTCCTCCCCATGCTGTGGAGGAGATCGCTGCATGTAATAGCAGCGGTCTTCTCCACTAGCGAGCAGGCAATTGCTGGGTGGAAAAGCCCACAATTTATAGGAGGTTTTCCAGGATTTTGCTACTGATGGCCTAACATCAGGATAGGCCATCAATATCTGAGCAATGGGGGTCTGACATCCCAAACCGTTGACAAACAGAGTCTTCTGGGTAGCTCTGGCAATGGAAGTCAGCTCCGAAACTACATAGCTCCGTCTATTGTGTGGTGGACAGAGCTGGCAGTGCTGTAACCATTCATTTCAACAGACAGAACTGTGTAGTTCTGACACTGGCTTTCAGCTCTGGAGCTTCCCCGATATAGCCGATTGGCAGGGGTCCAGGATGTTGGCCCCCACTGATCAGATATAGTGTTGAGCGAGCATGCTCGGCCGAATACCTGTTTGGCTTGAGCATTGCTATGCTCGGCAGATCTGAGTGCTCGGCCGAATATTTCAGGTGCTCGAGAACAATTTAATACAATGGAAGTCAATGGGAGAACCCCAGGCACCCCCTGCTCGGAAGAGAAGAGAGGGTGTCTGGTTCTTTATGCTGGAAACAGCATAAGGAGGATAGCTGGATGCGTTTTAGACTCCTATTATGTACAACATACAATAGACAACCACACAAAGGCTATATGCCAAAAGCCAAGTATGTGCAAGCCATCCATCTATCCATGAGACAGATAACAGCCTACCTTACAATGGCAGTCTTGTGCACTATGAGACATTCCAAACCAGCTCTCATCTGACAGAGAACCAGTAAACCTCAAAGCTATTTTGCATCTGTTGGATGGCTTGGGTGGACCTGCGCACCTAGATCAGCATCATTAGGGAGACAAAAAGTTTTCCGATTGTCCTAACATTATATTCAATAACCTTTCTATACAGTTTTGTCATGTAAAAACTCATTTGCATAAACATGGGCATATGGGAAAGACATGCAAATGAGCAGAATCTGCCTTGTTTTTCAGCTGTCATAAGACTATGAAAACCAATAGATGGCGCTATTGAGTTATGAACAGCGCCATCTATTGGTTTCACAGTATTATGACAAGAGTAGACTAATAGTTTTGTCAGAAGACTATGAAACCAATAGATGGCGCTATTCATAACTCAATAGCGCCATCTATTGGTTTCATAGTCTTATAACAGCCGAAAAAACAAGGCAGATTCTGCTCATTTGCATGTCTTTCCAATATGCCCATGTTTATGCAAATGAGTTTTTACATGACAAGACATGAATATTATGTTAGGACAAAATAGGACAATCAGAAAACTTTTTGTCGCCCTAATGATATTGATCTAGGTGTGCAGGTCCACCCAAGCCAGATGCAAAATAACTGAGGTTTACTGGTTCTCAGTCAGATGAGAGCTGGTTTGGAATATCTCATAGTGCATAAGGCTGCTATGGTAAGGTATGCTGGCTATAATCTGTCTCATGGATAGATGGATGGCTTGTACATACCTGGCTTTTGGCATATAGCCTTTGTGTGGTTATCTATTGTATGTCGTACATAATAGGAGTCTAAGACGTATCCAGCTATCCTCTTAATGCTGTTTCCAAACCATTTTGATGGGGTTTCCATCAATTTCTAACCTTTTTTTATGAACCAGACACCCTCTTCTCCTCTGAGCAGGGGGTGCTTGGGGGTCTCCCATTGACTTCCATTGTGCTCGGTAGAACACACAAGCACACGAGCACTTTGGTGCTCGCTCAACACTAATCAGATATTGATGGTCTATCCTAACACACAGGCAGCTTTCAGCATGTAACAATCGCTGATTGCTGGTCGGCAGTCATTTAAAGGGTTTCTGTCACCCCGCAAAACTCATTTTTTTTTTTTTGGATAGTTAGATTCCTCCTAGTGCGATATAGCAGAATATAATGCTCTTACTTACTTTCATGCGGCCGATTCTTTATAAAACAAACTTTTATAATATGTAAATGAGGGCTCTACCAGCAAGTAGGGCGTCTACTTGCTGGTAGCTGCTGCAGAAATCCGCCCCCTCGCCGTGTTGATTGACAGGGCCAGCCGTGATCTCCTCCTCCGGCCGGCCCTGTCAGTAATTCAAAAATCGCGCGCCTCGCGTCATTCGGCGCAGGCGCTCTGAGATGAGGAGGCTCGTCTCCTCAGCACTCCCTCAGTGCGCCTGCGCCGATGACATCACCGAAAGAGAAGACGTCATCGGCGCAGGCACACTGAGGGAGTGCTGAGGAGACGAGCCTCCTCATCTCAGAGCGCCTGCGCCGAATGACGCGAGGCGCGCGATTTTTGAATTAATGACAGGGCCGGCCGGAGGAGGAGATCACGGCTGGCCCTGTCAATCAACACGGCGAGGGGGCGGATTTCTGCAGCAGCTACCAGCAAGTAGACGCCCTACTTGCTGGTAGAGCCCTCATTTACATATTATAAAAGTTCGTTTTATAAAGAATCGGCCGCATGAAAGTAAGTAAGAGCATTATATTCTGCTATATCGCACTAGGAGGAATCTAACTATCCAAAAAAAAAAAAAATGAGTTTTGCGGGGTGACAGAAACCCTTTAAGCACCTTCTTTTGGCTAACCGCTGAGCACCTTTAAGCTGGCCACATACATAAGATAGCTGTCAGTGGAAAGCTATCACTCCTGATTCCCTAAAGCACACGCCTGCTTGGCTTGGCTCAGCAAACGCAAGTTCTAGGTAGGGAGAAGGGGAGGATGCTGCTGCCCGATTGTTATCTCTTCCAACATCTGCTATCAAAAGGAGAGTCAGGAGGCCTTCATATATATATTAGATGGTCGGCTGGTCCCTCTCAAGTCAGCTAGTTCACCCAACGCACTTCTAAAGTGTATGGTCGGCATTACACTGGCGAGGATCGGGATTGAGCATTTGCAGTGGCAATCATTCGCCTGATCACCTGCCCCTAATATTTCAGACACACCAGGGTTAGCTTCAGAGGAATCTGATTACCCTGTTAGTCGGTTTCTTGGAGAACCCAGTGGAAACCCCAGGGGGAGGACACTTAATGTGTTATATATAGGCTTAAAGTCCTCTTATAGAGGCAGAATAATGAGCACTGATCAACAATGTTGGTTTCCATTTACATGTGGCAATTATCAATAATATAGAGACACCCTAGACAGTTTCATCGGTGGAGGACGAGCGTCTCTACAAATATTCACTCCTGATCATCAGCACGGTTGAAAGTTTCCCTCCTGTTTGGACTGTAGCTTTCAGTTCCTTATGAGCATCTCAATGTGAGAATCTGGCCATTTCTCACCTCAAAACATCCAGAAGAATAATGTCAGGTCTGCTCTACTAGGAGTTCTCCATGTACCTGATAACTACTTAGATCCATCTGCTGCAGTACCCTGGGTGATGGAGAACCAATGACAGATAATGTTAATAAACATGGATGACCCCGTGATATTGGCTCCTGTTGGAGGGGGATATAATGTATTAGGTAGCAAGTGAGAAGTTCTTGATGTTGATGTGTTGGAAGAAGGAAAACTGGTCAAGAGTAAGGAACTGAGCCACTCTGACAAGGGTCATGATGTGATGTCTAGACAACTGGGTCAGAACATCTCCAGAACGGCTGGCCTTGTAGGGTGTTCCCAGTTTGTAGTGGTTAGTACCTACTAAAAATGGTCCAACAAAAGGACAACTGGCTGGTGTTCAAGTCTCATTGACTGAAGAATGAAGGCTAGCTCACCTGGACCAATCCAACAGAACTTTTGAAATGTTACTGCCAGATGTGACAGAAAGGTGTCAGGACCAACAGGACTTTTCTCTTTGCTGTGTATGAGGCAGTATACCCATAGACTGGTCTGACATGGTGGAATGAAGATTACTTTAGTACTGCAAGTAGTACAAGCTGTGGCTTCAGCTAGCCATGGCAAGTATAGGCAATATCACTCTAAGTACACGCAAGCAGTATGATCCACAAAAGTACATGGTCCTCGGCAACCTAATGAGAAGACCACATTTAGGATATATACCACCATATAGTGCCTAAGTAATGCGCCTTATGCAGCAACTTGTATCAACAATGATAAACTGAAGATGTTTGGGCACCAATGTAACACAAAATGTCCGCAGTGGTTTAGGCTGTGTACACGTGAGCGTATTTCACTTACTGCAGAGGCTACGGTATTTTTTTGACGATGGAAATATTGTACTCATTAGCACAATTTTTTCCTGTAAAAAATGATGCAACTTCCTGACAAAAACCCGACACAAGGGATCTGTTGGGATCCATTTGAAATAGGTTCTGTCTGTCCCGAGGAGCCCTAGCCTGGTGTAGGACGAGACAAAGTATCAGAGGTGGATCTTGAAGCCCCTGAGCCCCAATTGAAAATCTGTCACAGCTTGCCCCCCCCCCCCCCCCCAACTACCATGTTCCATTTATAATACGGGTGTCTTCTTATGTGAAGAAGGTCTTTGAGGCTCATCAGGTACTATGAACTAGGTGCAACTGCTACCTCCTAACCCCTGATTGCTACACCCCGGCCCAGTTTGATATTAGTTCACACCACCTATAAAAGTGACCCCCTGCTGCCATCTTCTGGGGAACCCATTCCCAGGTTCTAAGGAGCCCCAGGATTCCAGGGCATTATGGATGGGAAAGCATCTCCCATGGACTGGTGTGATCCATAGGCTAGGGATATTTAGGAGCGGCTTGTGTCACAGCGACATGTGGGGTTTGACCTCTTAATTAATTTTCTTGATATTTAAGTAATCTTTTGTTTGACCTAGTTAAGCCAGCTGCAGTGCGACTCTCAGGGGCCCGCTTCTCTGTGTCTGAATTATTAATGATATTGTCCCTGATTGGGTCTCAAGTTACAGCCGGCGCTGCTGCAGGCCTCACACGTCTTACATAGGAGCTCATTTCCTAATTTAAACGAATGTCCATTAAAGAGTCAGATATTTCACCGGGAAAAGCTCCATATCTGAATGTGTTACTAATCTATCTACAGATGTAGCAGGGCTAAACCTCACTCTGATGTCACAGGGTTATCTCGTGACAAAAGCCATTGAAATCCATTGAAAAAGTCAATTAACATTTTCTTGCCAGTTTACTTTACGCGTTAGTCATCAAGGTTATCTCAGCTACATAATGTGGGGGGTCGCTCTGGTAGACACTTGGTAGCTGTGCAAGAAGGAGGGACACAGACAGGATATAGTCTGATTCCAGTGTTTTTATTTCACACATATATTTAAACATACGTATAGCCTTAACAAATAGGTTTAAACAAACAAACCCTGCTTGGCTGAGCAAGTACCTAATGCAAAAAGACAGTCCCTGACTATACGTGGGACCAGCTACCCGGCCCACAGGTACAAATGGTAAGTATTGGGTGGCACATGCAATACCTTCTGTAGTCCAGTAGTCAGCTTCTCCAGGTATGGCCACCCTGCTCAGCTCTACACTGAGCTTTAAATTAGGCCCTAACGACCCATGTGACCAGCAGCTGTGGGCTTTGGAAGCCCAGGACCGAAGCTCAGGTGGAATGAGCGTACCGGGTGAGTTTCCTGAGACAGGACAACTCCCAGCCCTAACATCTGACTCATACATCCGCACAATAAATTCTCTTGAAGCTTGGTGTAATGAGGATGGGGGATCCACACAACGTCAACTTCAAGGCCTGAAAAGCACTTTCTGCTTGTGCATTCCACCGCACCATGACAGACCCTTTTCCTTTCAAATGGTCAGTCAGGGGAGCGGATACTGTGGCAAAGTTGGGTATAATACCCAACAATGCCCAGGAATGCTTTGACCTGTTCGGTGCTCACAGGTTGAGGCCATCCCTGGATAGCGTAGACCTTGTTGACCTGGGGTTTAATTATGCCTCGTCCAATCACATACCCCAAGTAGCGCGTCTCCTACATCCTGACAGCACACCTCTTGGGGTTTTCGGTTAAGCCGGCTGCCCTTAGAGAGTTCACTACGGCTTGTACTTTGGCCAAGTGACTCTCCCAGTCATCGCTAAAGATTATGAT
Organism: Bufo bufo; assembly: GCF_905171765.1. Classification (NCBI taxonomy): domain Eukaryota; kingdom Metazoa; phylum Chordata; class Amphibia; order Anura; family Bufonidae; genus Bufo; species Bufo bufo. Next base: position 48,680,780 of record NC_053392.1, read on the forward strand.
ATCATCCAGATATGCTGAGGCATATCTCCTGTGAGACTTCAGCACTATGTCCATTAGACATTGGACAGTTGCGGGGGCCCCGTGAAAGAGACCCTTAGGGGTTATGAAGGCTGTCTTCTCTCTAGCGCGGTCCGTCAGGGGTACTTGCCAGTATCCCTTGGTGACATCGAGCATAGTGAAATACCGTGCTCCTCCCAGTCTTTCAATAAGCTCATCTACATGCGGCATGGGATAGCCGTCAAATTTGGATACCTCATTCAACTTCCTGAAATCGTTGCAGAATCGCAACGTCCCATCTGGTTTGGGGATCAGAACAATGGGACTGGCCCATTCGCTTTTGGACTCCTCCATGACTCCCAACTGCAGCATTTTCCGTACCTCCTCTGCAATGGCCTGTCGAAGAGCCTCAGGGACTCGGTATGGTCTCAACCGAACTTTTACCTGTAGCTCGGTGACTATGTCATGCTTGATTACAGACGAGTAACCGGGTAACTCCGAGAAGACGTCTGTATTCCTAGCTACAAATTCCCTAGCCTCTTGTCGTTGTCCTTTTGTGAGGGTATTGGCAATCCTCACCACTGAGTCCGCTGCCGCAGACTTGACCGTAGCTTGAGGGGGTAGTTCAGAAAGGAGATTAGCTGGAGACTTCTCTCTAAGCAAACTCTATCTGTCCTTCCATGCTTTCAGTAAATTGACATGGTACGACTACGTCTGCTCGGGCTTCCTCCTACGGGCTGACGTAACCTGTAGTTCACTTCCCACTTCACTCTCCACAGTAGGAACAAGAACCAAAACCCGGTCACCGGGATTAAAGGTCCTTACTGTCGCTGACTTATTATAGACCCGACTTTGAGCCTTTTGAGTGGCCTCCATCTGCCCTTTGACGATGGGCATAACAGCCACCACCTTGTCCTGCATACTAGCGATGTGGTCTATGACACTTTTGTGGCGGGTGGGTTCCTGTTCCCACGTTTCCTTGGCAAAGTCCAGCAGGCCCCTGGGATGTCTGCCATAGACCAATTCAAAGGGAGAAAAAACAGTAGAAGCCTGTGGCACCTCCCGGATTGCAAACATTAAATAGGGTAACATAATATCCCAGTCCATCCCATTCCTTGTTCACCACCTTTTTCAGCATACTCGTTAAAGTTTTATTAAACCTCTCTACTAACCTGTCTGTCTGAGGATGGTGTACCGACGTGCGTAATTGTTTTATGTTGAAGAGTTTGTACAGTCCATTGGTGACTTTGGACATGAAAGGGGTACCCTGATCCGTGAGGATCTCCTTGGGTAGACCCACTCGGCAAAACATGGCGAATAGCTCCTTAGTTATGAGCTTTGCCGATGTGTGCTGCAGTGGGATGGCTTCAGGACAACGGGTAGCATAGTCCATCACTACCAGTATATGCTAATACCCCCGGGCAGACTTAACCAATGGACCTACCAAGTCCATGGCAATCCTTTCAAACGGGACCTCGATGATGGGTAGAGGTACCAGCGGATTACGGGTAGAGGAACCAGCAATTGGCATTCGGGACACGGCTCACAATATCATTTAACCTCACTGTATACCACTGGCCAATAAAACCGCCGCAGGATGAGGTCCAGCGTTTTTGTGGCGCCTAGGTGCCCCCCCCCGAGCACATGTTTATGGACTAACACCAGCACTGTTTGGCGATAAGGCTGGGGGGCCAGTAATTGCTCCCAGGTCTCACCCCGCAGCCTGTCAACCGGTATAACAGTTTGACCATGAAGTGGGGAAATATCTGATCAGCGTCAGCGTGCTGTGGCACCTCATTAACCACAACAGCATTTTCCCTAGCCCGGACCAGAGTGGGGTCTTGGAACTGTGTGGTGCCGAAGTTGTCACGGGATACCTCCAAATCCGACAACTGCGGCGCTGACAGTTTCTCCACTGGTCACCCCTACGTCAGGAACCCCAGAGTCCGGGTCATTGGGCTCTGGGCCTAGGTCTTGACCCTTCTGTGTGGGTTGTACTCTCGGGGGTGGGCTCCCCAACCTTTGATTTCCCCGCCAGAGTCCAGAATATGGGGAAGTCACATCTTAAAATTAGGTCATGGGGTAAGTTCATGACGACCCCTACCACATGTTGTCTCTCTCCACAGGGAGTCTGGATGGCGACAACCGCAGTAGGATAGTCTTTTATGTCTTGATGAATACACAGCACCCTGATGCGGCCTGTGACAGTCCCAGGGTCGATGTGGGACCCATTAACTAGGGTCACCCGACTTCCAGAGTCCAACAGGGCCACCACTTGGCGCCCTGCCACGGTCACCCGGCAGAGGTGGCGCTCATCGTCAGAGTCTGGGGTGGCAGCCGTGTAAACAGGGGCTGCATAAAGGGACACCCTCCTGGCGGAGCTGCAGTCCATGGGCTCAGGGTTGTGTGGACAATTGGCCGCAATATGGCATGGTTCCTAGCTGGACCAACGGGTTGAAGCCTCCCCCCTCCTCCTCCCCTGGGGTATCAGCCTGATATGGGGAGTTGTACTGTCCCGGGAACTTGCGAGAACCATGGGCCTTCGGGAATGGGGTTGGTCGGGGATTGAGGGGCCTTCTTTCCTGGGTAGTCCAGTACCTCTCCACCATCCCCACCTCCATGTCCTACCCACTGCTGTATTTCACCTGGCAAGATCCTCAGAAAGCGGTCTAGAACAATCTTCTGGGCCGGGGTTGAGGTCTCCGGCTGAAGCCATTTGCGGAACCAGGTGGATGAGGTGGTGCATCTGGGCCCTTGGTGGTAAAGTCTTTTGGTACCTCCAGCTATGGACTCTTTGGGCACATAGGTGTAGGTCGACTCCCAAGCCAGGATCTCCATTTTTACCATAGGATAGTCCCAGGCTTCCTTCTCGCTTAGGTCGAAATACCGTAGGCCTGCTGGGGCTCTGCGACGAGGAAGGTTGCCAACACCTCTGCCCAGTATTGATGCAGCAGCCTTTCGCGGGTGGCCACTCTTTTGAACCCCATCAGGAAGGCCTCTACGTCGTCCTCTACGTCATATTTGTCACGGCTTTCCGGACTTCTCTCCTGGCATCCTGCTTCGGCATCACTGGATCAGCCCTTTGTTGTGCAGCCACCAGTGCTGTCATCTGCTGTGCCAGCAGTTGGTTAGTTTCTTGCTGCTGCAAGTTGGACTGAACCAGCTGCTTTATTATCTCGTCCACGGCTGTGGCTTGTTGCTTCAGCGCTGTTGACAGCCAGGACATGCAACCAGTGTATGCTTCACTGCACCAGTGCCCGCGTCCTCCACCATATATGGGGGGGGTCACTCTGGTAGACACTTGGTAGCTGCGCAGGAAGCAGGGACATAGACAGGATAAAGTCCGATTTAAGTGTTTTTATTTCACAGTTATATACACTCACCTAAAGAATTATTAGGAACACCTGTTCTATTTCTCATTAATGCAATTATCTAGTCAACCAATCACATGGCAGTTGCTTCAATGCATTTAGGGGGGTGGTCCTGGTCAAGACAATCTCCTGAACTCCAAACGGAATGTCAGAATGGGAAAGAAAGATGATTTAAGCAATTTTGAGCGTGGCATGGTTGTTGGTGCCAGACGGGCCGGTCTGAGTATTTCACAATCTGCTCAGTTACTGGGATTTTCACACATTTCTAGGGTTTACAAAGAATGGTGTGAAAAGGGAAAAACATCCAGTATGCGGCAGTCCTGTGGGCAAAAATGCCTTGTGGATGCTAGAGGTCAGAGGAGAATGGGCCGACTGATTCAAGCTGATAGAAGAGCAACGTTGACTGAAATAACCACTCGTTACAACCGAGGTATGCAGCAAAGCATTTGTGAAGCCACAACACGCACAACCTTGAGGCGGATGGGCTACAACAGCAGAAGACCCCACCGGGTACCACTCATCTCCACTACAAATAGGAAAAAGAGGCTACAATTTGCACGAGCTCACCATAATTGGACTGTTGAAGACTGGAAAAATGTTGCCTGGTCTGATGAGTCTCGATTTCTGTTGAGACATTCAAATGGTAGAGTCCGAATTTGGCATAAACAGAATGAGAAGATGTATCCCTCCTCTGATGGCTACTTCCAGCAGGATAATGCACCATGTCACAAAGCTCGAATCATTTCAAATTGGTTTCTTGAACATGACAATGAGTTCACTGTACTAAAATTCTTTAGGTGAGTGTATATTTAAACATAAGCATAGCCTTAACAAATAAGCTTAAACAAACAAACAAACAAACAAACAAACCCTGCTTCGCTGAGCAAGTACCTAATACAAAAAGACAGTCCCTGACTAAACGTGGGACCAGCTACCCGGCCCACAGGTACAAATGGTAAGTATTGGGTGGCACATGCAATACCTTCTGTAGTCCAGTAGTCAGCTTCTTCAGGTATGGCCACTCTGCTCAGCTCTACACTGAGATAAATTTAAATTAGGCCCCAACGACCCATGTGACCCGCAGCTGTGGGCTATGGAAGCCCAGGACCGAGGGCTGGGTGGAGTGAGTGTCCCACTGCCAACCTCACTCACTCCAGTATAAGCAGGTCCCAGTACGTATTTTACAATCTGTCTATGTTAGCTATGGCTAACATAGACAAAACAGGCTATCAATCCTCCTTATCCTGTGTCTGGGTTAACCTCTCAGTTCCCAGAGACACACCCAAGGCTTACCACACACAGTTTAACTGTTTCAATGGCAGATATCGGTTCTCCCAAACGATACCCTTCTCACAATATCTATCTATCTATTGTGACCTCCTTCCTTTCTCCCTCCCTTCTTCCCCCTCCTTCCTTCCTCTCTCCCTCCTTCCCCCAGTTGTGTATCTGCCTCATATTGATCTTTGATGTCTCTTTGTAGTATATCTCATACAGCTACATGTATGAATGGCTGCTGCCCACATTCCCCTTCCTCTTCACTGGACGCTCATCTTTCCGCCTCATCTTATTTCTTTACTAGCCAACAATCACAGATAAAACTTCCATAGAGCACAACCTAATGTGCTGCAGAATCCTCAGACTACAACCCCCATCATACATTGTTGGAGCTCCCCCATCCGTTCCATTCCTTCCATTTCTCCCTCTGATCTGGTGTGATGAGGCGCAGAGTGAAATGATAGCTCCTGGCAGGTGCTGCCGTGGTGGAGGCAGCGCTCAGTGATTGAGGAGCATCTACGTGGCCTTCAGAATATGGAGCTTATCCTGCGTGCCGCAACGTCACCTTGATGTCAGGGTCTCTCGTGCAGTTCATAGGACCAACAAGTCCTATCGGGGATCCAGGCTGTAGAAGGGCAAAATACAGCACTGCGAGGGGTCAGTATTATAAGGGTCTTGAGCAAATCAATTGGACCTAATGGCCTAAACAGTATCTGCCCATGAGCCCTGACATACCGAGACCCGGGCCCTACATCAAACCTGAAACAGGGCCCCCAATACATGACCACCTTACATGCCTGGTGCCCTGTATGCTCCTTTCTGTTTGCATATAGTGTATTGTCATACAGTGTTCAGATCACTGTACCGTAAATAGTGCCATATACTGTCAGCACCGCAGACTACCAAATGTCACTTGCCTATAGTTTCCAGAATTATTGCAACTGTAATGCACTATACAGTGTCATGTTACATAATAAATGATAATACCGCCATATGGTGCTCAAATAATAAAAGCACACAGAGACCAAACCACAGCTCCATACATAAAGTAATCAAAAACTAGTCTGTACAAGATCTAAATAATACCGCTATACAATGAATGATACCTTTATGGCTGCAAGCCTTGGGCAATAGGACATAGGATCCACCCCTGATCCCGTCAGTCAGTTTATTATTCAGCATTATCAATAGGGTGGTAATATCTGTTAGTATTATGACATCAATTTTTTTCCTCAGCAGCGCCAGGTGTAAAACACGTCCCAGGCATGGATGTTACCCCCATACCCCGAAATATGACCAATCCAAATGTAGTAAAGATAGTTTTGACTTTGTCCCAGATTGTTTCTGAGATCTTAAAGGGAGTTTGTCACCTCCTCCAAAATCGATTTCAAAGTAAGTATACCGCCATGTCTGGTAGGTGCCCTGAAACATAACCATATATTTCATGTGAAAATCCAGTCCTGTAATCCTGAGAAATGCTTCTTTTGATTTTTTTAGGCAAATAAGATTTTTGATGCACCCTGCACAGGGCTGCTTCTTTTGGTGCATGATTGCTGCACCAGTAACATCGCCCAGTGGTTTCCAATCTTGCAGGAGATTGCAGAGCCACTGGCGGTGAACCAACAGAATCTAGGTGCACAAAAAGAGTGCTCCCTAATGTGTGCCAGCAGAAAAAAAAATCCTTATAGTGTGTGCCAGTACAAAAAATACCTCCTTATAGTGTGTGCCAGTACAAAAAATACCCCCTTATGATGTGTGCCAGTACAACAAATACCCCTTATAATGTGTGCCAGTACAACAAATACCCCTTATGTGTGCCAGTACAACAAATACCCCCTTATAATGTGTGCCAGTACAACAAATACCCCCTTATAATGTGTGCCAGTACAACAAATACCCCCTTATAATGTGTGCCAGTACAGCAAATACCCCTATATAATGTGTGCCAGTACAACAAATACCCCTATATAATGTGTGCCAGTACAACAAATACCCCCTTATAATGTGTGCCAGTACAACAAATGCCCCCTTATAATGTGTGCCAGTACAGCAAATACCCCCTTATAATGTGTGCCAGTACAACAAATACCCCCTTATAATGTGTGCAAGTATTAAAAATGACCCCTCTGTGTGCCAGTACAAAAAATACCTCCTCTTAGTGCCCCCAGTAGAGCTAATGTCTCCATAGTGCTCCCAATAATTTGTGCCAGTACAAAAAGCTCCTGTTTAGTGCCTCTAGTAGATGACCCCATAGTGCTCCTCTCTTCCCGCTTCTGAAACAGCATGGTGCCAAATGAAAAGAAAAAAATTAATAAATAAATGTACCGCCATGCGGCTTTCAGTGATGCAGTGCAGGCCCCTTCCGGCCTGTGTCCCACGCTGTATGGCTCAGGTGGTACGAGGATGATGACGTCATCACACCGCTTGTGCCAGCCTCTGATAGGCTACAGGTACTAGGCCTGAAGTCTACAAGAGGAAACAGAGAAGGGAAATGTTGTTCTCGTGCCCGGCATCAGCATTCAATTGTATCGCCATCCTGAGGATGAGCGCTTCCACCTGTCTCTAGGGTCTTAATTGGCAGTACGCTCCTGCCTCTTGTTCTCAACTCCTTGTTTATTGTAGCACTCCTGAGAGCTCCTGCAATTCCTTTATATTATATTCATGTACATAGGAGCAGTATTATAGTAGTTATATTCATGTACATAGGAGCAGTATTATAGTAGTTATATTCTTGTACATAGGAGGCAGTATTATAGTAGTTATATTCTTGTACATAGGAGCAGTATTATAGTAGTTATATTCTTGTACATAGTAGGCAGTATTATAGTAGTTATATTCCTGTACATAGGAGCAGTATTATAGGAGTTATATTCTTGTACACAGGAGGCAGTATTATAGTAGCTATATTATTGTATATATGAGCAGTATTATAGTAGTTATATTCTTGTACATAGGAGCAGTATTATAGTAGTTATATTATTGTACATAGGAGCAGTATTATAGTAGGTATATTCTTGTACATAGGAGCAGTATTATAGTAGTTATATTCTTGTACACAGGAGGCAGTATTATAGTAGCTATATTATTGTATATATGAGCAGTATTATAGTAGTTATATTCTTGTACATAGGAGCAGTATTATAGTAGTTATATTCTTGTACATAGGAGCAGTATTATAGTAGTTATATTCTTGTACATAGGAGCAGTGTTATAGTAGTTATATTCTTGTACATAGGGGCAGTATTATAGTAGTTATATTCTTGTACATAGGAGTAGTATTATAGTAGTTATATTCTTGTACATAGGAGCAGTATTATAGGAGTTATATTCTTGTACATAGGAGCAGTATTATAGTAGTTATATTCTTGTACATAGGAGCAGTATTATAGTAGTTATATTCTTGTACATAGGAGGCAGTATTATAGTAGTTATATTCCTGTACATAGGAGCAGTATTATAGTAGTTATATTCTTGTACATAGGAGTAGTATTATAGTAGTTATATTCTTGTACATAGGAGCAGTATTATAGTAGTTATATTCTTGTACATAAGAGCAGTATTATAGTAGTTATATTCTTGTACATAGGAGCAGTATTATAGTAGTTATATTCTTGTACAAAGGAGGCAGTATTATAGTAGTTATATTCTTGTACATAGGAGCAGTATTATAGTAGTTATATTCTTGTACATAGGAGCAGTATTATAGTAGTTATATTCTTGTACATAGGAGCAGTGTTATAGTAGTTATATTCTTGTACATAGGGGCAGTATTATAGTAGTTATATTCTTGTACATAGGAGCAGTGTTATAGTAGTTATATTCTTGTACATAGGGGCAGTATTATAGTAGTTATATTCTTGTACATAGGAGTAGTATTATAGTAGTTATATTCTTGTACATAGGAGCAGTATTATAGGAGTTATATTCTTGTACATAGGAGCAGTATTATAGTAGTTATATTCTTGTACATAGGAGCAGTATTATAGTAGTTATATTCTTGTACATAGGAGGCAGTATTATAGTAGTTATATTCCTGTACATAGGAGCAGTATTATAGTAGTTATATTCTTGTACATAGGAGGTAGTATTATAGTAGTTATATTCTTGTACATAGGAGGCAGTATTATAGTAGTTATATTCTTGTACATAGGAGCAGTATTATAGTAGTTATATTCTTGTACATAAGAGCAGTATTATAGTAGTTATATTCTTGTACATAGGAGCAGTATTATAGTAGTTATATTCTTGTACAAAGGAGGCAGTATTATAGTAGTTATATTCTTGTACATAGGAGCAGTATTATAGTAGTTATATTCTTGTACATAGGAGCAGTATAATAGTAGTTATATTATTGTACATAGGAGCAGTATTATAGTAGTTCTATTCTTGTCCATAGGAGCAGTATTATAGTAGTTATATTCTTGTACATAGGAGGCAGTACTATAGTAGTTACATTCTTGTACATAGGAGGCAGTATTATAGTAGTTATATTCTTGTACATAGGAGCAGTATTATAGTAGTTATATTCTTGTATATAGGAGAGGATAGACGTGTGCTGCTGAGCTCCCTGCAGGGAGGGGGCATGGCTTCTGACCCAGGTGGAGGGGAGGGGAGCTGGGCTGATGATCCTGGGAAAGCCCAGAGCTTGGAGTGTGGCCTGCAGCATGGAGATCTTGGAAGCGATGATCTGGAAATGGTGGCTGGTGAGTCAACTGAAACTTGTAGTGCTTCTGGATTAAGTACAACTGTGACAAAGAAAAGTTTATTTAAACTGGAAAGGCGCATTTCTAAGTTGAGAGATGAGATAAAGACAGAGGCTGATCCCAAGAAAAAGCTTATGAAGTATGAATGCCTGGATGACTGCACACGTGAACTTGATATATTAAAAGATAAACTAGATAAAGGTAAAAACACAATACCTAAAGTGGAAAGCTGGGCAATGGAGAAAAAGAGGGAGGCCAGAGCCCAGAATGTGAAGATGAAAGAAATCATAGAAATAAAAAGGAAAGATTACAGCAATGTGCATAATATGGTGAAGCAAGGAACCCCTCAGAGATGTGTGGGTGCAGCGCCTGGAGGGTCACTGCTTTCAGGGTCACTATGTTTGGGGTCTGAGCAGTCAGTCTCTGAAAATGCTGGGAATACTATGGAGCAAAGTGAGCCATCCAACAAGGAGTTAATTGCAGTGGACTCAGCTTGTAACTCTGGTGAAGTGAATGAGAACAGCAACCCTGTGTGTGAGCAGGAGAGTGCTTCATGTATGGACATTGTGATTGAGACCCCGCTAAGTGCTGTGGAGGAGACCCCGCTCAGTGCTGTGGATGGGGCACCGCTCAGTGCTGTGGAGGAGACCCCGCTAGGTGCTGTGGGGGAGACCCCGCTAGGTGCTGTGGGGGAGACCCCGCTCAGTGCTGTGGGGGAGACCCCGCTCAGTGCTGTGGGGGAGACCCCGCTCGGTGCTGTGGGGGAGACCCCGCTAGGTGCTGTGGGGGAGACCCCGCTCGGTGCTGGGGGGGAGACCCCGCTCGGTGCTGTGGGGGAGACCCCGCTCGGTGCTGTGGGGGAGACCCCGCTAGGTGCTGTGGGGGAGACCCCGCTCGGTGCTGTGGGGGAGACCCCGCTAGGTGCTGTGGGGGAGACCCCGCTAGGTGCTGTGGGGGAGACCCCGCTCAGTGCTGTGATTGAGACCCCGCTCAGTGCTGTGATTGAGACCCTGCTTAGTGTTGTGGATGAGACCCCGCTCGATCAGCTCTCAGAAGAGACAACTACACAGACTAGAGCAGACATGGAGGTCAGTATACAGGACCCTCATTCGTCCACAATGTCAGCTGCACAGCGGTCTGGAGCAGACACAGGTGGATCTGCAGGACAATCTGGAGTCAGTAAGCCTGTAGAGGGGAGGCCCAGCACTGATCCTCCTGCTGACCGTCCACAATTCAGGAGACTGTTCTCCAATGTCACAAGGCCGGCTAACCCTCCACCTCTGAGGAGGAACGCTGTACGGATTAAGTATACGGGTCCAGAAGATAGCCTCCCCTCCAGACTGTACATAGGGAAAGTTCTTCTGAAGGACTTCATGAAATTTAAGGCCTCTGAGGTGTACGCCCTGATCCATATCCCCTGCAGCAGGATCTATGACATCAGCTTTAAGCTTCAGTATGATCTGGACTTATTCTGGAACATATACAATGACACGAAAGAGCAGTCAATCTGGGAGCATCTACAGGTGATCCAGCTGTCCAAGCCTCAGGTAGTGAGGGCCACCATATTGTTCCAGTCTGAGGTGGTGGCGCTGGCAGATCTGGAGCATTGGCTGAGCAGACAGTGTCTGTTGAAGAGTCATCCCGTAAAAATCTATGATGAGGAAGACATCTGGAATGGCGGATACACCGTGATGATACAACTAGCGCAGAACAATGGTGTGACCAGCCATCTGCCGCACTCCTTCTACCTGGGCTCAGAGAGAGGGATATGCTACTACCCCGGTCAGCCGCGACTGTGTCACAGATGTGGGGGCAGGCATCTCGCCATCAACTGCTCCCGTATTAAGTGCTCATTTTGTGGACAGTTTGGTCATTCAAAGGACGACTGTACAGGTCCGGTCATCTGTAACCTGTGTTTAGGATCTGGTCATACGTTCCGGGATTGTCCGCATGCAGATCATAATAAAGGCAGTGATGAGATCTTCTCAGAGGCCATGGAGGAAGGTCAGGAGGATGTCACTGCAAGAGCAGATACAGCCCCAGAAACTGGTAATCCTCATACCGAAGCAATGCAAAGTACTACTGACCCTGCTGTAGAGAGTGTTGACCCTCCTGATGCCCTACAAGTACCGGCAGAGTTGGAGACTGATAGCCAAACTACTCCATTGCAAGTACCAACATCTGCTGAACCACAAGTACCAGCTATTGAAAAGACTTTGAAATCCAGAAATCCTGCTGTGGAAACTAAAGTACCATCTGTAGCACTACAAGTACCAGCCACTGAAGAGAATTCTCATCTGCAGAGTAAAGTGACCAGTAAACCAGTTGCCAAACCACCTAAAGAACTGCCCTCTACGTCTACAAAGCCTGATGGTCCAGCTGCAGGGCTCAGGAAGCTCAGGAGGTCCTCTGTGGATGAAGAGGGGTTCCAGACTGTAAAAAGAAAGAACAGCACTACAGCAAAGAAAACCCCGGATCTGCCAGTGCTGGCCATAACCTCCGGGCAGTACGGGGCGATAGGGGAAGAAGAGTTAGAAGAAAAGGTTGAAATGGACTATGTTTCTTCACATAACCCTGATGGTGACCCTCTGGAAGATGAACCTGACCCTTCAGTGTCCACCAAAAGATGGGGTTCTAAAGGTCACAGTAGTGGAAGGAGAAAAAAGAATAAGAAAAACTAAGTGTCCTGGATGAGGCTGAGAATCAGCTCTATAAATGTGAATAGTGTGAAGACTAAAAACAGGCGGCAGGCGATCTACCAGCGTCTGTCTCAGGAGAGATCTGACATCTTCTTCTTACAGGAGACTTATTTGAAGAGCAATGCTCAGGTGTTTGCAGCTCAGACAATACAGCAGAAGTTCCCTGTATGTAGTGAATGTGGTGACCATGTACCATCTGTGGTGTGCGCGGTGCTGCCTGGTCATCAACAGAGAGCTCCTGACCTGTGATAAAATCTTATATAATATCCTGGAAAGTCTGAAGATGAAATATAAGAAAGACCTGAAAAATAACCGCAATAACGTGTACTGGAGGAACATCCATGTGTCAGCAATTGGATAATGCGTTATGATGTGTATTATGAAAGTGATGTCACTTTATATTATTCTTTTCTATGATTTTATTGTAAATGTATTGTAATATTTTGTTGCCTGTTTTTAAATAAAAAGATCATTATAGTAGTTATATTCTTGTACATAGGAGCAGTATTATAGTAGTTATATTCTTGTACATGGGAGCAGTATTATAGTAGTTATATTCTTGTACATAGTAGCAGTATTATAGTAGTAATATTCTTGTACATAGGAGCAGTATTATAGTAGTTATATTCTTGTACATAGGAGCAGTATTATAGTAGTTATATTCTTGTACTTAGGAGGCAGTATTATAGTAGTTATATTCTTGTACATAGGAGCAGTATTATAGTAGTTATATTCTTGTATATAGGAGCAGTATTATAGTAGTTATATTCTTGTACATAGGATGCAGTATTATAGTAGTTATATTCTTGTACATAGGAGCAGTATTATAGTAGTTATATTCTTGTACATAGGAGCAGTATTATAGTAGTTATATTCTTGTACATAGGAGGCAGTATTATAGTAGTTATATTCTTGTACATAGGAGCAGTATTATAGTAGTTATATTCTTGTGTATAGGAGCAGTATTATAGTAACTATATTCTTGTACATAGGAGCAGTATTATAGTAGTAATATTCTTGTACATAGGAGGCAGTATTATAGTAGTTATATTCTTGTACATAGGAGGCAGTATTATAGTAGTTATATTCTTGTACATAGGAGGCAGTATTATAGCAGTTATATTCTTGTACATAGGAGGCAGTATTATAGTAGTTATATTCTTGTACATAGTAGCAGTATTATAGTAGTTATATTCTTGTGTATAGGAGCAGTATTATAGTAACTATATTCTTGTACATAGGAGGCAGTATTATAGTAGTTATATTCTTGTACATATAAGGCATTATTATAGTAGTTATATTCTTGTACATAGGAGGCAGTATTATAGTAGTTATATTCTAGTACATAGGAGGCAGTATTATAGTAGTTATATTCTTGTACATAGGAGGCAGTATTATAGAAGTTATATTCTTCTCTATAGGTGCAGTATTATAGTAGTTATATTCTTGTACATATGAGGCAGTATTATAGTAGTTATATTCTTGTACATAGGAGCAGTATTATAGTAGTTATATTCTTGTACATAGGAGGCAGTATTATAGTAGTTATATTCTTGTACATAGGAGGCAGTATTATAGTAGTTATATTCTTGTACATAGGAGTAGTATTATAGTAGTTATATTCTTGTACATAGGAGCAGTATTATAGTGGTTATATTCTTGTACATAGGGGCAGTATTATAGTAGTTATATTCTTGTACATAGGAGCAGTATTATAGTAGTTATATTCTTGTACAGTACATAGGAGCAGTATTATAGTAGTTATATTCTTGTACATAGGAGCAGTATTATAGTAGTTATATTCTTGTACATAGGAGCATTATTATAGTAGTTATATTCTTGTACATAGGAGCAGTATTATAGTAGTTATATTATTGTACATAGGAGACAGTATTATAATAGTTATATTCTTGTACATAGAAGGCAGTATTATAGTAGTTATATTCTTGTACATAGGAGCAGTATTATAGTAGTTATATTCTTGTACATACTGTAGGAGGCAGTATTATAGTAATAGGAGCGGTATTATAGTAGTTGTATATTTGTACGTAGCGATCAGTAATACCGTAGTTACTGTACATTCTTGAACGTAGGGGCAGTATTATAGTATTTGTATTCTTCATGTTACTTTTGCAGATCATGTAACAGCATTCATTCATTCATTCATTCATTCACATAACTCTGTATTCACAGTAAATATCCCAAAATTCAGGCAATTATGAAAAAAATAATCTGATTTTTTTTGTAACTGTAAGTGATGCCACTACCTTCCTAATTGCTTCTTTATTAGGAAAGTTGCTTGTTTCCCTGGGAGCAAAATGTAATTAACTTTTGTTTATCCCTGTATCTTTCTTTCTGCCCTCCAGGACGTAATTATTTTCATTGTTGTAAGAAGATGGTGGCCAAACATTAGCAATAATTAGAGCAGATGGCAGGGAGGAGAGAAGACTTGTGCGAGCGTTTTGTTATAAAAATAAAAAAGGGCTTCTACAGCCATGTATTGTGTTCCCCGTCAACTTTGCGGGTGGGGTGGGGGGGTCCTTGTGTTTTTCAAGAGCCTACAGAGAATTCACACCGTGCTGTTAATAGTAGAGATGAAGTGTTCGGAGTCACGGGTCCTGAACATCAGGAAATAATACACTACATTCCATCACGTGAAATGTTAACCTTGTCATACCGCCGGCTGGGGCCAGGAACACTTGCTTTTTGTGTGATGGTTAAATGGCAATCTGTCAGCACACTCCACCGGGCTCCGAGCATGAGGAGCGTCAGCGCAGCGGCCTCCACGTTGTCGAGCAGATGACAACTTAGTTCACAGGTCATATCATCCGGAGGGGAATTATATATTATTATTATTATTTTATTATTCTATTATACTTTTGTACTGGGGTTTGATAATCTGGCTCTTAAAGGGATTTTAAAGGACTGTAATATTAAGGATCTTTAAAGGGGTATTTCCATCTAGAACATTGGGATGTAGGCTATGCCCCCAATGTCTTCAGGTGCAGGTCCCACCTCTGGGACCCGCACCTATACTTAGAACGGAGCCCGCAAAGTGGCCGTCATCCATTCATTTCTATGGGACTGACGAAAATAGGTCAGCGTCCCCCTCGGCTATTTTCGGAAATCCCATTGAAATGAATGGGAACTACACTGCGCTCCATTCACTTCCTTTAGGCTTACAGAATTTGCAGAGCGCACAGCTCAGCTATTTTCAGCAGTCCCAAAGGAATCAATGAAGGGCGGCCACACATACGCGTTGCGTCCTCCGCCACTTTGCCGGCTCTGTTATAAGGATAGGTGTGGGTCTCGCCTCACCTCAGGCATATCCTAGCTATATGCCCCCAATTTCCAAGATTGGAATACCCCTTTAAGGGTTCGACTCCCAACTCTGCTGCACCAAGGGGTCACATCCCCATACTTCTCTGTGCCTAGTATTGTAGCTCAGTCCTATTTACTTAAAGGGGTTATCCCATCTTAGGCAATGGGGGCATTACGCTAGGATATGCCCCCCATTGTCTGATAGGTGCGGGTCCTACCTCTGGGACCCGCACCTACAAGGAGAACAGGGCCGGGGAGAGTTGTGGCTGAAGGACCCCGGATTTCCCAGGGTCCGTCCACCACTAGGCGCAGCTCCCCGCCTCTCCCATTGAAGTGAATGGTAGCGCACCGCGTATGCGAGGCCACCGCTCCCATTTATTTTTATGGGGCCGACGGAAATAGCCGAGCCAGCGCTCGGCTATTTTCGGCGGCTCCATAGAAATTAATGGAGGGCGGCTGCGCATTGTGCAGTGCGCCCTCCTCAAGTTTCTCCGCTCCGTTCTCCTTGTAGGTGCGGGTCCCAGAGGTGGGACCCGCACCTATCAGACAATGGGGGCATATCCTAGTGATATGCCCCCATTGTCTCAGATGGGATAACCCCTTTAAAGGAGTTATCCCATGATAAATGTAAAAAGTGAAAATCAGACATCATATAGTACATGAGAAGCTGTTACTAAGAAAGCTAGAACCAGCCCTGTACCTCACATGGATCCAGAGATCTCCACATTCTTTGCTAGATTTATATCAAGCTGACAGCTCAGCAGGCGTGTCCTTTCTGCTTCAGCGTTGAGCCTTTTATGAACCAGTTTTCTACATTAAAGAAGCCAAAGCCTTCAACAATAATACTGAGGTGAAGCCTTTTCTTTCCTACTGGGCAACTATCAGTTTTGAAGACTCTACAGGCCCTCCTGGCTGGGGGGTTATTGGTCCATGCTGGTGTCCTGAGTTTATCCAGCTGGCCACCCCCCCATGAAGTGAGTTGATTATTATCTTTGGCTACTTCAATATACCGTCATATGGCTAATATATGTGATTATTTCCACTTATTGGGATTATAGGTATGCTATAGTGGTGTGTCTATTGTCCATTCACTCCCCCTCTTCCTTTTGGTCACACTGAATAGGGTGAACGCCCAACCTTTATTTACAGCTAATTAGCTTTTGATCACTCTATTATATACAAAATATTTCTCTGATATACACTTTGGGTTTTGGCGTTTCTTATAGGGGTGTAACCTCCTTGACTTGTTAAGTCTTTTTTGTTCACTTAACTGCAGACTGTCAGCTTTAATTTGAGGGTATTTACATCCAAATCAGGTGAACGATGTAGGAATTACAACAGTTTGCATATGTGCCTCCCACTTGTTAAGGGACCAAAAGTAATGGGACAGAATAATACTCATACATCAAACTTTCACTTTTTAATACTTGGTTGCAAATCCTTTGCAGTCAATTACAGCCTGAAGTATGGAACGCATAGACATCACCAGACGCTGAGTTTCATCCCTGGAGATGCTCTGCCAGGCCTCTACTGCAACTGTCTTCAGTTCCTGCTTGTTCTTGGGGCATTTCCCCTTCAGTTTTGTCTTCAGCAAGTGAAATGCATGCTCAATCGGATTCAGGTCCGGTGATTGACTTGGCCATTGCATAACATTCCACTCCTTTCCCTTAAAAAAACTCTTTGGTTGCTTTTGCAGTATGCTTTGGGTCATTGTCCATCTGCACTGTGAAGCGCCGTCCAATGAGTTCTGAAGCATTTGGCTGAATATGAGCAGATAATATTGCCCGAAACACTTCAGAATTCATCCTGCTGCTTTTGTCAGCAGTCACATCATGAATAAATACAAGAGGACCAGTTCCATTGGCAGCCATACATGCCCACGCCATGACACTACCACCACCATGCTTCACTGATGAGGTGGTGTGCTTAGGATCATGAGCAGTTCCTTTCCTTCTCGATACTCTTCTCTTCCCATCACTCTGGTACAAGTTGATCTTGGTCTCATCTGTCCATAGGATGTTGTTCCAGAACTGTGAAGGCTTTTTTAGATGTCGTTTGGCAAACTCTAATCTGGCCTTCCTGTTTCTGAGGCTCACCAATGGTTTACATCTTGTGGTGAACCCTCTGTATTCACTCTGGTGAAGTCTTCTCTTGGTTGTTGACTTTGACACACATACACCTACCTCCTGGAGAGTGTTCTTGATCTGGCCAACTGTTGTGAAGGGTGTTTTCTTCACCAGGGAAAGAATTCTTCGGTCATCCACCACAGTTGTTTTCCGTGGTCTTCCGGGTCTTTTGGTGTTGCTGAGCTCACCGGTGCGTTCCTTCTTTTTAAGAATCTTCCAAACAGTTGTTTTGGCCACGCCTAATGTTTTTGCTATCTATCTGATGGGGTTGTTTTGTTTTTTCAGCCTAATGATGGCTTTCTTCACTGATAGTGACAGCTCTTTGGATCTCATCTTGAGAGTTAACAGCAACAAATTCCAAATGCAAATAGCACACTGGAAATGGACTCTGGACCTTTTATCTGCTAATTGTAATTGGGATAATGAGGTAATAATACACACCTGGCCATGGAACAGCTGAGAAGCCAATTGTCCCATTACTTTTGGTTCCTCAACAAGTGGGAGGCACAGATGCAAACTGTTGTAATTCCTACACTGTTCACCTGATTTGGATGTAAATACCCTCAAATTAAAGCTGACAGTCTGCGGTTAAAGCACATCTTGTTTGTTTCATTTCAAATCCGCGCGGGATCTGGCTGAGGAGAGCGGACGTTAGAGAGGCGGCGATGAACTGAGGTAGGCGGCTCTAATGAAAGGGAGGGTGGCGATTTCAATTCAGAAGGCGGCGCTGGGCACCAAAACGAGATGGCTGCAGCCGGGCACCCTGCATCATGAGACGTCCCCTTGGACACATTTGTGACGTGAGTGACAGGTTATATAAACATGTTTTATATGATTTTAGAGCCACAGGCGCATTTGATAAGGTCACTTTAAGATTCAGTGTATTAGTAGGGACCTCGCCATATGTTTAGGTTATAGGCCTAAATTCTGATGACAGAATCCCTTTAATACAAGAACAAATAAAATATGACGAACATGGAAAGGATAGAGGAGGGAAGAAGGTGTATAGAGCCACAAATGTTACAATTGTGTCGATGTCCCAATATTTATGGACCTGACTGTACATGCAATTACAAAAGTATTCAGATCCAGGTGCTGGTTTGAAAACTGTAGAATATTTTTCGTGGGACAACCCCTTTAAATGGGACTGATCAGGCTTGGACACTACCAGATGTATAGTACTGAACCACAGTGCTTCATTCAGTTTATTAGCAGGTCTGGGTGCTGTGAGTCGAACCTCCACCAATTACAGTACCCTATCGTAAGGATAGGCCTTCAATGTTACAGTCTTGGAAACCCCCCCTTTAAAATTATCTATCTTACATGTATGAGCATTTTGATAGTGGGTTTCACTTGGATGACAGTTGGACATAAACCTCCACTGGTATCAATAGGTGGCATTGTAACGATGGCGGTTGTCTACATGAAAACTGGGCTTCATCTATAGCCATTGTCTTTCCCGGGTTATAATAGCATCACCTGGTACTCAGATAACCCAAGACTTACAGTAGAGCCGACCTATACAGAAGCAAGCTCACCGACAGATGACAGGAATGATGATGGCAAACGTAGGACGGATATGGCAGTCCAGCAATGAAGCAGACAGGAGATGGGTGACTGAATTCTGGTAGATGAATAAAGGGAATTTAATATAAACTTAGTAAGACAACCGAAGATAAATCAAAAACCAAATGCAAAAAAAAGAAAAAAAAAAGTTGTTTCCCGATGGATTGTGTTTATTTTCTAACAGAAAAGTTCAATGCTGGCAGCAATGAAAGGCCGGAGGACCATAGATTCCAGGAAATAGTGACACAACATAAATAAACTGGAGCCAGATACTAGGAATACGAGGAATCTGGAAACCAATGCACAGAGCCTCTGCTATACTCAGTAACCGGAGAGGAAGAATGCCTCAACATTTAAAGTAACCTGAACTCTCATTTATGCGTTTGAAACTTCCCACAGGACCTTTTTCATCTGGTTAGGCTACTTTCAAATCTGTTATAGGATCTCAAAACCGGAGGAAAACGCTTCTGTTTTGTCCCCATTCATTGTCAATGGGGACAAAACTGAACTGAAGGGAACGGAGTGCACCAGAATGGATTCCGTTCCGTTTCGTTGCATTCCCATTACACACATACAAAAGCGCTGCAAGCAGCGTTTTTCAGTGTGTCATGGGATACTGAGAAAGTCAGATCCGACATGAAACACAATGTACGTCAAAGGTGACAGTTCCATTTTTTCGGACACGAATAAAAATGGATCCGGCGCTCATTGACTTACAATGTATATAGTGCCGGATCAGTCTTGTTCATTGGGATATAATACAGCCGGATGCAGACAGTTGTATTATATACCGGATGCATTTTTGCTGATCCCCTGACGGATCCAGCAAAAATGCAGATGTGAAAGTAGCCTGGTGGTCCATTAGTGACTCTTCATTCCTTTGTAAATCTGCAAAAATAAGCTTTTATTCTTGTTCTTGCCATATGTAAATTTACTTAGGTAATATGGTCTGACTAGCAAAATAGCTTGCTGCCAGTTTAATCCCAGGGAGACACCAAATATATCTAACACTAAACTGGGAACTCATTGAAAAAATTTGAAATAAAACGTAACTTTTAATTAGATAATTAAGATATTCATCCGAAACCATTAGAGATGAGCAAATCAAAGTGATGAAGTGGAATTCGATCCGAATTTCAGGAAAAATTCGATTCGCACCAAATCCGAATTTCCTCACGCTTCGTGCTAACGAATCACATTTTTCCTAAAATGGCTGCTGCACATGTTAGGACATGGAGCAAAGAACTCTGGGAACGAGGGATCACCCATAATGCCATGCATGCAGCCAATCAGCAGCCAGCCAGCCCTGTGATGTCTCAGCCCTATAAATAGCCTCAGCCATCTTGGATTCTGCCATTTTCCAGTGTACTTAGTGCAGGGAGAGACGTCAGCAGGCGCTAGGGAAAGTGGTAGAAAAGACTTAATTTTTTTTATTTTGCTGAATAAAAGTTCAGGGAAAGATCGTTAGAAGTGTAAGGAAAGGATAGGGAGGAATTATTCCACAGTATAAAAGGAGAACAGGGTCCAATAGGGGAGTGTACGTAAATAGGAGCAATTCTATTACACCTTGCTGCACTGACTGCGGATCCAAATTGCAATTATACTGCTGCTTTCAGGTTTGCAATAGATGATACCTCTGTAATTCCAGCAAACCGTTCTTTTTATTGGGGTGCAAGTGCTGTGTGATACAGCCATTAACAGGATTTATTACTAGGATTTTTTTTTACATATTATTAGCCCTTGTGCGGTGCAGTTATATGTTCTAAAACCTTTTTTGGCGTGTATAAGTGGGGAAAAAGGGCTTATCAGTCGTTGTGTGGTAAAGTGAGAAAATTACATCCCTTTTTGGGGTGTATTATTGGCAAAAAAAAGTATTATTTGCCGTCCAGCGGTGCAGTTATATGTTCTAAAGCTTTTTTGGCCATTCAGCGGTGCAGTTATATGTTCTAAAGCCTTTTTTGGCTTGTATTAGTGGGTTAAAAAAAGGGCTTATTTGCCATTGTGTGGAGAAGTGAAAAAATTACAGCCCTTTTTTGTTGTGTATTAGTGGGGAAAAAAAGTATTATTTCCTGTTGTGAGGCAAAATGACAAAATTACAGCCTTTTTTGGGGTGTATTAATTTCCTTTTTTTAACTTATTTGATCTAACAGTATGTCAGACAGAGAAGTGCCAGGCCCAGCACAGGGGGGGGGGCAGAGGCATAAATGTTTCTGGCACAGGCATAAATCGCAGCAGAGTAAGGTGGCATGGCAGCAGGGGTCTCTTCCAGAGGCCTGAGCTCCCAGTGTCAGCTAGCGGTCGTGTCTTGACCAGCAACCCAGCGGTTCTTGAATGGTTGACTCGGTCATCCACTTCGTCCCAAGTGACATCAGACACACCCAGCCAACAGTCGTGAGTTCGTCAGACACAACCCCTAATTGGCATGGCCCGGGAGCAGGCCCAGTGCCCGCACCTGTCCTCGACCTGCCTCTGTCCTTTTCTGTTCCCTCAGCCTGAGAAATATTATATGCTGTGGGCTCAGCTCCACTATACAGCGAGGACGAGCTACTAGAGGACAGTCAGCAGCTACTGGCAAGTCAAGATGTGGAGGAGACATCCGCTGATTCCTCCGGTAGGTGAGCAAGTAGTAATGAGGAGAGTGGCGTGGGAGCTAGTATTGCGAGCGGTCAGGCTCCTGGCTCAGAGACTGTTGAGGAGGACATCACTGACGTGCAGACAGTACTCGATGATAATGAAGCCGATTGCAATTGGGAGTCGGGTGACGAAGGTGCTTCATCATCGGGAGAAGAGGGTGGCAGTTTGTGCATGAGGCAGCAGCGGAGCCAGCAAGTTGGTAGCATGGCCGGGAGTCAGCAGGGTGGCAGCAGTGGGAGGTCGGAAGCCAAACTTGCCCACCTGCTTCACAGGAACCTACCTGCCCGGAAAGTAGTGGTGCAGGAATTCACGGAGGCAGCGGCAGTATCGGTCAGTTGGAGGTAAAATCACCTACTTGGCAGAGTGGCAGTTTTTTGTTAAGCCGCCGGAGGAGGTGAACATGGCCATTTGCCGAATCTGTGGGCAGAAGGTGAAGCTTGGCCAGGGTGCAAATTTTGGTACCACGGCCCTGCGTCAAAATATGCAGCGTCACCATAAAGTGGCCTGGGAGAACCGTGGCTCCAATGTGGTGGTCCAGTCTGCCGCAGCAAACTCTGCATTACCCAGTGGCATGCACCCGATTTCAGGCAGTCAAGGCTCCACCACCTCAGTCGTAGGGAGCTGTCTGTCCTTCCCATCATCTACTGGTCCTGATGCTCCTCGTCAGTCATTCAGTCAGCAATCGATCACCGAAGCGATTTCCAAGAGACAACAGTATGCATGCACTCATCCAACGGCGCAGAAGCTTAACGTGCTCCTGGCCAAGTTGCTGGTGCTGCAGTCCCTCCCTTTCCAAGTGGTGAACTCTGCACCTTTCAGAGAACTGATGGCTTGTGCCAAGCCGAGGTGGAGAGTCCCAAGCTGTCATTTCATTACCAAAAAGGCAGTACCAGCCCTGCACAAATCTGTAGAACAGAAGGTGGGCCAGTCCTTGAGCCTGTCGGTGTCTGCCAAAGTGCACGGCAGTGGCGACGTGTGGAGCTGTAACTACCGTCAAGGACAATAGATGTCCTTTACGGCCCACTGTGTAAATGTGGTTCCTGCCCAGCCAAACCAGCAACTTGGTCAGATGACGCCACCTCCGCCTCGACATTCACACACCGTTGGTCCTGTGACAATGACCGCCTCTGCCTACTTATCCTCCACCGTGTCCTCAGCCTCCTCTGCAGGGACAATTCACAGTGCTCTTCCAGCATACCACATGTGCAGGGCATGGCCATGTCACACTGTTCTACACCTCGTTTGCCTGGACGAACTGATTCACACAGGGGAGGAACTGCTCCGTGTCCTTCATCAAGAAATTGAATCCTGGCTTTCTCCGTGACAACTCAAAATCGGAACCATTGTGACCGACAACGGGAAGAACATGGTATTGGCACTGCGTCAAGGAGGCCTGAGCCATGCGACCTGCATGGCGCACGTATTCAATCTGGTTGTCAAGCGGTTCCTGAAGTCTTCCGCCCATCTGCAAGACATCCTAAAAATGGCCAGGAAACTTTGCATGCACTTTAGCCACTCATACACTGCCAAGCACACCCTCCTTGAGCTGCAGCGGCAGAAAGGGGTCCACTAGCATAGGCCGACATGCGACATTTCCAATAGTTGGAATTCCACCCTCCATATGTTGGACCGATTATACAAACAAAGAAAGGCCATAAACGATTTCTTGATGATCCAAGCGGACAGAAGTACTCCCCTGTGTAACTCTGATGTCAGCCAGTGGCAGGTCATGCGTGACACCTGTCGTTTGCTCAGGCCCTTTGAGGATGCCACGTTATTTGTCAGTTGCCAGGACTTTGGGATGAAAACGTCATTCCACTGCTTCATATCCTGGAACAGATGCTGTTACATCTGGCTGGTCAGGGAACCGGAGACATGGTGCCTACATCTCAGGGCCACATGAGCCCTGTGGGGGCTGAACTGGAGGAGGAGGAGAAGAAAGAGGAGGACATTGGAGCACAAGCAATGTGTAGCGAAATGAGTAGGGTTGAGCGAACCCGAACTGAAAAGTTCGGGTTCGTACCGAACTTTACGGTGTTCGGCACCCGAACATTTCAGTAAAAGTTCGGGTTCGGTGTTCGGGTAATATTAATATACCATCGGATCGAAAATTTCTCCAGTCCGATGGTATATTTTAATTTGAAGCGTCCCCATCATCATGGGAACGCCTCTATGTTAGAATATACCATCGGATTTGAGTTAGATCGTGAAAACTCAGATCCGACAGTATATTCTAACACAGAGGCGTTCCCATGGTGATGGGGACGCTTCAAGTTAGAATATACTAAGAACTGTGTACATAACTTCCCCCTGCTGCCTGGCAGCACCCGATCTCTTACAGGGGGCTGTGATCCGCACAATTAACCCCTCAGGTGCCGTGTGCGGATCTCAGCCCCCTGTAAGAGATCGGGTGCTGCCAGGCAGCAGGGGCCAGACCCCGCTCCCTCCCCAGCATTAAAATCATTGGTGGCCAGTGCGCCCCCCCCTAATAAAATCAGTTCCGATCTGAGTCCCAGTTTAATCGCTGGGGCTCCGATCGGTTACCATGGCAGCCAGGACGCTACGGCAGTTACTTGTCTGTGGCCGGCCGGCGCTCCTCCTACTGGTAAGTGAAAGGTCTGTGTGGCGCATTGCTTATAGCACAGACCTGTCACTTAATAGTAGGAGGAGCGCCCGGCTGGCCACAGACAGCGCATGTAAGTATAATGCTGCTAAAAGTGCTAAGTAACCATGGCAGCCAGGACTGCAGTAGCTAAGAAAGATTTGAGAACCGCACTCTGCTATGTAGCGTTCAGGTGCCAACCAAGGGCTATTAGCAGCCAGTATATATAAAAGTAAAGTTAAGGCACACAATTTTCACGATTTGCGAATAGGGAATTTATTCATTTGCATGTAATGTTATCATCCATTGGCCCAATCTGTTTCAGATTATGAATATTTGCATAAACCGTACGTTTCGGTCGCGCAGGACCTTTATCTGCGTTTTATCTGTTCAGACGGATGTGGGTAATCTGGGGCGCTGGATGCATTGACCGAAACGTACGGTTTATGCAAATATTCATAATCTGAAACAGATTGGGCCAATGGATGATAGCATTACATGCAAATGAATAAATTCCCTATTCGCAAATCGTGAAAATTGTGTGCCTCAACTTTACTTTTATAAGGACTGCAGTAGCGTCCTGGCTGCCATGGTAACCGATCAGAGCCCCAGCAATTTAACTGGGACTCCGATCGGAACTGCCGCTCCGCTGCCACCAATGATGGGGGGGGAGGCCGCACTGGACACCAATGATTTTAATAGGGGGGCACCTGAGGGGTTAATTGTGCGGATCACAGCCCCCTGTAAGAGATCGGGTGCTGCCAGGCAGCAGGGGGCAGTTATGTATACAGTTCTTAGTATATTCTAACTTGAAGCATCCCCATCACCATGGGAACGCCTCTGTGTTAGAATATACTGTCGGATCTGAGTTTTCACGATCGTGAAAACTCAGATCTAAAAAAGCTAATATTATTATTTTCCGTTATAACCATGTTATAACGGAAAATAATCAAGTGAAGTTCGGGTCCCCATTGACTTCAATAGGGTTCGGGTTCAAGTTTGGATCCCGAACCCGAACTTTTTTTTAAAGTTTGGCCAAACTCCCCGAACATCTAGGTGTTCGCTCAACTCTAGAAATGAGTGGTTTTTCTACACAGGTGACAGGAGAGGAGGAGCAGGAGCAGTCGGAGGGGTGTTTAGTGCGGCGGAGGCCAGGAGAGCGGGTGTTTAGTGCGGCGGAGGCCATAGTTATCCCAAGGAGAACTCTCCTGACCACCCAAAATGTGGAGAGACTGACCTTTGTCAACTTATAACTCTGTCTCTGAGCCACTCTGCGGCCTCCTCATGCTGCTGCCACCACCTCCACACTATATTACCTTGTCAGTATGTGGCCTCCTCATGCTGCTGCTAACAATGGGCCAGTCTGTGGTCTCCTCATGCTGCTGCTACTTCAACACTATGTCATTGGGCCACTCTGTGGACTTCTCAAGCTGTTCTCCCACCCTTCCCACTCCATGACTGGGCCACTATTTTGCCTTTTTGGCATGGTTGACATCATAATTTATTTGACCCTTCTTCTGAGGGAAACATGAGATGCACAACGGATCC
Organism: Bufo bufo; assembly: GCF_905171765.1. Classification (NCBI taxonomy): domain Eukaryota; kingdom Metazoa; phylum Chordata; class Amphibia; order Anura; family Bufonidae; genus Bufo; species Bufo bufo. Next base: position 48,706,622 of record NC_053392.1, read on the forward strand.
TGTCAGTGTAGAAGCTGTAAGGCCTGTATGGTCCCATCAGAATTGGCTTATGATTTGGTAGCCAAAAGCAGGAGTGGGTACAAAACACAGAAGACATGCAAATATTCCATTTATCTCTGTTTTGGATCCATTCCTGTTTTTTTGGCTTTAGCAATACTGATGGATTACTGGCCAAATGATGACCGAGTGAAGGCGGATGCTCAACAGACAGGATCTGTTTTTTTTGGGTGGAACAGAGGAAGGGAAAAATAATCAGTGACGTCAGGACAAACTTACTGCTCGTACCCTCTCCACTCTGTCGGGGGGCTCTATTTGTATAAGCGTTTAATAGAAAAGGTTCTGTAGACATCTATGTGGAATCAGCTGACGACGGTGTAAAAGGATTGTGCTCTTTCACACTACAGTAGGATCTTGGGCCTCTGCACGGTTTTTTATCCCTGGCACTAACATTGAACTGTAAGGCTGAGTTGATACTTCAGTTATTTGGTCAGTTTTGGCCCTGTAGCTGCCTAAATAAGTGAAGTGTGCAGTGATTCTAAGAGCAACGCCTGTTATGTGCGTGTCATACTGACTCACAGTATTATTTCACTACCACAGCAGATCGTGATCACTGGCTTCAGGCGCTGGAGAACGCAAGGCAGTGATCACGCTCACACTAAAGACGAGAAGCGACGGCCAGGCGTGAGCGCGATGGAACTGAACGGCGCATGCGCAGTCTGCAAAATTAAGGCGGTGAGGGAGCCGGAGCCGTGATCGCGCTGTAACAGGTAGCGCGCGGTGCATGCGCGAGAAGAGCGCGGTCCCGGCATCACGGCAAGATGTGCAGCACGCCAGACCTGCAGGGTACAGCGACAGTGAGGTCACGGTATGGGCAATCGAGGGTTACTCACTTTTTCTGAGGAGAACCCTGGGCAGGCATGCAACAGTGAAAGGAGAGGCAGACACTAGTTCCTCTGGGGCACACTCTGTAGATAGGGACCAGGCCTGATGGTATGTGAGGTGCCCTGGATGTTGTAGGTGTTTTGAGTGCCTTAGGTAAGGTCCCTTTAAGGATCGTGACGCCAGTGCCTGTAACGGTGGCACACCGATTTGTAGGAGTAGTAATAGAGTACGCAGTTGGTAAACCAAAAGTTGCTTTACTTGGTGAAACAGTCCAACTTTTTACAATCAGTTGCAGTGGTATATAATGCAGTCCTTTACAATACAAAATGCACAGCAGGTTTACTTCACAGCAGGTTACAATCTTGCAAGATACTTGGAGGGCAAACAGTTAATGCTTTGCAGTGCAATGCTGCTCTATCCCCACAGCTATTCTAGCTGGCTGGATCCCAAGGCCCGGATGCCTAATTGCTGGCTTAAATCCTTGGTATAAAATCCTTCCTCCAGTATTGGCACTTGCTTTATATTAAACACTTCTGCCCCTCAGGTTACTTAGCTGTACTTGTGGTATTGTCCTTGCTGTGAGGGATACTGCAGGTTGCTCCCAGGAGGTGCTGTCCTACTACTGGGGTGCCTTCTGAGCTAACTGAGGCTCACTTGATCTATAGGCAGGCTAGAGTTCCTCACTAGCCTCCTGGTTGTAGCTAGCAGCCAGGGCTATCAAGCTGCATGTCAGGAGGAGGCCCTCAGCATATCTCTGGCTGGTGCCTTCTCACTTCTGTCTCCACAGACTCCTGACTATGATCTAACTCCTCCCTGTCTGGGCCTGAACATTTATACTAGGGGCTCCCTATCTCCCTCTAGCGTCTAGGATGCCTAACTACACCCTAATAGGCCTGCTATGCATAACACAGGGGAAACATTGCATATAAAAGCACATAGAAAATACATTAAAGTACATAGTTAAATATAATATTACTGTCCCTTGTGAGCAGAAGTAACACGTGAACCAATTGACCCTTGTGTAGTGCCCACGCCTACCTAGTGGGACACTACAGATGTCCATCACAATGTAGAGAGGAGGGGTAAGGGGCGTGTTTATCGTGGCCTGAAGCAAGGAGGCCGCTTCCCCCTTGACTTCAAGCCTGACTTGGAGAAGTCGCCAACAGACATTAAAACTGCGATTTTAACAAATATGAGGAGACAGAATGAGGAAAGAAAATCATGATTAGCAAAACACTGGGGGATACTTTAAGGTACTGTGGTTGGTTTAATATGTGTTTTCTAAGTGACAGGTTCCCTTTAAGCTGTAGGCACTTAGAAGCCATCACAGCCATGCCTACTAATGGCATGGCTGTGATTGGCCGGTGTATCATGTGACCCAGCCTCTATAAAAGCTGGATCACATGTAGCACGGCCCATCAGCTCTGAGTAGTGCAGGGACAGGAAGCAGGCAGCTGAACTGAGGGAGAGAACTAAGAATCTGGCTATTTGTTTTGTGGGTGACCTACACCAGCTTTGTACCCCTGACACAGAAATATAATAATTCATCTGGCTGTTAATTCTGTGGGTGACCTATAGCGAATTTGTTTGTGGGTGCAATACACCATCTTTGTACCCCTGACACAAAAATATAATAGTTAATCTGTCTGTTAGTTCGGTGGGTGACATATTCCCATTCTTGTTGTGAGGTACACCTGCATTGCATACCTGACAGGGAAATTAATATAGTTAATTCGCCTGTTAGTTCGGTGGGTGACATATATCCAATTTCTGTGTGAGGTACACACAGTCAGGTCCATAAATATTGGGACAGACACAATTGTAACATTTTTGGCTCTATACACCACCACAATGGATTTGAAATGAAACGAACAAAATGTGCTTTACCTGCAGACTGTCAGCTTTAATTTGAGGGTATTTACATCCAAATCAGGTGAACGGTGTAGGAATTACAACAGTTTGCATATGTGCCTCCCACTTGTTAAGGGACCAAAAGTAATGGGACAATTGGCTTCTCAGCTGTTCCATGGCCAGGTGTGTGTTATTCCCTCATTATCCCAATTACAATGAGCAGATAAAAGGTCCAGAGTTCATTTCCAGTCTGCAATTTACATTTGGAATCTGTTGCTGTCAACTCTCAAGATGAGATCCAAAGAGCTGTCACTATCAGTGAAGCAAGCCATCATTAGGCTGAAAAAACACAACAAACCCATCAGAGAGATAGCAAAAACATTAGACGTGGCTAAAACAACTGTTTGGAACATTCTTAAAGGGAGTCTGTCATCAGCATTTCACTTTTTTAACCCTTCCCATAGCTCCCTAGCATGCTTACACTTAATAAAAACATTACCTCTGGCATCAATCCTGGACTTATAGAACTATCAAAAACGATCTTTATAACTTATGCAAATGAGGGCTCGCAAGTGCCCAGGGCCGGAGTTACACTCGTAGGTGCCCTGCTTGCTCAGCCTTTTCATTGCGTCCCCCCGCCCCTTCCTACCCTCCGCCCGCCCATCCTTTTCCTCTGACTGCCTTTCTACTAACTTGTTATTCCGCCGAGATCCCGCGCCTGCGCACTCAGTCCGTCGGCCGGCGCATGCGCACTGCGATACCGATTCCTTGTACGGCATCACAGTAACTATTGCGCATGCGCCGGCGCATGCGCATTAATTACTGTGATGCTATACAAGGAATGGGCATTGCAGTGCGCATGCGCCGGCCGACGGACTGAGTGCGCAGGCGCGGGATCTCAGCGGAATAACAAGTTAGTAGAAAGGCGGTCAGAGGGAAAGGATGGGTGGGCGGAGGGTAGGAAGGGGCGGGGGGACGCAATGAAAAGGCTGAGCAAGCAGGGCACCTACGAGTGTAACTCCGGCCCTGGGCACTTGCGAGCCCTCATTTGCATAAGTTATAAAGATCGTTTTTGATAGTTCTATAAGTCCAGGATTGATGCCAGAGGTAACGTTTTTATTAAATGTAAGCATGCTAGGGAGCTATGGGAAGGGTTAAAAAAGTGAAATGCTGATGACAGACTCCCTTTAAAAAGAAGGAACGCCCCGATGAGCTCAGCAATACCAAAAGACCCAGAAGACCATGGAAAACAACTGTGGTGGATGACCGAAGAATTCTTTCCCTGGTGAAGAAAACACCCTTCACAACAGTTGGACAGATCAAGAACACTCTCCAGGAGGTAGGTGTATGTGTGTCAAAGTCAACAATCAAGAGAAGACTTCACCAGGGTGAATACAGAGGGTTCACCACAAGATGTAAACCATTGGTGAGCCTCAAAAACAGGAAGGCCAGATTAGAGTTTGCCAAACGACATCTAAAAAAGCCTTCACAGTTCTGGAACAACATCCTATGGAGAGATGAGACCAAGATCAACGTGTACCAGAGTGATGGGAAGAGAAGAATATGGAGAAGGAAAGGAACTGCTCATGATCCTAAGCACACCACCTCATCAGTGAAGCATGGTGGTGGTAGTGTCATGGCGTGGGCATGTATGGCTGCCAATGGAACTGGTTCTCTTGTATTTATTGATGATGTGACTGCTGACAAAAGCAGCAGGATGAATTCTGAAGTGTTTCGGGCAATATTATCTGCTCATATTCAGCCAAATGCTTTAGAACTCATTGGACGGCTCTTCACAGTGCAGATGGACAATGACCCAAAGCATACTGCAAAGGCAACTAAACAGTTTTTTTAGGGAAAGAAATGGAATGTTATGCAATGGCCAAGTCAATCACCGGACCTGAATCCGATTGAGCATGCATTTCACTTGCTGGAGATAAAACTGAAGGGAAAATGCCCCAAGAACAAGCAGGAACTGAAGACAGTTTCATTAGAGGCCTGGCAGAGCACCACCAGGGGTGAAACCCAGCGTCTGGGGATGTCTATGCGTTCCAGACTTCAAGGATTTGCAACCAAGTATTAAAAAGTGAAAGTTTGATTTATGATTATTATTCGGCACCATTACTTTTGGTCCCTTAACAAGTGGGAGGCACATATGCAAACTGTTGTGATTCTTACACCGTTCACCTGATTTGGATGTAAATACCCTCAAATTAAATCTGACAGTCTGCAGTTAAAGCACATCTTGTTTGTTTCATTTCAAATCCATTGTGGTGGTGTATAGAGCCAAACATGTTAGAATTGTGTTGATGTCCCAATATTTATGGACCTGACTGTATGCTGAAAGTATGGTCAATAATCCCAATGTGCGCAGGGAGCCTGCTGGGTGAAATCGGAAGTGCTTTTATTGAAACATGTTCTGCAATGACAGCATGACCTTCAGTCAGGTAGGCAGAAGAGCAACTGTGTATTCTGTCTATACGTATTAATACACATCTATCTATCTATCTATCTATCTAATAATAACATTCTCATATACAGGTATAACGTCCTTCTATAAAATAATAAACGATTAACCATGTGCAGATCTATTATTACTCAATCTGCATCACAGTAGGCAAATAGTGCAGTAAAATATCATATATTAACATAAGATCCCATTCACCATACACTGGCGCCATGTGGCACGTCAGTGTACTCCACTAACATTTGTGCAGTGTGTTATTTACTCACACAGCATCACCAGCAGCCTTTGCTGATTACAGGGATATGAATTAACCACTTAAGGACCACAGGTTTATACCCCCCTAAAGACCAGGCCCTTTTTTACAAATCGGCACTACACTACTTTCACCGTTTATTGCTCGGTCATGCAACTTACCACCCAAATGAATTTTACCTCCTTTTCTTCTCACTAATAGAGCTTTCATTTGGTGGTATTTCATTGCTGCTGACATTTTTACTTTTTTTGTTATTAATCGAAATTTAACGATTTTTTTGCAAAAAAATGACATTTTTCACTTTCAGTTGTAAAATTTTGCAAAAAAAACGAGATCCATATAGAAATTTTGCTCTAAATTTATAGTTCTACATGTCTTTGATAAAAAAAAAATGTTTGGGTAAAAAAAAAATGGTTTGGGTAAAAGTTATAGCGTTTACAACTATGGTACAAAAATGTGAATTTCCGCTTTTTGAAGCAGCTCTGACTTTCTGAGCACCTGTCATGTTTCCTGAGGTTCTACAATGGCCAGACAGTACAAACACCCCACAAATGACCCCATTTCGGAAAGTACACACCCTAAGGTATTCGCTGATGGGCATAGTGAGTTCATAGAACTTTTTATTTTTTGTCACAAGTTAGCGGAAAAATGATTTTTTTTTTTTTTTTTTTTTTTCTTACAAAGTCTCATATTCCACTAACTTGTGACAAAAAATAAAAACTTCTATGAACTCACTATGCCCATCACGAAATACCTTGGGGTCTCTTCTTTCCAAAATGGGGTCACTTGTGGGGTAGTTATACTGCCCTGGCATTCTAGGGGCCCAAATGTGTGGTAAGGAGTTTGAAATCAAATTCTGTAAAAAAATGAACTGTGAAATCCGAAAGGTGCTCTTTGGAATATGGGCCCCTTTGCCCACCTAGGCTGCAAAAAAGTGTCACACATCTGGTATCTCTGTATTCAGGAGAAGTTGAGGAATGTGTTTTGGGGTGTCTTTTTACATATACCCATGCTGGGTGGGATAAATATCTTGGTCAAATGCCAACTTTGTATAAAAAAATGGGAAAAGTTGTCTTTTGCCAAGATATTTCTCTCACCCAGCATGGGTATATGTAAAATGACACCCCAAAACACATTCCCCACCTTCTCCTGAGTACGGCAATACCAGATGTGTGACACTTTTTTGCAGCCTAGGTGGGCAAAGGGGCCCATATTCCAAAGAGCACCTTTCGGATTTCACAGGTCATTTGTTACAGAATTTGATTTCAAACTCCTTACCACACATTCGGGCCCCTAGAATGCCAGGGCAGTATAACTACCCCACAAGTGACCCCATTTTGGAAAGAAGACACCCCAAGGTATTCCGTGAGGGGCATGGCAAGTTCCTAGAATTTTTTATTTTTTGTCACAAGTTAGTGGAAAATGATGATTTTTTTTTTTTTTTTTTTTTTTCATACAAAGTCTCATATTCCACTAACTTGTGACAAAAAATAAAAACTTCCATGAACTCACTATGCCCATCAGCGAATACCTTGGGGTCTCTTCTTTCCAAAATGGGGTCACTTGTGGGGTAGTTCTACTGCCCTGGCATTCTAGGGGCCCGAATGTGTGGTAAGGAGTTTGAAATCAAATTCTGCAAAAAATGACCAGTGAAATCCGAAAGGTGCTCTTTGGAATATGGGCCCCTTTGCCCACCTAGGCTGCAAAAACGTGTCACACATCTGGTATCTCTGTATTCAGGAGAAGTTGAGGAATGTGTTTTGGGGTGTCTTTTTACATATACCCATGCTGGGTGAGATAAATATCTTGGTCAAATGCCAACTTTGTATAAAAAAAATGGGAAAAGTTGTCTTTTGCCAAGATATTTCTCTCACCCAGCATGGGTATATGTAAAATGACACCCCAAAACACATTCCCCACCTTCTCCCGAGTACGGGGATACCAGATGTGTGACACGTTTTTGCAGCCTAGGTGGGCAAAGGGGCCCATATTCCAAAGAGCACCTTTCGGATTTCACAGGTCATTTTTTACAGAATTTGATTTCAAACTCCTTACCACACATTTGGGCCCCTAGAATGCCAGGGCAGTATAACTACCCCACAAGTGACCCCATTTTGGAAAGAAGAGACCCCAAGGTATTCGCTGATGGGCATAGTGAGTTCATGGAAGTTTTTATTTTTTGTCACAAGTTAGTGGAATATGAGACTTTGTATGAAAAAAAAAAAAAAAAAAAAAATCATCATTTTCCACTAACTTGTGACAAAAAATAAAAAATTCTAGGAACTCGCCATGCCCCTCACGGAATACCTTGGGGTGTCTTCTTTCCAAAATGGGGTCACTTGTTGGGTAGTTATACTGCCCTGGCATTTTCCAGGGGCCCTAATGTGTGGTAAGTAGGTAAATGACCTGTGAAATCCTAAAGGTGCTCTTTGGAATGTGGGCCCCTTTGCCCACCTAGGCTGCAAAAAAGTGTCACACATGTGGTATCGCCGTATTCAGGAGAAGTTGGGGAATGTGTTTTGGGGTGTCATTTTACATATACCCATGCTGGGTGAGAGAAATATCTTGGCAAAAGACAACTTTTCCCATTTTTTTATACAAAGTTGGCATTTGACCAAGATATTTCTCTCACCCAGCATGGGTATATGTAAAATGACACCCCAAAACACATTCCCCAACTTCTCCTGAGTACGGCGATACCAGATGTGTGACACTTTTTTGTAGCCTAGATGCGCAAAGGTGCCCAAATTCCTTTTAGGAGGGCATTTTTAGACATTTGGATACCAGACTTCTTCTCACGCTTTGGGGCCCCTAGAATGCCAGGGCAGTATAAATACCCCACATGTGACCCCATTTTGGAAAGAAGACACCCCAAGGTATTTAATGAGGGGCATGGCGAGTTCATAGAAATTTTTTTTTTTTGGCACAAGTTAGCGGAAATTGATATTTTTAATTTTTTTCTCACAAAGTCTCCCGTTCCGCTAACTTGGGACAAAAATTTCAATCTTTCATGGACTCAATATGCCCCTCACGGAATACCTGGGGGTGTCTTCTTTCCGAAATGGGGTCACATGTGGGGTATTTATACTGCCCTGGCATTCTAGGGGCCCTAAAGCGTGAGAAGAAGTCTGGAATATAAATGTCTAAAAAAATTTACGCATTTGGTTTCCGTGAGGGGTATGGTGAGTTCATGTGAGATTTTATTTTTTGACACAAGTTAGTGGAATATGAGACTTTGTAAGAAAAAAATAATAATAATTCCGCTAACTTGGGCCAAAAAAATGTCTGAATGGAGCCTTACAGGGGGGTGATCAATGACAGGGGGGGTGATCAATGACAGGGGGGTGATCAATGACAGGGGGGTGATCAGGGAGTCTATATGGGGTGATCACCACAGTCATTGATCACGCCCCTGTAAGGCTTCATTCAGACGTCCGGATGCGTTTTGCGGATCCGATCCATCTATCAGTGGATCCGTAAAAATCATGCGGACATCTGAATGGAGCCTTACAGGGGGGTAATCAATGACAGGGGGGTGATCAGGGAGTCTATATGGGGTGATAACCACAGTCATTGATCATGCCCCTGTAAGGCTTCATTCAGACGTCCGGATGCGTTTTGCGGATCCGATCCATCTATCAGTGGATCCGTAAAAATCATGCGGACGTCTGAATGGAGCTTTACAGGGGGGTAATCAATGACAGGGGGGTAATCAATGACAGGGGGGTGATCAGGAAGTCTATATGGGGTGATCACCACAGTCATTGATCACGCCCCTGTAAGGCTTCATTCAGACGTCCGGATGCGTTTTGCGGATCCGATCCATCTATCAGTGCATCCGTAAAAATCATGCGGACATCTGAATGGAGCTTTACAGGGGGGTAATCACCACAGTCATTGATCATGCCCCTGTAAGGCTTCATTCAGACGTCCGGATGCGTTTTGCGGATCCGATCCATCTATCAGTGCATCCGTAAAAATCATGCGGACATCTGAATGGAGCTTTACAGGGGGGTGATCAGGGAGTCTATATGGGGTGATCACCACAGTCATTGATCATGCCCCTGTAAGGCTTCATTCAGACGTCCGGATGCGTTTTGCGGATCGGATCCATCTATCAGTGCATCCGTAAAAATCATGCGGACGTCTGAATGGAGCTTTACAGGGGGGTGATCAATGACAGGGGTGTAATCAATGACAGGGGGGTGATCAGGGAGTCTATATGGGGTGATCACCACAGTCATTGATCACGCCCCTGTAAGGCTTCATTCAGACGTCCGGATGCGTTTTGCGGATCCGATCCATCTATCAGTGGATCCGTAAAAATCATGCGGACGTCTGAATGGAGCTTTACAGGGGGGTAATCAATGACAGGGGGGTAATCAATGACAGGGGGGTAATCAGGGAGTCTATATGGGGTGATCAGGGGCTAATAAGGGGTTAATAAGTGACGGGGGGGGGGGTGTAGTGTAGTGTAGTGGTGCTTGGTGCTACTTTACTGAGCTACCTGTGTCCTCTGGTGGTCGATCCAAACAAATGGGACCACCAGAGGACCAGGTAGCAGGTATATTAGACGCTGTTATCAAAACAGCGTCTAATATACCTGTTAGGGGTTAAAAAAAACACATCTCCAGCCTGCCAGCGAACGATCGCCGCTGGCAGGCTGGAGATCAACTCTCTTACCTTCCGTTCCTGTGAACGCGCGCGCCTGTGTGCGCGCGTTCACAGGAAATCTCGGCTCACGCGAGATGACGCCTATTGGCGTTAGTGTGACCTGGGAGCGCCGCAGAAATGACGCCTTTCGGCGTTAGCGTGGCGGGAAGTGGTTAAATCACTTTTGCCCTGTTTATTGCCCTAAATATGTGTTCTCTTACCTGCAATGACAGCATGACCTTCAGTCAGGTAGGCAGAAGAGCAACTGTGTATTTTGTCCCACCAGGAACAAAAGGTCTGTCTTTTAGTTCCCCCTGCATTTAGCAGTGTTATATGAACTGTGCTCGTCATTCAGGCTTTAAACACTCTGCTGCCATCTACTGGTGATTTAATAGAAATACCATGAGTTTTACTTTTCTATTACCACAGCTATACTAGATTGCTGAAGCAGGGAATATAATATGTATTAGTTTACTTTTTTTATGGGGTACCTGATTTTGACATACCTTACACATACATGATGGTGAAATTGATATAGTTAATCCGTCTGTTAGTTCAGTGGGTGAAATATACGCAAATTTTGTGTGAGGTACATTTGCATTGCATACATGACAGTGAAATTGATATAGTTAATTCTTCTGTTAGTTCGGTGGGTGACATATTCCCAATTTTTGTGTGAGGTACACCTGCATTGCATACGTGACAGGGAAATTAATATAGTTAATCCGTCTGTTAATTCGGTGGGTGACCTCAAAGAATGAAGAGAGCATCAAATAAGGGACGTGGCCCTGGTCATGGTGCTGCTGGTGTTGGTGGAGCTCCTGTTGCAGGGAGAGGACGTGGTCGATCTGTGCCAGCTATAAGCCAAAATAAAACACCTTCCTCAGGTGCACTTAGACAACAAAAACGTCAGCGTTATTTTGTAGGCCCGAATATCGGTGTACGAATGGTGAGGCCAGAACAAGTAGAGGCGGTAGTAGATTGGGTGGCTGACAGTGCCTCCAGTTCTTTCACATTGTCTTCCACCCAGTCTCCTGCTGAAAGTGCAGAGTTGGCACCTGCAGCCCATGGGCATCTGTTTTTTACCAGACCTCCTTGCAAATCAGCCAAGCAGTCTGAGCCCTAAGTCATGCAGCAGTCTCTTATGCTTTTTGATGACTCTTCCGGCCCCAGAAGTGGAAGAGATTGAGTGCACCGATGCCCAACCACTTATGTTTCAGGATGTGGACATTAGAGGACCACCGCAGCACGTCTCTGATGATGACGAAACACAGGTGCCAACTGTTGCGGCTTTCTGCAGTGTGCAGACCGGCAAGGAGGGCAGGGGTGAACAGTGGGTGGAAGATGATGTGGAGGATGATGAGGTCTTAGACACCACATGGAATCAAGGTTATGTGAGTGACGTGTGCAGTTCGGAGGAAGAGGTGGTGGTCACACAGCGCCAGCCGCACAGCAAAAGAGGGAGCAGGGTGCAAAATCAGAGTGGCCGTCCCCTAGCCAGTATGCCTGCTACTGCCCACCGCACCCAGGTAATGGGCACACCAAAGCCAGCTCCAAGGAGTTCCCTGGCGTGGCAGTTCTTCAGACAATGTGCTGACGACAAGACGCGAGTGGTTTGCACGCTGTGCAATCAGAGCCTGAAGAGAGGCATAAATGTTTTAAACCTGAGCACAACCTGCATGACCAGGCATCTAAAAGCACGAGCTGCAGTGGAGTAGACACCTCAAAAACCACAAAAGATCTCAGGCTCCTCCTGCTCATGGGCGTAGGAAGCGGGGGGGACGGGGGGGACGGATCCCACCCAGGAAATAATGCGGGGGGGACAGGTTTGGTTAAATCCCCCCCAGGCTCCAGCCAGGCCAGCAGCAGTGTCTGTGTGCGGCGGGCCGGCAGCGACAGGCAGTGTGCGGTGGCGGCGGGGCAGGCACTGAGATGAGCGCTTCCATTGGGGAAGCGAAGCGCTCATCTCCATGGTGATCTGTTTCTGTCTATATCGCTGTCCTCAGGACAGCGATACAAACAGAAGGCTGCGGAGGAGCAGGGCAGGGAGGTGTGTCCCTTTCCTGTTCCTCTGATAGGCTGCCGTCACTACTATGCCGGCAGCCTATCAGAGGCCGGCGTAGGCGGCGCGATGATGTCATCGCGCCGACCTGAGCCGTACAGAGCTGGAGTCAGGACACAGGCTGGAAGAGGCCTGCATCGCATCGCTCCAAAGAGCCGAGGTAAGTATAAGTGTTCATATTTTTTTTTTTTTACTATATACAATAATTAGTTGGCACATAAAAGGGGGGCACTGGTATTATACTGGAACATGATTGGGGAATTTGGGGGGGCCCTGGTATTATACTGGGCTGGCACATGATTGGGGAATTTGGGGGGGGGGCCCTGGAATTACTGGCACAGATTCGGGGGGGGGGGGGGGGGCTGGTATTACTGGCACATGATGGGGGGGGTCTGGACCATCTGGTATTACTGGCACATGATTGGGGGGGGTCTGGTATTACTGGCACATGATTGGGGGGGTCTGGTATTACTGGCACATGATGGGGGGGTCTGGTATTACTGGCACATGATTGGGGGGGTCTGGTATTACTGGCACATGATTGGGGAGTCTGGTATTATACTGGCACATGATTGGGGAATTTGGGGGGGTCTGGTATTACTGGCACATGATTGGGGGTCTCACTGGCACATGATTGGGGGGTTTGTTATTACTGGCACATGATTGGGGGGGTCTGGTATTACTGGCACATGATTGGGGGGTCTCACTGGCACATAATTGGGGGGTCTGTTATTACTGGCACATGATTGGGGGGTCTGTTATTACTGGCACATGATTGGGGGGGTCTGGTATTACTGGCACATGATTGGGGGGGTCTGGTATTACTGGCACATGATTGGGGGGGGTCTGGCATTACTGGCACATAATTGGGGGCACTGGTATTATACTGGCACATGATTGGGGAATTTGGGGGGGCCCTGGTATTATACTGGGCTGGCACATGATTGGGGAATTTGGGGGGGGGCCTGGAATTACTGGCACAGATTGGGGGGGGGGGGGGGGGGGGGGTCTGGTATTACTGCCACATGATTGGGCGGTCTGTCTGGTATTACTGGCACATGATTGTGGGCGTCTGTTATTACTGGCACATGATTGGGGGGTCTGTTATTACTGGCACATGATTGGGGGGGGGGTTCTGTTATTACTGGCTGATGAGAGGCGCCCCGGGGGGGCTGATGAGAGGCACTGGGGGCTGCTATGAGGCATGGGGCTCTTATTTGAGGTCTTATTGGGGGTCATTCATATTGGGGTCTGAGCTGAGTTGTGATCTGAGGTATTATTAACATTGGGGATCTTATTGGGGCTGTTAGCTGAGGTCTGATTAACATTGGGGGTCTGATTGGTGGTCTGACCTGAGGTGTAATGAAAAATATTTTTTTCTTATTGTGCCCACTTCCAGCCCGGAGCCCAGAGCACTGATCCGGAGCAGCTTGGAGAAAAAGGCCTCACAGTCTCCCACAGTCCTTCTGCCTGGCCAAGCTAGCACAACTGAGTCTTCAGAACTGTAAGTTTATACCCGGCAAGCAAAAATGCTGTCCCCCCCCCAGATTTTTGGGGGTTCCTACACCCATGCTCCTGCTCCCTCTTCTGCTGCAGTCTCGGCCTCTTCCTCCCCCTCAGGAGTGACAGTCAGCAAACAGATGATGTGGCAGCAACACCTCCACCACCGTCACCAAGCATCTCCACACTGTCCCATGGAAGCGTTCAGCTGTCCATCTTTCAAACACTGGAGAGAAAGAGGACGTGCCCCCCTACCCACCCGCGATCCCTGGCCCTGAATGCCAGCATTTAAAAATTCCTGGCCTTTGAAATGATGTCATACTGTCTGGTGGAGACAGAGACTTTTAAAAACCTTATGACGGTGGCTATCCCACAGTACGTGGTTCCCAGCCGCCACTACTTTTCCAGGCGAGCCATCCCTGCCTTGCACAACCAAGTGGCGGAAAAAATTAGGTGTGCACTGCGCAACGCCATCTGTGACAAGGTCCACATAACCACTGATACGTGGACCAGTAAGCACGGTCAGGGACGTTATATGTCCCTAACTGCACACTGGGTAAATGCAGTGGCGGCTGAGCCTGAGCAGGATAGCAGTTTGGCGCATGTCCTACCGCCACCGAGGATTGCAGGACATTTCTCGTTGCCTCCTCCTCCTACTCCACTTCCCCCTCTACCACCTTCTCATCTAGTCAGTGTAACACCTTCACCACCAACTTCAGCACAGCCATGGAGAAACGACAGCAGGCTGTTTTGAAACTCATCTGTTTGGGGGAAAAAACCCACACCGCGCAGGAGCTGTGGACGGGCATGGTACAACAGACCGATGAGTGGTTGGTGCCACTGATTCTCAAGCCCGGCCTGGTGGTGTGCGATAATGGGCGAAATCTTGGGGCTAGCCAGTTTGACGCACATCCCTTGCCTGGCGCATGTGCTGAATTTGGTGGTGCAGAGGCTCCTGAAAAATTACCCCGATATGTCAGAGCTGCTGCAGAAAGTGCGGGCCGTCTGTGCGCGCTTTCGGCATTCTCACCCTGCTGCTGCTCACCTGTCTGCGCTGCAGCGTAACTTTGGCCTCATATGCGACGTGCCCACCAGGTGGAACTCCACCTTGCACATGCTGGAGAGACTGTGCGAGGAGCAGCAGGCGATAGTGGAGTTTCAGCTGCAGCACACACGGTTGAGTCGCTCTGCCGAACAGCACCACTTCACCGCCGAGTGGGCCTCCATGCGGGACGTGTGTGCCGTGTTGTGCTGTTTCAAGTACTCCACCACCATGGCCAGTGCCGATGACGCAGTCCTCAGCGTTACTATGCCACTTCTATGTCTTCTTGAAAAAACACTTCGGCCGATGATGGAAGAGGGATCATCATTGGAGCGAGGCTGGGGGGATACAGAGGACACAGACGATACACCTCCCACAGAAGACAGCTTGTCGTTGCCTCTGGGCAGCCTGGCACACAGGAGCAACACACTATATGTGTGGGGTCGGCGCTCCTGAACATAAATGAATAACGGCATAGGCAGGTTTAGTGTAGGATCCGCCTGAACTGAGACCACCTTGTCGCTTGGTATGTGGGCTTAGATGTGTTTTGATCAAAATGTATTTACCAAGTGTTTCAGATTTTATCAATAGAGTGAGGGCTTAGTCCATATGTTATGCTTGCATCTATTATTATAGTGCATTATTTTCTGTGACTGCACACATGAGCGACTACATTCTGCAGCGCCTGCGCAACGACCGCCGAGTTGCCCACATTATAACCAGTGCTGATTACTGGGTGGCCACGCTGCTGGATCCCCACTACAAGGACAACGTGCCATCCTTAATTACGTCACTGGAGCGTGATAGAAGTAATAATGACAATAAAGGAATAATTCACAGCAACTTGGAAGTGCTGGTCCTTCATTATTACTTCTATTGCCTGGGATCCCAACCCTAGGACCGCACACCCACACGCTACTACATAGTGCCAACTGATCTACATGATATACCCACTGGAGCATGGAACGTCTTAGCAGGAGGCATTTCAGCAACATGGTGGAGCAGTATGTGTGCACACGCCTACACGTACTGAATGACGGGTCTGCCCCTTTCAACTTCTGGCTCTCCAAATTGGGCACATGGCCTGAGCTTGCCCTTTACGCCTTGGAGGTGCTGGCCTGTCCTGCGGCCAGTGTATTATCCGAATGTGTGTTTAGCATGACAGGGGGGGGGGGGGTGATCAAAGACAAGCGCAGCCGCCTGTCCACAGCCAATGTGGACAAGCTCACGTTCATTAAAATGAACCAGGCATGGATCCCATAGGACTTGTTCGTAACTTGTGCTGAGTAGATAAGTATACCGGCCGCACCCAGCCATTGTTATTCTCCAGCGCACTTTCTCTTTGCATTCTTTTTTCTATTTCCCAATGTTTTGGGGTCTTCCCAAAAAACAAACAAAAAAAAAACAGCATTGGCTACCTCCTCCTTCTCCACCGCCGCTTTCACATACACCGCCACGTCCACTGCCTCCTCAACCTCCTACTCCACTTTGACCTCCGCCTCCTAATTCAAGATCCTTATTTTTTATTTTTTTATATTCTATGTTATTTCAAGTAATTTCCCTATTCACATTTGTTTGCAGGGCAATTGTCCTGCTCTTACCCCCATTTTGCCTCCTTTTGCAGCCCTCTAGCCCTTACTATGTCTATTTTACAGGCATTTTAGTGCCACAAAGTTTGGGTTCCCATTGACTTTAATGGGGTTCGGGTTCGTGGTCAAGTATGCGTCAAGTTCGGGTCCCGAACCTGAACTTTGAGCCGAAGTTCGGCTGAACCCAGCGAACCCAAACTTCCAGGTGTTCACTCATCTCTGGTCCTGAATAATCAGGCAGCGTTCTGCCACCAGAGCCAGGTTTAAAAAAAAAAACTAGTAGAGTGATGTCATCAGACCATGCAAGTTTATCACAGCAACCTGACGTGCAGGAGAGTGGACAATGCCGGTGGAGGATGGTGGTGATATTGATTCTGGATCAGGGACAGATGAGTAACATCTTCATTTAGAGATGGAGGGGGTCATTTATTAAGACTAAAACGCCAGTCTTAATACCCCTTTAGCTGGCGCTGGTTGCGCCAAATTTATGTAGAGGTGCCAACCTCTACATAACTTCGGTGTATCCACCGCCTGTCAAAATCTATGCCAGCTTCCTGGCTGGCGTAGATTTAGACCATTTTCTACGCCCAGCAATTCAGCAGAGGTAGTCATGCTTACAGACTATACGAAAAGGTGCTTTTTCCTATAGTGAGCAAGCATTACCACCACTGTTGAATTGCAGGGTGGTCATAACCCCTGGATACGAGCAGTGTATAATGTGATAGAAAAATTTATCACCCCAGCAAAGGAGGCAATATGGAGAATCACAATACATTAGTAAGTGTCTTGTATTAACTTTGTCTACATTATAAATGCCATTTGCTGAAGTGAGACGACGCCTTTAAGGGTTGGAGAGGTGTTTTTTTCATGAAATTCTGTGCCCTTTTCACTCCAGACTTTTGTTTATTGTGGCCAAAGAGTTCTATTTTAACCTCATCGGTCCACAGGTCTTGTTTTCAAAATGCATCAGGCTTGTTTAGATTTTTTTCTGATGAGTCTTCCATAAAGGCCATATTTCTGCAGTTGTCACTGAACAGTAGAACAATGTACCACATCTCCAGAGTCTGCAAAATCTCCCTGAAGGTCTTTTGCAGTCAAGTGGGGGTTCTGATTTGCCTTTCTAGCAATCGTATGGGCAGCTGTCTCTGAAATTTTTCTTGGTCTTGCAGAACTTTTCTTGATCTCCAGTGTTCCCGTTAACTGCTATTTCTTCTCCTGCTTTGTGGGCCTCAACCATTTTCATTTTCAGAGAATTAGGCAGCTGCTTAGAAGAACCCATGGCTGCTCTTTTATGGGACAAGGTTAGAGGAGTTTGGGTATTTATAAAGCTTTGAAATTTGCATCACCTGGCCTTTCCTAACGGTGATTGTGAACTAGCCTTAACCCTAACAGGCTATTTAAGGTCTGAGACCTTAGTCAAAGTTATCTCAGCACTCCAATCTCCTTGGGTTCCAATACTTTTGCAAGGGACTCATTTCCTTTTTCACTCTAAAATTTTAAAAAACCAAAATAATACACTATTGCTTAAAATGTTAAAAAGTGTGTTTACTCTTTAACTTTATGCCTTTTGGAGATCGTTTCATCTTCAACTTGCTTAACTGTTCACAGTAACAGTAATTTTGACCAGGGGAGCCCAAACTTTTGCATGCCACTGTAAATCAGAAGGTAGGTCTAGTTCCTGGCAGGACTTAGGTCCATATGTGTGAATGTATGCTTATTCCTCCATTTTCTTGTAACAGTCCAACACATGCTTAGCCTGTGGGCAGCATTTTCTTTCCCATATGTACTGCATGTTGTGCTCAGAGTTCCTTTGATTTTTTTTATACAGGTATAGATCAGAAAGATCTAGTCTCATCACTGCCTGCATGGGCCAAAAATGTAGTGGCATAAATGCTCCAAATCAGGCACTCACTAAACAGATCTTCTCTTTTTACTTACCAGATACTCCCCAATACGTCTTTATCCTTGGCCTTCTTGCCAAACACTCAACAGCTAGGGTAAGCGGGACCAGCCTACCACTGACAACTATCACTAAGGACTGCCAGTTAACTATTTTAATTCCTATATGCAGCCTTTTGTTAGGTCAGTGATTTGTGCCGGCTGCTGCCATGCTACTCACCATGCTGCCCGGTGTCACCTGTAGTCTCTTAATGGGCCAGTTAAATCCTTCTCTAGTCAATGACTGAGGGTCCCTGAGCATGTAAGGCACCCTCTTCAGGTGCCTGAGCTTTAAGGTTCCCTGTGACAATAAACGTGTTTGGAATACTTGTGCTTCAGCGATTCTCTTGAATAATCCAGCATTATCGACTTTGTGTTCCTGCTGTGCATCCATCCTGCCTGTGTACTTCTCACCTCACAGCTCAGCTTTCAGTTCAGGTTTATGTTTAAGTTCTCCTAGTCCGTCTGCCTATCTGCACTACAGTTTTGGTTCCTGCCTGCCTTGTTCCTGCATCTAGCAGTAGCCCACCCACAAGCCTTCCCAGTGTCTCCAGTTCTGTGTTGCCATTATCTACAGTTCCAGTGTTAGAGACTGTCCAGACTACTTCTGCGATTATGGTGTGGTTTCCTTGCATCTCTTCCATCCAGGCCATCCAGCTAAGTTTCGTACACAAAAATTCTGCCAAAAAAACATAATCAGTATTTGCGACTATTCAGACCGTACCTGCAGTTTTTGGTGCGTTTTTACTGCTTTTTCGGTATTCTGAGCTTCTAGTGCTTGCACCAGAGTCTATGACCCCAGTAGGGTCAGCTGCCAACTATACTAGGACTATCCCAAGAGGTATCGGTATGGTTGCTCCCCTGCAGCCAAGTCCAGATCGCTGTACAGGGGTTAAAGGGTGAACATCAGGGGAGCACTGGAATAATGCCCTTAGGTTTTAGCCAAAAGCCAAACCAGATAGTTAGCAGAGTGGGTCCACACTCACTGATCTGTAACATCTTTTCAGATACATATTTAGTACCCCAGAACAGTGTATTTGCAAACTCTTCTCATTATATAATGTTATGTAATGTTATTTGATATGTAAATGCCTTGTAATGTCCTAGAATAACTCTGTATGGATTAGTCAGGGTTAACAATGATACTGTTGGATGTATTATAACTTCCATTCTGCACTCTAATTTATTTTCTACAACTGGTCTGGTTACTAACTCCAGCATCATGCTCTGAGCACTATACATACACACCCTGCCTTGCTCCTATACAAAGCGTTAACACTAAGAGCACCCCAACTACCATCAGGAAAGAGCCCTGGAATTAGGGTGTGCCTCGAGGAAACAAAGTGTTCTAGGGAGCAACAGTGTAAGAATTGCCACTGTGAATAAGTAATGCAGCCAAAGCCAGTACCACTCCCATCCCCCACTTCCGCCCCTCCTGGGTCACGGCACATAGTACATACGGTAGATAAGCCAGTTTAACCATTTGTACCACTGAAATTGCATAGCTAGCTTTACTACAAACATTTTAACAACTGTAGCAATGTGCCAGTTGATAACTTTAGCAGTAAACCATATTTCAGTATGGATTTAACCCTTTTCAGAGTGAACCACCGTTCCTTATAAGCATTAACCCTTTAGCAGTGAACCTCGGGTCACTACACTATGGGTAAATGAATGCTTGATGGTGTTAACAAACAGCCTGTTTAAAAACCCACTGCACTCTCAGAGTTGTTATATTTTTTAGAATTAAAAACTGTTTCCAAAAAATGTCCCTTTTAGGAGCAGATACATGCCAGTGTTTACACACACTCAGTTATCCCTTTTAGAAAGAAACAACAGGTAGGCAGTATGTTAAATAAAATGCATATACACTACTCACAAAAAGTTAAAGATATTTGGCTTTCGGGTGAAATTTATGGAAAATGTAAAAAGTTCACAGTGTAAAAAGCTACGGTGATATTATATCATGAAAGTCGGGCATCTAAGTGGAAGCAGCAATGGTGATTTCCTCATCTCAAACAATCTATTGAAACAAAAGCCAACTCCAGTGGTGGGTATACCCCCACAAACATGTCAGGGTCTTAATAACTTGTCACGTGACGCATCAACTACAGCTCGACAACGACGTCTCAGTCTGTTCACAAGTCGACTTTTTTTCTGCTGAGGCATGCCACTCTTCTTAAAGGGCGGCTCTCAGGTCATTAAGGTTCTGGGGTACAGAGTTACGAGCCTCTACACGGTAACTCAGCTGATCTCATAGGCAGGTGTGCACCACCAATGATGCCAAGTGAGGCGATCGCCTCAGGCAGCACCAGGAAGGGGCAAGAAGGGGGCAGCCGAAGGGCCAATGAGTGCTTTCATTGTGGCAAAGGGGTTAGGTTAAGAAATTTGCATGGGGGGGCTGTCATTTCAGTTTTCGCCTCAGGCAGCAGAAAGGCTAGGTGCACTCCTGCCCATAGGTTTTCAATGGGATATAGGTCTGGAGAAAGTGCAGGCCACTCCATTTGAGGTCCCACAGTCTCCAGCAGCCGTTCCCTAATGATGCGACCTCGATGAGCTGGGACATTGTCCTCCATGAAGATGAAATTAGGTCTGTGTTGTTCATGTAGAGGCACAATGACTGGATAGATGATGTTCGGCTACTTTCACACTTCCGACAGCAAGGTCCGGCAGGCTGTTCCGGCGGGAACAGCCTGCCAGATCCATGCTAACGCTAGCCCACCGTACAGCCGGAAGTCCTCTCCGGCCCCATTCACTATAATGGGGGTGGGCCGGAGGTCCGGCCGCAGCACGGCAAACAAGCCAAGAGGCAGCAGGACAAAAACTACAGCGTGCTGTAGTTTTTGTCCGGCCGCCTATCGGCTTGTTTGCTGTGATGTGGCCGGACCTCTGACCCGCCCCCATTATAGTGAATGGGGCCTAAGAGGACTTCCGGCAGCATGGTGGGCTAGCTAGATCCTGCTGCCGCAAGTGTGATAGTAGCCTTATTTATGTAGTATAGGCTTGTCACTGTACCATTCACAAAGTGTGGGAAGTTCTGTACTGACTAGACATACCTGCCCACACTGTAACACCACCACCACCAAAGGCTTATCTGGTGACAACAGTGGATGATGCATAGCGCTCTCCTTCACGTCTCCAACATCGTTGGCGGCCATAATTTCTGCTCAGTGTGAATCAAATTTCATCAGTGAACAGCACTGAGGCCCACTGGTCCCTCATCGAGTGTAGATGTTCCCTGGGCCATGTAAGACGATGACGCCTGTTGGTCAGGTACCCTTGCAGGTTGTCTAGCGCACAGACCATGCTGATGTAAACAGTTTTGAATGGTCTGACGTGACACTTGGGTGCCTCTCACCTTCCTTAAATGTGCCTGGAGTTGTGTGGCATTCATCATCCAGTTCCGTGCGGCATTGTTCACAATGAAGCGGTCATCAGTGTGGGATGGGGCCAAAAGATGTCCACTTCTATGCCTTCCTGTGACTCTTCCAGTCTCTCTGTATCTCTGTTGCAACCTGCTGATGACACTCTATGACACTGTAATTTCAGTGGCCATTTCCTTTTGAGAACATCTTGCTTGAAGCCTCACAATGGCGAGGTACTGTTGATCCATTGTTAGGTGTCGCCTTGGTCTCATGATGTCAAAATGTAAACAGCATGATGAGGAGGACTGTTTAAATACCAATTCAAATTGAACCGGGAAATTTATTTAGCGATTCATGGATCAAACACCTGTTGTGAATTTTGCCGTTAAGCTCCTTGTTAGAGAACAGCAAGTTGTGCAGAAAGTAACATTGAACAGTTGGACATGTGCATTCAAAAGTTAAGAGAAGGTCACATTAAGTTCACCTGTAGAGGTTCATTTTAGGTTCATCCTGAAATTTCACCCACAAGCCAAATATCCCTAACATTTTGTGAGTGGTGTATATATACCATATTTTCCGCCCTATAAGATGCATTGTTTTAGAGGAGGAGAATAAGGAAAAAAATATTAGACCTCAGATCAGGCCACCAATGTTAATCAGACCTCAGCTCAGAGCCCCAATGAGAGCCCCAATGTTAATAAGATCCTCAATCAGACCTCAGCTCAGACCCCAATAACACCTCAGATCAGACCTCCAATCAGACCTCAGATCAGAGCCCCAATATGAATAACCCCCAAGACCTCAGATCAGAGCCCCAATATGAATAAGAATCCCCCCCCCCCCTTCAAACCTCAGATCAGAGCCCCAATGTGAACAACCTGACTATTCAGAGTCCTTTACTATTCTAAAAGTCAGTGCCTATTCTAAGCCTCCCTGCCTAGTGTGAGTCCCTGACTAGTCTAAGAGTCCATGCCTATTCTAAGCCTCCCTTTCTAGTCCAAGTCCCTGTCTATTCTAAGAGTCCATGCCTATTCTAAGCCTCCCTGACTAGTCTAAGAGTCCGTGCCTATTCTAAGCCTCCCTGCCTAGTCCGAGTCCCTGACTATTCTAAGAGTCCATGCCTATTCTAAGTCTCCCTGCCTAGTCTGAGTCCCTGACTATTCTAAGAGTTTGTGCCTATTCTAAGCCTCCCTGCCTAGTCCGAGTCCCTGACTATTCTCAGAGTCTGTGTCTATTCTAAGTCTTCCTGCCTGGTCTGAGTCCCTGACTAGTCTCAGAGTCTGTGCCTATTCTAAGCCTCCATGCCTAGTCCTTGACTATTCTAAGAGTCCGTGCCTATTCTAAGCCTCCCTGCCTAATCTAAGTCCCTGACTATTCTAAGAGTCCGTGCCTATTCTAAGCCTCCCTGCCTAGTCCGGGTCCCTGACTATTCTAAGAGTCCGTGTCTATTCTAAGCCTCCCTGCCTAGTTTGAGTCCCTGACTATTCTAAGAGTCCGTGTCTATTCTAAGCCTCCCTGCCTAGTTTGAGTCCCTGACTATTCTAAGAGTCCGTGCCTATTCTAAGCCTCCCTGCCTAGTCTAAGTCCCTGACTATTCTAAGAGTCCGTGCCTATTCTAAGCCTCCCTGCCTAGTCCGGGTCCCTGACTATTCTAAGAGTCCGTGTCTATTCTAAGCCTCCCTGCCTAGTTTGAGTCCCTGACTATTCTAAGAGTCCGTGTCTATTCTAAGCCTCCCTGCCTAGTTTGAGTCCCTGACTATTCTAAGAGTCCGTGCCTATTCTAAGCCTCCCTGCCTAGTCTAAGTCCCTGACTATTCTAAGAGTCCGTGCCTATTCTAAGCCTCCCTGCCTAGTCCGGGTCCCTGACTATTCTAAGAGTTTGTGCCTATTCTAAGCCTCCCTGCCTAGTCCGAGTCCCTGACTATTCTCAGAGTCTGTGTCTATTCTAAGTCTTCCTGCCTGGTCTGAGTCCCTGACTAGTCTCAGAGTCTGTGCCTATTCTAAGCCTCCATGCCTAGTCCTTGACTATTCTAAGAGTCCGTGCCTATTCTAAGCCTCCCTGCCTAATCTAAGTCCCTGACTATTCTAAGAGTCCGTGCCTATTCTAAGCCTCCCTGCCTAGTCCGGGTCCCTGACTATTCTAAGAGTCCGTGTCTATTCTAAGCCTCCCTGCCTAGTTTGAGTCCCTGACTATTCTAAGAGTCCGTGTCTATTCTAAGCCTCCCTGCCTAGTTTGAGTCCCTGACTATTCTAAGAGTCCGTGCCTATTCTAAGCCTCCCTGCCTAGTCTAAGTCCCTGACTATTCTAAGAGTCCGTGCCTATTCTAAGCCTCCCTGCCTAGTCCGGGTCCCTGACTATTCTAAGAGTCCGTGTCTATTCTAAGCCTCCCTGCCTAGTTTGAGTCCCTGACTATTCTAAGAGTCCGTGTCTATTCTAAGCCTCCCTGCCTAGTTTGAGTCCCTGACTATTCTAAGAGTCCGTGCCTATTCTAAGCCTCCCTGCCTAGTCTAAGTCCCTGACTATTCTAAGAGTCCGTGCCTATTCTAAGCCTACCTGCCTAGTCTAAGGGTCTCTTCCTATTCTAAGAGCCCTTGCCTATTTAAAGATTTCTCGCCTTTTCGAAGATCCCCACGTATTTGATCTGTTACTAGCAGTGATCCCTGCAGACCTCATTTCTATTGTCCGAGTATTACTAACTAATCAGTAACCAGCTGGAAAGATAGAAAATAGGAGGAGGGCTGCCAGTGATCAGCACTGACAGCATATGAAAGAGGCAGGGACTCAGAACAGGCAGGGACTCTTAGAATAGGCAGGGACTAGAGATGAACAAATTTCTTGAACTTTGTTAACTTTGTTTCAGGTTTCATTCTACCGAATCAGTCCAAATATTCTATTTTGGTCTAAATCAATTCTACTCAAATCAAAGGCGCTCCAATTGGCCTGTAAATTGATGTATGACACTGTAAGGTCTCCTAGGACGCATATTTTTTCTCTCGTCTTTATTTTTGAGTTTTTTCTCTCTCTGTCTCCCCCTTTCAAGCTTTTTAACGCAAAAATAATGTCAGTGTAACACTGACGTACAGTATATAGCTATGGGTAAACGCATGGTTGACAGTGTTAACAAACCGTGTTTGTTAAAAAAGTTTAAAAAAAATGCTACTCATTCACAAAAAATAAAATTATTTGTGCACTTATAAACTATAGAAAAATTGCATCGTGTTTTGGGAACCAGCAAAATGGTGCAATTGGACGTCCCCTGGGTGCAAAAAATACGCTGCTATTGACGCATTAAAATATACTTGTTGCACGTGGATAAACTAGAAGCTTTGCAGAAAGTTTTTAGAAATAAAAAGGCACAACTGCTCAGTGTATGCAGCAAAATATATCCTGCTGGTGATGCTGGGAAATATGCATTTTGTACACTTATAAACTGTAGAATCTTTGCAACACGTTTTTGGACAAAAATGCTCATAAAAAAAGAGCACTGTCTCTTTATAAGCTCATACTTTGTGCAGTGCAACACATGAAGCTACGAGCCAGGCCTGGCTACAGACATACAGTACACTAACTGCCCTATCCTGTCCCTAAAGATAAAACCTGGCTCTCTACCTAAAAGTATCTTCTTCACACCCCCTACCCTGTCCCTGCAAGACCCTAAAACGGCTGGCTTGTGTATCTAATCGCTGTATCTGTCAGAGACATCACAGACATGTCCTATCCCATGAGTGGCTGAGCTCATACTGGTGTCTGTGTTTCAGAGCTAATATAGGAGAATTTTTGTGAAATTTATGACAAATCTGATTAGTTTTACAATCGATTTGCTCATCTCTAGCAGGGACTCTTAGAATATATGTAGGACGGCAGCAACTGGGGCAGGGAGAGGAGAGACAGGCTGAGAAGCCTCCTCGTCTTACATAGCAACGTTCAGTTAGAGGGTTGCTTTAAAGTCAATTTTCTAATAAAAGCTTGCATATTTCTCTAATGAAGCAGATTACAAAATCACTCAAAACCAATGTGCCTACACATAAAAAAAATGAAATGACAGTTAACACGTTAAACAAAACTTGAAAACCCCATTTACGCTCCCAGCACCGTGATACTTTGTAACAAACCCTAAGGCCTCTTGCACACGACCGTTTTTTTCCCCCATTTACGTTCTGTTTTTTACGTTCCATATACGGACCATATACGGAACCATTCATTTCAATGGATCCGCAAAAAAAAACCGCAAGGTACTCCGTATGCCTTCTGTTTCCGTATTTCCGTTTAAAGATAGAACATGTCCTATTATTGTCCGCATAACGGACAAGGATGAAGGGCCAGCTGTTCCGTTCCACAAAATACGGAATGCACACAGATGCCATCCCTATTTTTTGTGGATCTGTTTTTTTGCGTTACGCCAAATACATACAGTCGTGTGCAAGAGGCCTTACTCATCAGTTTTTATGTTCGAAGGAGTTAATTCTTCCTTCAGCCTCTAGTTCTCTATGGAAATCACCGCAGGCGACCTTTCCTGCACCACCACTTTCCTATACAGACGTCATGGGCCAGCTGTTCCGTTCCGCAAAAAACAGAATGCACACGGACGTCATCCGTATTTTTTTGCGGATCCGTTTTTTTTGCGGACCGCAAAAATACTGAAAAAAACTATACGGTCGTGTGCAAGAGGCCTAAGCTTCAGCGCAGCTAATTCAGGAAAGTTTTTCTGCCTCAGAATGCAAATAGGAGCATGTATTTCTCATTGACAGCAAGCAGGGATCTTGAAAACGATAAGGAACTGAAGCGCAAAGAATATTAGAAAGTTGCTAAACTTTTCAAAAATTGATACAGGACAAAATACTGGATGTGAGACGTCATTTCTATACTTGCAGGACGCCTATGAACACAATCTTTAATATATTCTCCGTGTTCTCTTATTTCAGGGCGGCAACGTCTCCTTTCACTTCTGCAGCTTGTGGTCGAAGAATTGCACATGGCCTTCTGGTTACCCACCACTAGATGGCGACAATGTCACAGTAGAGAGAGGCCGGACCCTGCTGCTGGATGATCGCACCGCTCTTCTCAACCTGCTTCATATCAAAGGTTTTCTTTTTTCTTCTTTTTTTTTTATATATCTCTTCGCTTTAAGAAGGAACCTTAAGAGGCTCCGTGTACTGATCCTATTCTGAGGATTTTCACAAGACACAGCTGCTGTCTCTTTTTTGCATCGCTAGCTTGCCCCGTTTATGAATAATATTGGTTCGAGGTGATTGATAATACTCCCATGCTGCAGATTAGAAATTCACTTTCTCGGCTTGAAAAATATGATTATTTGCCCTAAAAGTAAATAATTTACACAGGCGTAATGCAAATTGCATGAAGGTGAGGTGAGGATTGACTGGCGCCGTCACGAGCTGTTATTGTAGATCAGTCGTTCATGGGGGGATAGCTGCTTCACAGATTCGGGGGTCTCCTTACCAACCCACAATGTATATAAGCAACCAGGCAATAGCTAATGCTAACTGCCGGGATCAGAAATGACTCCCATCCCTTCAACACTTTGCATGCCTTGGTTGGTAGCATTTATTCCACCTTTACTCACCCCCGTAAAGAGATTGGTCCTTAATGGCCATTTTTCGTCATTTACATGCATTGTCAAACCCATAATAAAGCAAAAATACTGAAAGGGTTGAGAAAAAAAAAAAAAAGCATCACAACTCACCTCCACCGATTCCTAGCCGCTGCTTTTCCAATGCTGCTCCTGTCCCAACTGCTTTCCATGCCCTGTCCTGGCTGAAAATGGCAGGAAATACTTGCTCAGGTCAGTGGATGGCTAAGGGGGGGCCAAGCCGGGACAGGAAGGGGATCAGTGGAGGTGAGTAATGATAACCCACCGCCATCGTCTGTGTCAGTCATGGTTGTTCTTAAGGAATAATGGGAATGGATGCTCAGGGAGCTGGAGACCTGGGACCTGCTCCATAGTCCCCAATATAATGGCAGAAGGGAACCATTTGGGTGTATGATGCCCACTATACTGCAAATGCTGATGGGGTATGTCAGAGCTGCATAAGTAATCTCCTCACAATTTTCCCACCTTCCTTTACTTGAGACAGGAGACACAAGAAACTCTGAAACTTTCAGGCAAATTTCTCACTTATAACAGTGACATCCACAGTGCCCCCATAACAGTGACATCTACAGTGTCCCCATAACAGTGACATCCACAGCACCCCCATAATAGTGACATCCACAGTGCCCCATAACAGTGACATTCACAGTGCCCCCATAACAGTGACATCCACAGCACCCCCATAATAGTGACATCCACAGTGTCCCCATAACAGTAACATCCAGAGTGCCCCCCATAACAGTGACATCAACTGCGTCCCATAACATTGACATCCACAGTGCCCCCATAACAGTGAAATCCACAGTGCCCCCATAACAGTGACATCCACAGATTCCCCCATAACAGTGACACCCACAGTGCCCCTATAACAGTGACATCCACAGTGCCCAATAACAGTGACCTCTACAGCGCCCCCCATAACAGTGACATCCACAGTGCTCCCATAACAGTGACATCCACAGTGCCCCCATAACAGTGACATCCACAGTGCCCCCATAACAGTGACATCCACAGTGCCCCCATAACAGTGACACCCACAGTGCCCCCATAACAGTGACATCCACAGTGCCCAATAACAGTGACCTCTACAGCACCCCCCATAACAGTGACATCCACAGTGCTCCCATAACAGTGACATCCACAGTGCCCCCATAACAGTGACATCCACAGTGCCCCATAACAGTGAAATCAACAGCACCCCCATAATAGTGACATCCACAGTGCCCCATAACAGTGACATTCACAGTGCCCCCATAACAGTGACATCCACAGCACCCCCATAATAGTGACATCCACAGTGCCCCCATAACAGTGACATCCACAGTGCCCCCATAACAGTGACATCCACAGTGCCCCCATAACAGTGACATCCACAGTGCCCCCATAACAGTGACATCCACAGCGCCCCCATAACAGTGACATCCACAGCGCCCCCAGATGCTAAAATAGTAACATACACAATGTTTCAATAACTATAGCTATCAGATATACTGCATGATAGAAAGAAAGAAACATTAGATTTCTCTTAACTCAATAGATATGAGATAGATAGATAATATTGATAATGCACTCATACTTTGCATTACTGATACATAGAAATAAAATAAAAAAACACATTTGAAAAGCACTACTACTCATAATAAGAGTAATAATAAAAATAATAATAAAAACAAAATAAAATAATACTAATAATACTATATTAAAGTTGCATGAATTAATTAGTAAAGAAATGAATGTGAAGATGATACTACACATAAAAGTGACACCGCTACGATCACTGCTAATAATATATGTATCATACAAAGCGTGCGTGCGGCTGTCTCCATGTCCGCACTTATTTCACTGCCTCCACTTAATGCACCCCATTACAGTACTTTAGTTTATTTTCCTGAAACAATTAAAATAATCCAGCGCCCTATACAGGTTTCCTATGTATAAATAAAAAATAAAAGCTTCGGGGATAAAAAAAAAAACATATACCATCATCAACAACGTCAAGGAAAAGTAAAAGGTGCTGTATGGTTGAGTGATTTTATTTTATTGGAAATGGAACACGCTGCCCTCTGTCCAATTAATCTCTATGCCACGGAGCGGCTGCACACAAAGAAATCCACACTCAAAATAATGACTATATGACATAAGTTGTACAATGTGTGTATATATATATATTCGCAGAGTGACCCGGGGGATACACACGGAGATGTATAATTTGGGAATATGTATTATTGGAGAGATGTCAGGGAGATAATGTATTTTCAATAACAGGGACAGGGCAGGGACTCATTCACATTTTCTCGCCCCGGTTTGTGATGAATTGTTAAATGTATCATTCAATATCATAGCAAGTAATGCGTGTCCCCCTCCAATATATTAACCGCCCCCGTAACCCATTTACAGCTGTATTGTCCGGTAACGATTTATAATCCCCTCACTGGAAGCAACTTCTCCTCTCATGCATTCAGGTTCTGCAGCAATTCCGTCTCGCTGATGTTGTAAGCTTTTGTCTAATTTCAGCCGGATTCAGCCCTGAGGTGCTTTTGATTTATTCAGGAGTTAAACAGTTAAGATAAGCAGATACGTCGCACGGGGTGCACTGTGGGAAAATCCTTTTTTGTTTTTGTTTTTGTAATTGCCTTGTTTTTGTTTATATTTTTGTTTCATCATTTATTTTTAATTAATTGAAAACTATTAAACTTATATTTAAAAAATAAATAGGAAAAATAAAAATGCTAACTTTTTCTATTGCTTTTAAATAGGATTTTTTTTAAAAAATGGATAAAAAATGTATAGATAGTGCAAGAATAAGTGCACCATACATATAAAATAATAGAACCATATTTTTTAGAAGAAAGCCTTAAAATGAATATATTTTTTCCTGACAAAAAAAATTTAAAAAATCATAAAGAATTAAGGGATAGATAGATATAAATAATGAGAAAATAAAAAAATTATTTTAAAAGGGAATAAGAAAAATTATTGTTTAAAGCTAGTTTTTTTTTAAATAGTTTGAATTATATAAATTTTTTCCATGTCACTATTTTTGTAAAAAATAAAGAAACTTGAAATATTGCTTTTTAAATTGGCCATTGAGCCTCATGAGTGGGGTGAGAGGTAGGCAGAATAGGCAGCCACCTAGGGCACCAATGGGGAGGGGCACATTTAGATGGAAAATGGAGGGATGAGCGAGGAGAGGCTGTGAGAGACATGCAATAGCGTGCTCTACCCATCCTGTATTAGGAGCTGCAGATGTATGAAGGAGAAAAAATTGAAATATGTATTTTAATAAGTATGCTAGGGATTAGTAGGCAAAGAGATGGAGGGCAGGAAGTTATTAACTTAAACGGAGTCTGTAAGCAGTTTTGACAATGCTAAACTGTTTACAGCACTAAGTAGGGGCTGGGGAGATCAGTATAGACATACCATTTATTATCAGCTTTTATTATCAGGAGTAGTGAAAATATGAACTTTTATTCTGCCAGGTTCTACTCCTTAAGTGCAATGGAGGTGGAGCTCATGGAGGCCAGCATAGTAGAAGTGATAGGTTCCCTTTAAGGAGCAGAATTTGGCAGAATAAAGTTTCATATTCACACTACTCTTGATAAAAGCTCCATAAAAAGTATCATTGTACCCTTACCTAGAGCTGTCAGCAGTTTAGCATGGCCAAACTGCTGACAGACTCCCTTTAATAATTGGTATAAGGTTCAAGGCTGTGGGGGGTGCATTCTGAAACCCATTCCTTGAGTTTATCCGACTTCTTTCGAGCCCGCACATTAGGCTGACACTCCCGACAATTGTCCGCCACATTGGGCTGTGTAACACAGCCTTAACTCCTCCAGTATAAAATCTGGATAACATACAGTAGGACCGCAACATTGAGAAAAAGCTGCTCCTCCCCCTCCCTGCGCAGTCATAAGTCCATAAGTCACAGAGCACGCCCACTGCACTGCAGTTCTCTTATATCCAGGTGTTTGCTGTAATGTAGATTTATGTTACTTCTGCTACAGAAGTTTAAGCAAGATGGCTGCCTTAACTCCTATGCAAAGAAAATACAATACAAAAGAACGTAAAAAAAAAAAGTTTTTTAGCTTATGCTTTTAAATCGTGTAAAGAAAAAAAAAGGAGAGAAGTCTTGCTTTTCTTAGTTAATAAGTGACCCCATGTGATCTCAGTTTCCCTGCTGTACGTAAGCAGATGCATTCGAAAAGGAGACATTGCTTCTTGGCATCAAGATGTGCATTTAGGTATCTCAGGGTCCTGCATGGCACAACACATAATAAATAATTCATTTCTGTGTAGCAAGGAACATCTTTTTGGCAGCTAAGAAAGGCTGTTTGTTCCAGATCAGATTTGGATCACAGGACTGAGGAGACAGATATTTTGAGATTCACGCTGCAGTCGAGTGGACGCTTTTTTAGACAGACCTGTACACCTACTTGTTAAAATGCAGATATTTTTCTCATTGCATTTTAAAGAGGCTGCACAGGTTTAGAAAAACATATGAAGTTCAGTTCTTTGTGTGGCCCTTGGTCATATTATGAAGCCCTTCAATGCTTAAAGGGGTTCTCCGGGAATGATTTTAAATGGCCACCGGCAACCTGTCTTAGAATGTGAACAGGACTGGTTGCCACCACTTGGAGAGTTCATAGAGAGGGAGGGGACAGGGTCTTATTACACGCTACACTGCTGCACAATGGATGGTAATTTCTGCCTTTGATATGCCATCATGGCTGAGCAGCCTGACAGGAACACTCACCAATGTGTAGTGTATGCAAGTGTAAGAGCGTAATGTGTACAGAAGCACCACCACCTCACTCCCCTAGGAAGCTCTGCTGTGGCCTCACTACATTGCTCTACAGTAGATGATAGTCATGGGATCCTGCCTACAATATGCCATCATGGCTGAGCAGCCTGACAGGAACACTCAAAAATGTGTAGTGTATGCAAGTGTAAGAGCGTAATGTGTACAGAAGCACCACCACCTCACTCCCCTAGGAAGCTCTGCTGTGGCCTCACTACATTGCTCTACAGTAGATGATAGTCATGGGATCCTGCCTACAATATGCCATCATGGCTGAGCAGCCTGACAGGAACACTCAAAAATGTGAAGTGTATGCAAGTGTAAGAGCGTAATGTGTACAGAAGCACCACCACCTCACTCCCCTAGGAAGCTCTGCTGTGGCCTCACTATATTGCTGTACAGTAGATGATAGTCATGGGATCCTGCCTACAATATGCCATCATGGCTGAGCAGCCTGACAGGAACACTCACCAATGTGTAGTTTATGCAAGTGTAAGAGCGTAATGTGTACAGAAGCACCACCACCTCACTCCCCTAGGAAGCTCTGCTGTGGCCTCACTACATTGCTGTACAGTAGATGATAGTCATGGGATCCTGCCTACAATATGCCATCATGGCTGAGCAGCCTTACAGGAACACTCAAAAATGTGTAGTGTATGCAAGTGTAAGAGCGTAATGTGTACAGAAGCACCACCACCTCACTCCCCTAGGAAGCTCTGCTGTGGCCTCACTATATTGCTGTACAGTAGATGATAGTCATGGGATCCTGCCTACAATATGCCATCATGGCTGAGCAGCCTGACAGGAACACTCACCAATGTGTAGTTTATGCAAGTGTAAGAGCGTAATGTGTACAGAAGCACCACCACCTCACTCCCCTAGGAAGCTCTGCTGTGGCCTCACTACATTGCTGTACAGTAGATGATAGTCATGGGATCCTGCCTACAATATGCCATCATGGTTGAGGAGCCTGACAGGAACACTCACCAATATATAGCATATGCAAGTGTCAGAGTGTAGTGTGCAGTGAGGCCCCACCCCCGCACTCCCCTAGGCATCTCTGAAAATGGATGCAACCTTTCTTGCTCACATACTAGGACAGGTTGCTGGCAACCATTTAAAATCATTCCTGGAGAACCCTTTTCATTGTTACAGTACAGCATAATATTCTACAGTTTTCAAACCAGCATCTGAATCTGAATACTTATGTAATTAAAAATATATTATAGCTAGTTATTCACTGTAATCTATCTGTATAGCGCCACCTGCTGTTTGCTCTTTTTCTAATTTCTCTGTCCTGCTCACTGAGATGGAAGCACGTGCTGAGTTCCATCCTTCAACTGCCACCAGTAGCAGCAGAAAGGACACGCCCTCTGAGAAAGAATGTAAAACCTAGGCTGCCAGCTTGAAATAAATATAGTAGAACAATTGGATCAATGAATGGGGGAGATCTCTGGATCCATGTGAGGTACAGGGCTGGGTCTAGCACTGTTAGAAAGAGGTTGTCATATACTAGATTATTTTCATTTTTTACATTATTCATGGGATAACCTCATTAACCACATCAGCTCCCCTAGCTTAAACCCCATTAATGACCAGACCACTTTTTACAATTCTGCACTACACTACTTTCACGGTTTATTGCTCGGTCATACAACTTACCACCCAAATGAATTTTACCTCCTTTTCTTCTCACTAATAGAGCTTTCATTTGGTGGTATTTCATTGCTGCTGACACTTTTACTTTTTTTTATATTAATCGAAATTCACCAAAATTTTTGCAAAAAAATTACATTTTTCACTTTCTGTTGTAAAATTTTTCAAATATAACTATATTTCTATATAATTTTTTCGCTAAATTTATTGTTCTACATGTCTTTGATAAAAAAAAAAATGCAATACAGTAGGTGAACCCGATTTTGTGTCAATCTCGCTCTCTTTCTCGGCAAGATTGAGCACCTACGAGCCCCATCGCGGGAGCCAGCGCCGAGCTGGCTTGCCGCGATGGAGACAGAGCCGTCATAGAAGCGACGGGAGATCCGACTTGGATTCCCGCCAATTCTACACGTGTGCGGCGTTTGTTATGAATTCTGAGGGGGAAGTCCCCGCCGGATTTTAAATAAAAATCCGGCATGGGTCCCCCCCTCAGGAGCATACCGGGCCCTTAGGTCTGTTATGGGTTGTAAGGAGAGCCCCCCCTACGCCGAAAAAAACGGCGTAGGGGGTCCCCCTACAATCCATACCAGACCCGTATCCAAAGCACGCTACCCGGCCAGCCAGGAAGGGAGTGGGGACGAGCGAGCGCCCCCCCCCCCCCCTCCTGAGCCGTACCAGGCTGCATGCCCTCAACATGGGGGGGTTGGGTGCTCTGGGGCAGGGGGCGCACTGCGGCCCCCCCACCTCAGAGCACCCTGTCCCCATGTTGATGAGGACAGGGCCCCTTCCCGACAACCCTGGCCGTTGGTTGTCGGGGTATGCGGGCGGGAGGCTTATCGGAATCTGGGAGCCCCCTTTAATAAGGGGGCCCCCAGATACCGGCCCCCCACCCTAAGTGAATGAGTATGGGGTACATCGTACCCCTACCCATTCACCTGCAAGAAAAGTGGTAAAAACACAAATAAACCACACAGTGTATTAAAATATTTTATTTTTCTGCTCCGGAGGCCGCCCCCTGTCTTCTTTATTAGCTCTTTTACCAGGGGGGGCTCTTCTTCTTCCGCTATCCCGACGGGTCTTCTCCGCTATCCGGGGGGTCTTCTCAACTCTCCGGGGTTCTCCTTCTGTCTTCGCCGCTCTCCGTTGTTGACTCGGCGCACCCCGGTTCTTCGTCTCGCGAGATCTCGGATTTTAAATAAAAATTTAGCGAGACGAAGAACCGGGGTGCGCCGAGTCAACAACGGAGAGCGGCGAAGACAGAAGGAGAACCCCGGTTCTTCGTCTCGCTAAATTTTTATTTAAAATCCGAGATCTCGCGAGACGAAGAACCGGGGTGCGCCGAGTCAACAACGGAGAGCGGCGAAGACAGAAGGAGAACCCCGGAGAGTTGAGAAGACCCCCCGGATAGCGGAGAAGACCCGTCGGGATAGCGGAAGAAGAAGAGCCCCCCCTGGTAAAAGAGCTAATAAAGAAGACAGGGGGCGGCCTCCGGAGCAGAAAAATAAAATATTTTAATACACTGTGTGGTTTATTTGTGTTTTTACCACTTTTCTTGCAGGTGAATGGGTAGGGGTACGATGTACCCCATACTCATTCACTTAGGGTGGGGGGCCGGTATCTGGGGGCCCCCTTATTAAAGGGGGCTCCCAGATTCCGATAAGCCTCCCGCCCGCATACCCCGACAACCAACGGCCAGGGTTGTCGGGAAGGGGCCCTGTCCTCATCAACATGGGGACAGGGTGCTCTGAGGTGGGGGGGCCGCAGTGCGCCCCCTGCCCCAGAGCACCCAACCCCCCCATGTTGAGGGCATGCAGCCTGGTACGGCTCAGGAGGGGGGGGAGCCTGGTACGGCTCAGGAGGGGGGGGAGGTGGGGACCCATGCCGGATTTTTATTTAAAATCCGGCGGGGACTTCCCCCTCAGGATTCATAGCAAACGCCGCACACGTGTAGAATTGGCGGGAATCCAAGTCGGATCTCCCGTCGCTTCTATGACGCGCTTGCTGGGATGTGCTGTCACTATTCCAGTGAGTGCGAGATCTCGGCACCATGTCGCCGAGTATCAGCGCGACGCTGTCGTGCTAAAAGCACAATATCACAAACACCTACTGTAAGTGTATATTTATTTATTGGTTTGGGTAAAAGTTATAGCGTTTACAAACTATGGTGCAAAAATGTGAATTTACGCACTTTGACTTTCTGAGCACCTGTCATGTTTCCTGAGGTTCTACAATGCCCAGACAGTAGAAACACCCCACAAATGACCCCATTTCGGAAAGTAGACACCCTAAGGTATTCGCTGATGGGCATAGTGAGTTCATGGAAGTTTTTATTTTTTGTCACAAGTTAGCGAAAAAAAAATTTCTTTTTTTTTTCTTACAAAGTCTCATATTCCACTAACTTGTGACAAAAAATTAAATTTTACATGAACTCACCATACCCCTCACGGAATACCTTGGGGAGTCTTCTTTCTAAGATGGGGTCACTTGTGGGGTATTTATACTGCCCTTGCATTTCAGGGGCCCTAAAGAGTGATAAGTAGTTTGGAATCCAAATGCGTAAAAAATGCCCTGTGAAATCGTAAAGATTCTCATTGGAATTTGGGCCCCTTTGCCCACCTAGGCTGCAAAAAAGTGTCACACATGTGGTATCGCCGTACTCAGAAGAAGTAGGGCAATGTGTTTTGAGGTGTATTTTTACATATACCCATGCTGGGTGAGATAAATATCTCTGTAAAAGACAACTTTTCCCATTTTTTTATACAAAGTTGTCATTTTACAGAGATATTTCTCACACACAGTATGGGTATATGTAAAAATACACCCCAAAACACATTGCCTACTTCTCCTGAGTACGGCGATACCACATGTGTGACACTTTTTTGCAGCCTAGGTGCACAAAGGGGCCCAAATTCCAAAGAGTATCTTTAGAATTTCACAGGGCATTTTTTACGCATTTGGATTCCAAACTACTTCTCACGCTTTAGGGCCCCTAAAATGCCAGGGCAGTATAAATACCCCACAAGTGACCCCATTTTGGAAAGAAGACACCCCAAGGTATTCTGTGAAGGGCATGGCGAGTTCCTAGAATATTTTTTTTTTTTTGGCACAAGTTAGCGGAAAATGATTATTATTATTTTTTTCTTGCAAAGTCTCATATTCCACTAACTTGTCACAAAAAAATAAAATTTTACATGAACTTGCCATGCCCCTCACGAAATACCTTGGGGTGTCTTTTTTTCAAAATGGGTTCACATGTGGGGTATTTATACTGCCCTGGCATTTTAGGGGACCTAAAGCGTGAGAAGAAGTCTGGAATATAAATGTCAAAAAATTTTTACGCATTTGGATTCCGTGAGGGGTATGGTGAGTTCATGTGAGATTTTATTTTTTGTCACAAGTTAGTGGAATATGAGACTTTGTGAGAAAAAAAAACAAAAAAACTATTTCCACTAACTTGTGCCAAAAAAAAAAATCTTCTATGAACTCGCCATGCCCCTCAAAAGTGATCTTTATAGCGCCGCAGCGATTTTACAGTGTTTTTGCAGTGATCAGAAAAAAAAAATTCTGTCACTGCGGTGGGGCGGACTGAACGCAAGTGTGCGCACAAGATCAGGCCTGATCGGGCGAACACTGCATTTTTTGTAGAGCCTTTAGAACATGTCCTATTCTTGTCCGCAATTGCGGACAAGAAAAGGCATTTTCTATATAGTTCTGGCAATGTGCAGATCCGCAAAATGCGGAAAGCACATTGCCGGTGTCCGTGTTTTGCGGATCCACGGTGTCCGTGTTTTGCGGATCCATGGATCCGCGGATCCGCAAAACACATACGGACGTCTAAATGGAGCCTTACAGGGGGGTGATCAATGACTGGGGGGTGATCAGGGAGTCAATATGGGGTGATCAGGGGTTAATAAGGGGTTAATAAGTGACAGGGGGGGTGTAGTGTAGTGTGGTGATTGGTGCTACTTTACAGAACTGCCTGTGTCCTCTGGTGGTCGATCCAAGCAAAAGGGACCACCAGAGGACCAGGTAGCAGGTATATCAGACGCTGTTAACAAAACAGCGTCTGATATACCTTTCAGGGGTTAAAAAAATCGCATCTACAGCCTGCCAGCGAATGATCGGCGCTGGCAGGCTGTAGATCAGCTCGTTTACCTTCCGATACTGTGAACGCGCGCTCCTGTGTGTGCGTGTTCACAGAAAAATCTCGCGTCTCGCGAGATGACGCGCCGATGCGTCCAAGAGGAACAAACCGACCGACCTGAGTTAGGCGGTCGGGAGGAGGTTAAAGGGGTTGTCCGGGTTCAGAGCTGAACCCGGACATACCCATAATTTCACCCCGGCAGCCCCCCTGACTTGAGCATTGGAGCAGTTTATGCGCTCCAATGCTCTCCTTTGCCCTGCGCGACTCTTTTGTTTACAATCACACACTACCGGGCAGAAGCTTCCGCCCGGCAGTGTGTTCGGTGACGTCACCAGCTCTGATGGGTGGGCTTTAGCACTGCCCTAGCCTTTTACTGGCTAGGGCAGTGCTAAAGCCCGCCCATCAGTGCCGGTGACGTCATCGGGCTTCCTGGCAGCCCCATGGAGAGCCCGGTATGTCATCTCCAAAAAATGCCTTTGCCCTGCGCGATTTAGCACAGGGCAAAGGAGAGCATCGGAGCATGAACTGCTCCGATGCTTAAGTCAGGTGGCTGCCTGGGTGAAAATGGAGGTATGTCCGGGTTCAGCTCTGAACCCGGACAATCCCTTTAAGGAACCTTTGCAAAATGCATAGGCATTATACTGTAATTCCCTATGGGTGGATGTTATCCATTTTTAATTTATTAAGTACAGATTTTATATCTCTTTGGAACTTTTGCAGTTGGATCTCCAATTTTTATCTACTATAATACGGCCTCCTACATACCAGAATGTAACTACTATAATACTGCTCCTATGTACAAGAATATAACAACTATAATACTGCTCCTATGTACAAGAATATAACTACTATAATACTGCTCCTATGTACAAGAATATAACTGCTATAATACTGATCCTATGTACAAGAATATAACTACTATAATAATGCTCCTATGTACAAGAATATAACTACTATAATACTGCTCCTATGTACAAGAATATAACTAATATAATACTGCGCCTATGTACAAGACTATAACTACTATAATACTGCTCCTATGTACAAGAATATACCTATTACTATAATACTGTCTCCTATGTACAAGAATATAACTACTATAATACTGCCTCCTATGTACAAGAATAGACCTACTATAATACTGCTCCTATGTACAAGAATATAACTACTATAATACTGCCTCCTATGTACAAGAATATAACTACTATAATACTGCTACCATGTACAAGAATATACCTATTACTATAATACTGCTCCTATGTACAAGAATATAACTACTATAATACTGCTTCCTATGTACAAGAATATAACTACTATAATACTGCCTCCTATGTACAAGAATAGACCTACTATAATACTGCTACCATGTACAAGAATATACCTACTACTATAATACTGCTCCTATGTACAAGAATATACCTACTACTATAATACTGTCTCCTATGTACAAGAATATAACTACTATAATACTGCCTCCTATGTACAAGAATAGACCTACTATAATACTGCTCCTATGTACAAGAATATAACTACTATAATACTGCCTCCTATGTACAAGAATATAACTACTATAATACTGCTACCATGTACAAGAATATACCTATTACTATAATACTGCTCCTATGTACAAGAATATAACTACTATAATACTGCTTCCTATGTACAAGAATATTACTACTATAATACTGCTCCTATGTACAAGAATATAACTACTATAATACTGCTCCTATGTACAAGAATATATCTACTACTATAATACTGCTTCCTATGTACAAGAATATAACTACTATAATACTGCCTGCTATGTACAAGAATAGACCTACTATAATACTGCTACCATGTACAAGAATATACCTACTACTATAATACTGCTCCTATGTACAAGAATATACCTACTACTATAATACTGTCTCCTATGTACAAGAATATAACTACTATAATACTGCCTCCTATGTACAAGAATAGACCTACTATAATACTGCTCCTATGTACAAGAATATAACTACTATAATACTGCCTCCTATGTACAAGAATATAACTACTATAATACTGCTACCATGTACAAGAATATACCTATTACTATAATACTGCTCCTATGTACAAGAATATAACTACTATAATACTGCTTCCTATGTACAAGAATATAACTACTATAATACTGCTTCCTATGTACAAGAATATAACTACTATAATACTGCCTCCTATGTACAAGAATATAACTACTATAATACTGCTCCTATGTACAGAATATGACTACTATAATACTGCCTCCTATGTACAGAATATAACTATTATAATACTGCTCCTATGTACAAGAATATTACTACTATAATACTGCTCCTATGTACAAGAATATAACTACTATAATACTGCTCCTATGTACAAGAATATACCTACTACTATAATACTGTCTCCTATGTACAAGAATATAACTACTATAATACTACTCCTATGTACAAGAATATAACTACTATAATACTGCTCCTATGTACAAGAATATAACTACTATAATACTGCTCCTATGTACAAAAATATAAATACTAGAATACTGCTCCTATGTACAGGAATATAACTACTATAATATTGCCTCCGAAGTACAAGAATATAACTACTATAATACTGCTCCTATGTACAAGAATAGAACTACTATAAAACTGGTCCTATGTATAATAATATAACTACTATAATACTGCTTCTGTGTACAAGAATATACCTACTACTATAATACTGTCTCCTATGTACAAGAATATACCTACTACTATAATACTGCCTACTATGTACAAGAATATAACTACTATAATAATGCTCCTATGTACAGGTATATAACTACTATAAGATTGCCTCCTATCGACAAGAATAGAACTACTATAATACTGCTCCTATGTATAATAATATAACTAATACTGCCTCCTATGTACAAGGTTATAACTACTATAATACTGCCTCCAGTGTACAAGAATATAACTACTATAATACTGATCCTATGTACAAGAATATAACTACGATAATACTGCTCCTATGTACAAGAATATAACTACTATAATACTGCTCCTATGTACAAGAATATAACTACTATAATACTGCTCCTATGTACAAGAATATAACTACTATAATACTGCTTTATGTACAAGAATATAACTACGATAATACTGCTCCTATGTACAAGAATATAACTACTATAATACTGCTCCTATGTACAAGAATATAACTACTATAATACTGCTCCTATGTACAAGAATATAACTACTAGAATACTGCCTCCTATGTACAAGAATATAACTGCTATAATACTGCTCCTATGTACAAGAGTATAACTGCTATAATACTGCTCCTATGTACAAGAATATATCTACGATAATACTGCTCCTATATACAAGAATATAACTACTATAATACTGCCTCCTATGTACAAGAATATAACTACTATAATACTGCTCCTATGTACAAGAATAGAACTACTATAATACTGCCTCCTATGTACAAGAATATAACTACTATAATACTGCTTCTATGTACAATAATATAACTACTATAATACTGCCTCCTATGTACAAGAATATAACTACTATAATACTGCTCCTATGTACAAGAATATAACTACTATAATACTGTCTTCTATGTAAAAGAATATAACTACGATAATACTGCTCCTATGTACAAGAATATAACTACTATAATACTGCTCCTATGTACAAGAATATAACTACTATAATACTGCTCCTATGTACAAGAATATAACTACTATAATACTGCCTCCTATGTACAAGAATATAACTACTATAATACTGCTCCTATGTACAAGAATATAACTACTATAATACTGCTCCTATGTACAAGAATATAACTACTATAATACTGCTCCTATGTACAAGAATATAACTACTATAATACTGCTACTAGGTACAAGAATATAACTTGTACATACCTGACCGCTATATCACCTTTAGTACAGTAAATGGAGATTTAAGATTTGTATTCATCAGTATTAAATAAGAGGTGTCTCATCATAGACAATAGGTGCATATCGCTAGGATGCGCTCCCATTGTCTTATAGGTGCGGGTCCCACCGCTGGGACCCACACCTATATCGAGAATGGAGCCCCGCAAGGTGGTGGCTGGAGGACCCCGGTCCACCAAGCCAGCTCCCCATAGAAGTAAATGGGAGCGCACAGTGCATGACCGGCCACTGCTCCTATTCACTTCTATGGGCTCGACAGAAATAGCCAAGCCAGCACTCGGCTATTTTTGCCGGCCCCATAGAAAATGAATGGAGGGCGGCTGCGCATGCGCAAGTGCGCACTCCTTCACTTTCGGGGCTCTGTTCTCGATATAGGTGCGGGTTCCAGCGGTGGGACCCACACCTATAAGACAATGGGGGCATATCCTAGCGATATGCCCCCATTGTCTGTCATGAGACAACCCCTTTAAGTAATAACAATTAAAAGGAAGAATAGAAAATGTACAGTAGTTCACATTAAAAAGTCCACACGAGGGAATCATCCACTGATATCGTGATAAGAAGCGATGCGCTTACAGGAGTAGCAGATGGTGTGGGTGGATTCTCATTTTTATGTTTGCATGACTTGTTGCTTCCATACTCCAGAAATCAGGGAGCGTGCATTTCCAGAGAGTAAAATAGTTATCGCAAGTATGTTAGAATATTACCGTAGTGTACACAGTAGAGAGGCGCCCTATAGCAAGGATCAAAATGGGCTCACCATTATATGCAACCCAGAACAGACGGGCCTGATGTCTTTGACTCCTACATGACCTCTCTATGGGCCATTTCCTTGCCTCTTTGCTTGGTAAGAATCAATGATGAGCGGCAGGGGCAATATTCGAATTCGTGATATTTCGCTAATATTTGGGTGAATATTCGTCATATATATATATCTCCAGTCATTATTTTCTTGATGGCAATCGTAAAATTTGTGATAAAAATTTGTAATACGAAAATTCACGATTAACACTACTCCTACTCCTAAAGTCAAAGCTATTGCAGCCTTTTCATTGGCCCACAAGCAAGAAGCAGTGAGGGATCATGGGTACTGATGAAACAAAAATCTAGAATATTCGCGATTACAAAGATATAGCACTATATTCTAGATATTCACGAATTCTCGAAGTGCCAATATTCGCGATAAAAATTTGCGATTAGAATATTCACGATCAACACTAGTAACAATGCAGCCCCTCTGGAAAGAGGAGATCTACAAAGACCAGGGAGCTGGACCAACCATTACTAGACCTCCTGTCTTTAATTCCATATAGCAACTGCATATTCTGCCTCTATGGGCCCTCAATCTAGCACTTAAAGGGTTTTCCAGAATTTAAAGGGGTTAGGATATATTTCATGTTAGGATAGTGCAAGAAAATTTTGACTTGCACATCCATAGTCACAGGTGCACATCCATAGAGGTAGCATGCAGAAAGCAAACAAAAAACGTATGGCAGCACAACATTACACATGCAAAGTATAGAACTAAGGATTAGGGATTATTCTATTAAATTGGTACTATACCTACTATACATAAAAAATGGACGCTCTTTGCGCACAATTTTGATCAAACGTGTGTCGGGCCCATCTACCGGCATCTAGGTGGCTTCCGCAGGGTACCTAACACTACCTAAGCCCACAATGTTCAGGGCACCCTGAACATCTACTGCCCAGGAGAGGCAGTTCTGTTAGTGTTAGGTACCCATCTGCAGAAGCCACCTTGACACCGGTAGATAGGCCCGACACACGTTTGATCAAGAATGTGCGCAAAGAACTTCCATTTTGTATGTATAGTAAGTATAGTAGCACTGTAATCCAAAATAATCCCTAATCCTTAGTTCTATTGTTTGCAAGTGTAATAGTGTGCTGCCATACATTTTTGTTCACGTTAGGATAGGCCATCAGTGTTAGAACAGCGGATCTACGGCTCCCAGTACGCATGCCTTTTAGCTCTTCTGCTGTTGCTTCCGCAAAATAAATAGGAGCCGGAACTGCATAGCTCTGTGCTGCGGCATACATTTTACAATGAATATAATATATAATACGCATGTCTCCAATAAGATAAGGA
The DNA here is from genome assembly GCF_905171765.1 of Bufo bufo. Lineage (NCBI taxonomy): Eukaryota > Metazoa > Chordata > Amphibia > Anura > Bufonidae > Bufo > Bufo bufo. The sequence goes on from NC_053392.1 coordinate 48,750,496, forward strand.
CCACCTAGATGGGTGGGAGGAACAGCTAGAGCAGAGGAAAAAACAGCTACAGCAGAGGAGTGCACAGAGTGTACTGGCTTCAAGGGAAATGTAGTTGCCAATGTCATGCTTACGACAGGTCAAAAAACACCCCTTTAACAGTCTTGCAAAGATGTAACTGGATTTGTGTTCCTCTTCATGTTGTCCAGAAGGTTCACATGGCATGATTGACAGCTTGGTACCTGATGGGTCATCATGGTTATGAAGAACTTCAGAAAAAAAATAAAGTTTAACAAAAAAAAGTCAAATGTTTTGCTTTGAATAGTAGTAGTCACCCAACCCCCTTCTACTTACCTTTTCCAATGGCCCTCGTCTTCAGATGGCCTGCCTTGGGCACTGTGGAGACACATCATAAGGGACCATCAAGATGAGGGCAGACCTATATCTTCACAATGGGACCATTGGGGTTGGTAAGGAGAACAAGGTGGATCATCAGTGTCAGATGTAGACAGTTGCTAACAAGCTTGACTGGACATATCAGCAAGCATCAAATGTCCATGACCGCCTTATCAGAGATGTCATAAATGTCAGATACGGTATGGTCATGTAGACCTTATACGAGTTTAAAATCACCATTTAAATCAATATCTACATCCTCTGGTGAATATACATGTAAACATTGATGTGGATGGTGAGTTGAACCCAAAGTCTTAGTATAATAAAGTTCCATTTTAATATTCTTCAGGTAGATTTATTTGATCTTCTTGGTTACAGATGTTTAATGACAGATCTAGACAAGTTTGCTTGGACCTGTCTTTGACCTTTAAACATTTATATATGGTGTGAGGATTATTCAGTAGCAGAACTTGCGGAAATCACCTTTAGTAGTAAATGAGTTCAGGAAATGAAAAGGCTGTGGTGAATAAGGGCTTTCACCCAGGGGAGGACTAAGCATTTGAGCAATGTAGACAGAAAAGTGGAACAGCCACTGATTTATATGGTCCGCCTCCTATGATATAGTCAACCAACCGAGAAGTCTGATTTGCTGACCAGTAGTTAACCAACCAGTTAACCAGCTGCAGGTCTATGCTCCAATGCTCCATTGAGTGCGATGGGTGATAAAGGGCCAAAATGAGGAAGCAGTCCTGATAATTTCACCCCTGACTGATTTATAACCTTCTTTACCTGTGTAGTGTGGAGGGACTGACCAAGCATGAAGTAGGAAATGTCCTAGACACCAGACTTACAGAACTATGATGCTTTTTCACTGCACAGGTCTATAACAGGTTACAGATGAACCTTTTGATAGAACAGCGAGCAACAGGACAGTAATTGACCAGAAACAGTTTTAGAACAACAGACTCTCTCAGGTACACATTGTGGTACCCAGGTGTGTGTCTCCTTTAACAGTCGCCGGAGTTCTTCACATAACATAGTCTCTGTGCTCATTTACAACCACACCGTTTCTGATGTCGCAATTAATCAGACAACTGGGGCCTCAGGTGCCTCCTGCTTTTTGCTGGACTCCTCTGAAGAAAAGCCACCAGTTACTTTGTTGCTTATCATGCTGGCTGGCGGGCTCTCTGATCTGTTACAGTGAACTAACTGATCTGGGAGTGATGCAATCCATAAGCAGGCTCTACTACTACACTATGCCCAGACCAAAAGTCCCCACACCGGACCTATACTTTTTCCGCTATGTTTTGTAGTTTGGCCACTTCTTCTTGTTCTCTTCGGTGCTCTGCACCAGATTATGCTCTGCTATGCTCTTTGTATCCCATCTTACTTCAGATTACACCCACTTCATGTGCTTCTCAATCTCTCCCCCTATGAGTCAGCTTCTCTCATGTAGTGCCCTTTAGAACAGCCTACACATGTCATGGGATAAACCTGCCGCTTCTCATCCATGGACCAAAGGTGATGGCCTTATACATTTGTGACTGTGATACTGTATGTCAGAAGTAAGGAGAATGGAGCTCTATTTTGTTCCAAGAAAATACCCACTAGACTGATGGCATGCCAAAATAACATTTTACTTAAAGGGGTTGTCCACTCTTTTACAAGTGACCAGCACCTGCATCAGTCAGCTGTTTTGCAGTAGTTCCTGTGCCGGAAGTCACACTCGAACTACACAGCTCCATCCATTGTGCATTGGACGAAGCTGGTTATTGGACAAGGGCTATCTGTACAGGGCGGTTTTAACATATTGGGCCCCCACCACACCTGATCCCTTTCTCAGGATAGGTGAAGGTCCCGGTGGTCAGACCCCCACCAATCAGTTATTTACCCTCTATTCTATGGATAGAGGATAACTTGAAAACTCTGCACAACTGTACAACTTGCAGAGAAAAGTTGGAGCATTAGACATCCCCCCTCCCACCAGGAAGACAGGGGAGGGGGTTGCTGGGGCAGTTTTAAACTGTATCTGCAAACACAGTTGAAAATGGTGGTGTGACTATAGGGCCCAGTACAAATGCAAAGCTTGGACTATGAGAAACGTGGCCTTGTATCTGTGCTTGACTTTGGATGTATTAAAGTGACCCTCCGGTTTAAGAAAAAAATAAAATCACATGAACTAGGGAATAAGCATCAAGAAAGTTAATCATCTTCTAAGGATACTTTATGAAGATGTAGAAATTATTCCCTTTAATCTTTTAAAGCGACCCTCTGGTTCAAGAGAAAACTTCATATTAAGCGGGAAATGAACAGATCACTTACATTGGCACCTCCTTTTCATAATTTTAGTAATTTCTGGGCTCTTCTTCTGCTATCCATGATGGCCTCACTGTATATCACTGCAAAGAAAATAAAATTGGGAGTCGGTCAGCACATCCCAGTGCGCAGGTGCACGTCGCCAAGGCTGAAAGCACAAAAGCAAAAAAACAGACAATTCAACAGCACTCTGGAAACACAAATAACAAAGTAAATACCATCGTGCCATACTCACTATAGAAAATGTAAAATGCTAATGCTGCGTTAGAAATGTGAGATTCTTGGCAAATACATTTTGTACAAAATTATTTGCGCCCGTCTGCGTGCGTCAAGGCGATCTCATTAAGACGGGAATCTAACGCTAAATACCACAATTTACTGGTGCCATACCGGCCTCCAATACATTCAGACTATCTGGTACACACTATGCATCGGTAGACCAAGCCACTTCCTACTTGTCAAGTCCGGCACTTCGATTGGCCAGCACTGTGAGCAGTGTTGTCTCAGGGCAGCAGGAAGTATCTTAGGCTGCCAAATGCACAGTGTGCATCGGTCATCTGAGAAACCATCTTTGATGGCAGGAGAGGTGGCTGGAAAATGGTTTATCATCAGCTAAAAAGAGGAAAAGGAGGTCACCACATAAGTGTTCTGCTCGTTCCCCAGGTAATGTGAAGTTCTTTCTTGAACTGGAGGAATCATTTCTACATCTTCATGAAGTATTCTTAGATGATTAATATTCTTGATGCGAGATGACAAAGAACTAAGTAACTTTTTAAAGGCTATGTACACCTTCAGAGGTAATTTTTTTTATGATTGTCTTTTACTCATTTTTGGCTAAAAAAAATTTTCTCAATTGGTCTTCATAAAAAATATTGAGCTATTCTGTCACACAGGGTTAACTGTTTTTCTAGCTGTGTTACTGGTACTTTCACTTTGTTCGAGTCATCAAACAAATCTTATCTCTAAACTATTAAGAGGTCATAAACACTTATTTAAGCCACATTCTTATCAGTAAGATAAGAACTGAGTTATAATATGTGTTTAGGAGGTCAGAGGGCAGCGATAAAGACTCCATAAGCTCCCCAACTGACAGAAAAGACAGAAAATCCAAAGGGTCCTACTAGAGCATCTCAGCTATGTACAGAAGAAATGATTCCATATTTTTTTTAATGAAGACCAATTAAAAAATATATTTTTAGCTCAAAATGAGCACAATGCAATAATAAACAAAAATTGCCCCCAAAGGTGTACATAACATTTAAAGGTGGTCTTGCAGCTCTTCTACCATCACTACTGGTGTAAGTCCATGTGCAGCTAACCCCTGAGTTGCTGGTGCAGAGGATAATAGTGGTAGTGGACCTGGTGAGCTGTTGTGTCACAGTGTACTCCCTCAGAACATTGCTCCCTGGGGATTGGTCCAGTGGAAAGGAAGAATCAGGCCAGAAGTAAACGTATAAAAGTCTCTTTTCACTTAGTGCAAAATTTAACCTCTGTGAAATCCAACAGTATTATGTACAAAGTGCAGTTTCTGGCACCAGATATATGATGGCTGGCTATATGGCAAATTAATAGTACTTGCAGGCACTTGTGGAGAAAGGTGTCCACTGTTGATCTGGCCTGGTGGTTATTCTTGGTGATGAGTGTCTAAGCCGTAGTCCCTCAGCTACAGCAGTGTCTGTAAAAATGTATTTTAACTGATTACTCTGCTGTCTTGGCACACTGATGCTCTCTGGAAGAAGTGTTCTGAATACTGGAGATCTTTCTGCAGTGTTGTTCTCCAAGGAGAATTAGATACGGTTCCCAGGAGCACAGGCATGTGCTTCATCTCCCTTCCCTATCTGAACTGGAACTCTCCCTCATGGCAGGAAGCAGGACCATTCCATTCCTACCAAGAGGAGAGGAGAGAAACAGGGTGGTTCCTGCCAATCATTACCAACCATACCTTCTCTTGCTGGAATAAATGGCCAATTCATAAGAACAACATAACATTACATAAGAAAACATTAACAATTGCAGATACTCCCATGTCTGGAGTACTACACATGCCAAAATAAACAATGTATATTTATTTTCCACTCACTTTCTGAACCAGTATAACATTAAAATAGACACAAGAGGAGTCACTTATGTTGCCAAACCCCGAAGCTTCACTTTTGGGCAAACTTTGCCTTTTCTGTCTTAGTACAAACCCCTTAGAGAAAGCTGTGGCTGTCTTAACTCCCAACTTATTCTAGACTCTCATCTTCACACTTCAACCCGTCCTCTAATGATCTCGCATTCAGAGAACATATCTGAGTGTTTATCACAGCAATGTACACTATATCATAACTAACCATTCATGAAGGAACCTAATTTAGCAAGATGACACATTTCCTTAACCAGCCCCTTGCCTCCCGTGATTTAATCTGCTTCTCTCCATTAAGAATCTGTTAAATTGTCCGACATTTCCTCTGTAATCCATAATCTAGTTATAGCGAGACAGACGTGTCTCAAATCATCTAAGCCTAACTCAGATCATTAGAAGGAGAAGAGTAAATCTAGAATAAGAAAGAGAGAAATGACATAAACTAGGATCACGAACCAGTACTTTATACATTGTGTATACATAAGACAAACATAAAGAAAGCGCTCAATATATGAAATATACAAACCTCAACAGAAAAAAAACGTAAGTTAGGGCTCATGAACACAACCGCAACAGGCGGATGGGCAAAACACAGATGCCGATCGTGTGCGATCCACAATTTTCAGAACTTCGCATGATAGAAATGCCTATTCTTGTCTGTAAAACGGTAAAATGGACACATAATTAGGGTTCTCATGTCTCCTATCCATCAAGGGGGGGTCTGATAATATGTTTACGTTATGATGTTGTGGATAGGTTGTAGGTTAGAGATGAGCGAAACATTTTATTTGGCCGATTCGCCAAGAAATTAGACTCGTTCCGAATTAATTTGTCACAAATCGCTATAAACCAGGTATACCCAGGCCACCCTGCCTAATCATATTCTTCCCACTTGGTGGCCCAGTCTCAGTGGGAAGGAATGGAAGCTAACCCTTTTCTCGACCGCCGACAGTACATTTACATCGGCAGCCGGGCATTTAAAAATGGCTCCCCTCTGGAAGATGCAGCGGGCCCCATGGCCGCCGGGTGTCTACTATTTTAAAGAGCAGACACCCAGCCCTAATGTCCACGACTGGCGAGAATGCCGGTCGTGGACTTTTAATCCTTCAGATGCCATGATCCCTATAAGCATGTCAGACATAAGCACTCGGATGCACATTTACACAGCACTTGCACTTTTTCTTTTATCCACTGGGGGAGCACTTGCACTTTTTAGCACTGTTTTATTTATCACATGTACATTATTTATTAAAGGGTTTCTGTCACCTGAAAAATGGGAATTAAGCTAAATGCTAATGCCGAAACATAACTATATTAGTGCCATCTCACTGCCTAAAGCCTTTATTGAGAAAAACTAACTTTTATAATATCCTAATTAGCCTCTAGGAGCAGGGGTGGAGTGGGGCGTTGAACCTGCTCCCAGAGGCTCTGTTTGCCCACCAATTTTCACGCCCTTCTTCTCTTGATTGACAGGGCCAGGCAGCGCTGCTCTCCTCCCGCCGGCCATGTCTGCAGTGTAAATCTCGCGGCGTTCAGTATTCAGCGCAGGCTCAGTGAGGGAAGGACGCTCGGTGATTGCTGGCTTCCTCACTGCGTAGGGGGCAGTATTATAGCAGTTATATTCTTGTACATAGGAGCAGTATTATAGCAGTTATATTCTTGTACATAGGAGCAGTATTATAGTAGTTATATTCTAGTACATAGGGGGCAGTATTATAGTAGTTATATTCTTGTACATAGGAGCAGTATTATAGTAGTTATATTCTTGTACATAAGAGCAGTATTATAGTAGTTATATTCTTGTACATAGGAGCAGTATTATAGTAGTTATATTCTTGTACATAGGAGGTAGTATTATAGTAGTTATATTCTTGTACATAGGAGCAGTATTATAGTAGTTATATTCTTGTACATAGGAGCAGTATTATGGTAGTTATATTCTTGTACATAGGAGCAGTATTATAGTAGTTATATTCTTGTACATAGGAGGCAGTATTATAGTAGTTATATTCTTGTACATAGGAGCAGTATTATAGTAGTTATATTCTTGTACATAGGAGGCAGTATTATAGTAGTTATATTCTTGTACATAGGAGCAGTATTATAGTAGTTATATTCTTGTACATAGGAGGCAGTATTATAGTAGTTATATTCTTGTACATAGGAGCAGTATTATAGTAGTTATATTTATGTACATAGGAGCAGTATTATAGTAGTTATATTCTTGTACATAGGAGCAGTATTATAGTAGTTATATTCTTGTACATAGGAGTAGTATTATAGTAGTTATATTCTTGTACATAGGAGGCAGTATTATAGTAGTTATATTCTTGTACATAGGAGCAGTATTATAGTAGTTATAGTCTTGTACATAGGAGCAGTATTATAGTAGTTATATTCTTGTACATGGGAGCAGTATTATAGTAGTTATATTCTTGTACATAGGAGCAGTATTATAGTAGTTATATTCTTGTACATAGGAGCAGTATTATAGTAGTTATATTCTTGTACATAGGAGGCAGTATTATAGTAGTTATATTCTTGTACATAGGAGGCAGTATTATAGTAGTTATATTCTTGTACATAGGAGGCAGTATTATAGTAGTTATATTCTAGTACATAGGGGGCAGTATTATAGTAGTTATATTCTTGTACATAGAAGCAGTATTGTAGTAGTTATATTGTTGTACATAGGAGCAGAATTATAGTAGTTATATTCTTGTACATAGTAGCAGTATTATAGCAGTTATATTCTTGTACATAGGAGCATTATTATAGTAGTTATATTCTTGTACATAGGAGCAGTATTATAGTAGTTATATTCTTGTATATAGGAGCAGAATTATAGTAGTTATATTCTTGTACATAGGAGGCAGTATTATAGTAGTTATACTCTTGTACATAGAAGCAGTATTGTAGTAGTTATATTGTTGTACATGGGAGCAGAATTATAGTAGTTATATTCTTGTACATAGTAGCAGTATTATAGCAGTTATATTCTTGTACATAGGAGCAGTATTATAGTAGTTGTATTCTTGTACATAGGAGGCAGTATTATAGTAGTTATATTCTTGTACATAGGAGGCAGTATTATAGTAGTTATATTCTTGTACATAGGAGCAGTATTATAGTAGTTATATTCTTGTACATAGGAGGCAGTATTATAGTAGTTATAGTCTTGTACATAGGAGGCAGTATTATAGTAGTTATATTCTTGTATATAGGGGTAGTATTATAGTAGTTATATTCTTGTACATAGGAGCAGTATTATAGTAGTTATATTCTTGTATATAGGAGGCAGTATTATAGTAGTTATATTCTTGTACATAGGAGCAGTATTATTGTAGTTATATTCTTGTACATAGGAGCAGTATTATAGTAGTTATATTCTTGTATATAGGGGTAGTATTATAGTAGTTATATTCTTGTACATAGGAGCAGTATTATAGTAGTTATATTCTTGTACATAGGAGGCAGTATTATAGTAGTAATATTCTTGTACATAGAAGCAGTATTATAGTAGTTATATGCTTGTACATAGGAGGCAGTATTATAGTAGTTATATTCTTGTACATAGGAGCAGTATTATTGTAGTTATATTCTTGTACATAGGAGTCAGTATTATAGTAGTTATATTCTTGTACATAGGAGGCAGTATTATAGTAGTTATATTCCTGTACATAGGAGCAGTATTATAGTAGTTATATTCTTGTACATAGGAGGCAGTATTATAGTAGTTATATTCCTGTACATAGGAGCAGTATTATAGTAGTTATATTCTTGTACATAGGAGGCAGTATTATAGTAGTTATATTCTTGTACATAGGAGTCAGTATTATAGTAGTTATATTCTTGTACATAGGAGCAGTATTATAGTAGTTATATTCTTGTACATAGGAGCAGTATTATAGTAGGTATGGTATATTCTTCTTGCAATAAGCAAAAATGTGCACAAATATTTTGCTAAATTCAGAAGCCACCTGCTATTGCAGATAAAAAAAATACATTACAAATTGACCACATCCAATCTTTCTAACAACGTACCAAAACGTACAAGATAAAGCCATCGGTATAATAAAGCTTTACATATCAGGATTAGAAGTCGCTGTGTTGCTGTGCGGCATTAGCTGTGTTTGTTTTCTTCCACGATAACAATAGTTGATTGATTTTTTTTTTTACAAAATTATCTGAGGTTGCTTGTAGGACATTGCAAGGTTTCTCACAGCGCTGTAACAAACAATTTAAGGGTCAGTGCTGAGCGCTGGAGGCAAATTTTCATTTTGGCTTTTTAGAGACGAGGTCAAGTCCTCTGGAGCTGGAAGGATCTGCTGCTCTATAAAGCCTCGGCCTTGTGTATTTATTCTAAGTTAAGTGCGCAGAGTGTATGTTTGGAGAATTAGCGCTGATACGTCTTGTCTTTCTGCTTGCCTTGTTTTCGTAATGGGTCTTGTAAATTTATATATGACCGTGTCCTCTTAATGCAATCCATCAGCTGAGCCAACTCAGTCTTGGCAAGTTAGAAGATTTTTAAAATAGCTTAAAAACTTATTTTTTAGACATGTGATTATTGTATAATGGTGTTTTTATCATTTAAAAAACAAATTG